>NC_091408.1:6846700-7146800 GCF_032191515.1 Phaenicophaeus curvirostris
GTCTCTGTTCCTGCTTAGGAGCCTTGACTGGTGGATCGTGAAGCGAGCTGCATGAAAGGAGCCCTGAAGGCACCCTTTTGCCTTCTTTTCACCTCCTGGTCTCCTTTGATTTTTTGCTTTTTCCCCCTCTTGAGTTTCACAGCGGGTAATGACGAAACCCTGCTGTGCTGCTCACCCAGAATTGTGCTTTCTGCAGGAAGCCACCGAGGCAGCCAGCATGCCGAATGCCCCGAGCCCTGCAGCTCTTGTTCAGCCAGGTTCTCATCTCCGTGTGGTTTGAACCCATTTACACCCTGCTGCAATGCCATTTTATGCCCCTTGAAAGCTCTCCTCAGGCACAGTGAGGGATGGAGCGCGGCTGATTTTGCTCATTAGACTAATGGTGGAAACCAGAATGATGCAGGCACAGGGATCAAAACGGGAACAAGGGAAATATTCTGTTTATTCGGTTGAAAGAGGGGTGGCTGGTAAACCAGAGCATACTCGTCCCGGTGATGAACCCTAGAATAACCTGCCCTCCTTCAGGGGATCGTTCCGAGTCATTAAGTTATTTCATTTTCCAGGAGTTGAGGGGAAGGCAAATTTCTGCAGTTAATCTTTCTCTAAAGGTAGGTGGAAGCTGTGCAGATGGCCTTGCTTTGCTAACATCAGGTAGAAGTAATTTGGGGAAGAAGGCGATGGGAGGAAAACAATGGGGTCCATTCACAATCATGTGGGTTATACTTGTCGCCATGGAAACGGAGCAGAAATTTCAGAGATCAAAGGCTTCTCCACCAAAAGTTGCTACCTAAATGTGTTGGGTAGAATGAGAAGGAACTGCAGATGAGGAGGAAGTGCACCGAATTCACGTGGCCTTTGGCAAGTGGCTCAGTGAGTCAGGTTTATCCTGCTGAAGTAGCACCCTTGGAATGGAGGGATGGATTTGGCTTAACATGCCCTGACTCTCAGAGATGCTTAGGAGTAGCAATGAGTCATGGATAGTAGCGACACACAGTAGAATTTGATGAGTTTCCCTAAACTGAGGCACATGTGGATCCTGGGATTGACTTTTGAGTAGGAACGTAAGCAGAACCACTTAGTTACCTTTTTAACTAATTGTTTCGTTGGAGAGATGAGCAGATGAGAAGCTGAGTGGAACCATTTGATGGAAGTTGCTGTTAAGGTTGAACTGTTGGACATCTGTATTTGGTCCTTTCAAATGTGTTAAATGGCCTTTAGTGTTTAAAAAGGATTCTTAGGAGAGAAAAAACCTGCCTTTTGGAGTTCTGAGAGTGCCAGAGGGAACTGTTCGAACTGTGAGATGTGTGTAACTGTCACGTCAACCTCTGCCACTCTGGGCTCTTCCCATAGCTTCTAGCACTACAACTGTGTTAGCAGCCTGTCTTCTCTTTCAGTTTGACTGTTTGGTGAAGTTTGACTTCCACATTACTGTCTACTGAGCCAGCTTAATGCAGCAGGAAAATAACTGAGCTTACTTGTCTTGGACTTTCTAGTTGCGTTATGTGTTTTTGAAGTCTTTGGGGAGGTAGTTTTCGATAATGACTGCTTTTTCCTTTGGAAAGACAAACAGCGGTGTAGAGGTACCAGATAATGCTTTGGTCCTAAAGAAAGAGGGAAAATGCCTAAATGAGAGAAGTGCTGTGCATCTCTGCTCTTGCTAAAATACACCCGTGAAGCCAGCCCAGGCTGCTAGTTCAAAATCCTTGCAGACTAGCAAAAAACATCGGAGATTCCTTCCTTCTTGGTAATAGGGTTTGCGACTTTGGCCTTGAGGAGGAGGAATGAATGATTTTAAATGCTATTGCCCTTTTAGAAAAGGGCACGTCGGAGTTTTGATCATATCAAGGGCAGAGGGAAGCAAAAATGTGTGCTAGGGCTGGCACTTGAATATCCACCCTCAGTCTCACTTCTGCCAGGTGTTCCTGCCTCCTGGTGAAACGGGGATGAAGACAGGCCTCCTGAGGCAGCGATGTTTCCAGTGCAGTAACCTGAATCATTTTAAGGAGCAAAAATCAGAGACAAAGCACGGTATTGTAGGCAGCAAAGGTTGAATAAGAAGACCCTTGGGAGCCCTGCCACTTCTCCCTTTAATCTGATCAGCAAGCAGCATTCTTGTAATTCCCTCCAGGTCACTCTGAATTCCTGCAGTTTCTCAGCCAGGTTGAAGCCTTCCCTTTCGATATTAAATAATGTGCAGGTTTAGAGAAGTGAACAGAGCAGGAGCAATGCAAGACTTAGTTTATGTCAGAAACCAACAGGAAGCTGTTGCATCCTTCCAACACCACTAAGATTCAGTCATTTTAGAGTTACCTTGCGTTGTTCTCTCTGCTTTTAAAACACTTTACAAGGTTATTATGAGAGGATGTGCTGTGTTTTTATCATAACAGGTGCTGAGTGCAGCACCCTCATGGCATATCTGTTAACTTCAGCTGTTCCTGGTTTAATTCAGTTGAAGCAAGAGTTTCAGTTGTGATTCAGAGACATGGGTCTGCTCCGTTTTCCAAAGGGATGAGAATTACACACAGCCTGAGGCAGCTTAGAAAATCTTGATGTCTCTGTTTGGTCAAGGAGACTAGTCTAGTATTGTGAGTGCCAGTGGCAAATCGCAGCCTCCTCTCTGGCTGCTGCAGTTAGAGCTGGATGGTTTATGAAAGGACTCATAAAGAGCATTAAGAGACCTTATGTATGTATGGAACCAAGGTATCTATACCTTTAGAGTAGTGCATCCTGAAACCTTTTGTGTGAGAACTGGAAGCAGAGTCTAAGGATATATTTCCTAAAAGATCTGAAGGCAAGTCAATACCAGCTACGAATCTGCATTCCATAGATCATCACTGCAGTAAAGACCCAGTGGTACACGCCTTCTGTGCGACCTGTAGGCTTGTAGTCTTCCATCCCAGCCAACTCCTGCACCACCAATTCTTTGCCACCATCTCCACTCACAGAAGCCAGAGTAATGCTGAAATGGCTCAGTGACCACAGTGCAAACTCCACTTTAACCCAAACCTTTGGTGCACGTTTGGTGTTGATGTGTCTGAATGGCTTCTCTCTCATGGGGTTGGGGTATTGCTGCCTGACATCTGTGCCATTCCATGCAGATAGGCAATATGTTGTGAGGTTGGCTCTGCCTATGCCCTTACAAGTCTGCCAGAACCCTTATTTGATGAGCGAAGTTCAACCTACATAGCATATTTGTTCTCTCAGGAAGCAAGCTAAGCTTTTAATGGCTGGGAAAGCAGATGACAGTGCAGGGAAAAGGACAAAGACTCTTAAAACTAATGAACAGAAGGTTCATTTTGTTCAGATCTCATCTCTCTTGCATGTTGGGAGTACAGTAGAGCCCATAGACACAGAATGAGGAAGAGTAATCAAGAGAAACAAAACCACTTTTCCACCGCTCGATGGGAAATAAGGGTGTTGCTGCCCCAGGAAGACACTTTCCTTGACATCAGTGGTTGGTAACTTCAGCCTCACATGAAACTCTGATTTTAAATTGTGCTGAAGAGATGAGAATACTTTAAGAAGTGAAATGTTACTATTCTGCTGAGAACTTTATTTAGAAAAAAGAAATTTTCTTCCAAAACATACAAAAGAAATATTCTTACCGTGGAAATGCATTGCCTGAGAGCTCAAGTGACATTAGGTCACTGGTTTCCTTTTATCAATATCTTTGAAGTCTTGTCCTAGTTTTCTAATTTAGATTCTTGTGATAAGAGTTTCTCAGCGAGCCTGGGCAAAAGCCAAGAACCTCTCCCTCTAATAGGTTGGGAACACAACCACCAGTGGCAGTTCCAGTTTTGAAGACAGGCCAGGTCTTAAAAGTGGCTGCAGAGACAAACGCCGAGACTTTGGACTGCTGGGAATCTCAGCCACCTCTTAGACTCAAATGCACGGGCCCTGTGTTGGTTTTGGTCGTTCAAAGCATGGTCTTTTTCATTCTTGAGCTCTGTCGTGCCTGCGTGAGCAGCATGCATGATGCAGATTTCATTGTGGCTTGTGGAGCTCCATACTCTTACTCTTTAAATTCCCTCCTGCTGCAGTATGGTCAGGTACCAGTTCCCACCTCATCTGCTCACACAAGCTTGCAAAAGCTTCAAATAATAAAATGGAGAATTGAATTAACAGCTTACAGTTCAACCTGTTTTTGCCTGGGTGCCCTCGAGGATGAGCCAGCCCTGGGCAGACCCCAGCTTGCCTAGTCTGAGTCTGAATGACACGGATATCTGTGGCAGGGAGTGGGAAACCGTGCGTTTCTAGAGTAGGTAGTGACTGATTTCTACCTGTGCCAGAGTCCAACTCTTCCTACCACCTGAGAAGAGGCAGTCCTGATGAACGTGGTTGGGTACCAAGGCTATCACCCCCTACAAGTTCCTTTCTCCCTCATAGTGTTGGGGGATGCTCTGGGACACTAGATAAAAGCCAAGCCTGAAAAAGTGAATTTTCCTGCTCTGAGAATCAAGGGAGGCTGTCAGCTGTGAGCACAGTACAGCCACAGATTTTACCAGGTGTATCAGCAGTAAGGAAAAGTTGAACCCTTGTGTTCAGGAGAGCTCTCTGGTAGCCTCAGCCATCCCACCTTGCATGACTGATAGCTACAGGTGTATTGTCTTTCAGGTCTCCTCTGGAGAATGAAGGTGCTGGTTGTTTGTGCTGGATGCCATGGCTCTGAGGGCAGGAGGGCACCACCTGAGGGTGCCAGGCCAGCTGGGCACTGCTGTGTGCCTGAGTGAGCCATCTTCACTCTCACGTGCTTTGTGTGCAGAACAGGAGGACCCGAGCCCTGAAAGCTACATTTCATTTAGTAATTAATTAGTGATTCTTGACCTCAGGCAGCTTCCGCCCACTGACAATAACAGGATTGCAGCCTGTGTAGAGGCGAGCCTCCATGCCCTTACCACTCTCATTACATTAGCAGAAATCCCTCGCAACAAAGACGCAGGCTGCCTTGCAGGGGAGGGATAAAACCTCTTTCTTTTTGTGGCTGGGGTCTGGTTCCCTGCACACTTAGCACTTAGGTGTCCCCCCATGCCCACAGCAGCTCCTTGCCTGAGGACGTTGCCCCAGAAGGCCACGGCAGCGCCAACAGGGCTGCTCACCCAACTTGTCCACCCAACCCACTCACCAGCTGAGACATGAATTGTTTGGGAATCCTCCACCAGCTTCCCGCAATGCCCTCTGTAGGCTTCGGAGGAACAGAGCAGCAGCCTCCAAGCATGAGGGGGAAGCGGGGCAGGGCTGGGGCTACAGGAGGGTAAGGCAGCGTGGGATCCAAGCGCTGCTGCGAGCGGGCGTAGCACCAGTGAGGATCCAGCCATGGCCCCTTGGCCGCACTGGGCGCACCCGAGTAGCGATACCGGCTGTGCCAGCTGCCTGGGGGAGCTCTGCAGTGAGGAGGTAAGCTGGGAGCTGCTCTTAGTGTGCTTTCAATTTCGGATGGGGGTGCTTTCATGCTCAGAATGGTTTTAATTATTTGTTGGAAGATTTTGAGAGCTCCTAGGGTAATGGAGAGGCCTCAATCAGTGTTTCCTAGCTGAAGGCATCTATGGATGTGCGTTCCCTTGCCTTAGTCATAGCTGAACCTTGCGTCGAGAGCGGAGTTTGTGCCAAGTGCCTGGGTGGTTCCTTGGTGACTCTGGTAGCAGGTCTCAGTGACTGGCAGCTCCAGGCATGTTGGAGTTTGCACCAAGCACCATGGAATTTGCACTGAAGTGGCTGTTCCTCCTAAATTATCACTTATTATTTTGTCTTGCTACAATGCGGTGCACTCAGCCTCGCAGGGAAGACATAAAATCTCACTGTGGGAGCAGTAAAATAGCTCTGAACAAAAGGATCTTTGACTTGCCAAGGTGAGTTGGTGGCTGTAGCTGCAGCCCTGTGTTTGTGTTCCTTGTTACGCTGTTCGATCGCTATTGCTCAAGACCTGTGCAGTGTCAATACTTTAGCAGGGAATGAGTCTCCCCTGCTTCTCTTTTCCTGGAAGAAAATATCAGGAGATATGCCTGACAAACCAAACTCATGCTTCCAAGTAGAAAAGAATCAGATGGAACAGACTCAGTTCCCTGTTTGCCCTCAGACCTAGTCTTATCTGGGCAAACTATGTCAGGAGCTAGACCAGACATTTTTTAGTATTCCAGTTGCCTCTAGGATGCACAAAGTTGTCGAGAAGGTGGGAGAAAGGGTCAAAAATGGGTGATCTGTACATGATGGATCTGGCTGGGAGCATTTCAGCTCCAATGTAGCCCATGGGGTTTGGCCGCACAGGTGCTGCACTATCATATTGCTGCTATATAACCCATGTATCTACCAGCCAGGCTTTGCAGCTCAGGTCTGAGATTCTTCTCTGTCCTTGTGACCCACAAGCGTGTTGCTGGAGACCCTATATAACATCTCCTCAAAGCTGTGATGCTTCCTCAGGAGCGCTGTACAGCTGGGAGAGCGTGGAGGAGTGCCATGCGCTGCGGTCTGGTACGGCGCAAAAGGAGGATGCAATAGAGCAGGGCCAGATGTTGCCACATCAGTGGGGAAGCAAAGTGTCTGAGAGCTGTCTCCAGGACAAACATAACGTTGACGTATCAACCCAACCCTGTCCCCTGCTCTGTGCAGCTGCCTTCCCACCGTCAAACCACCGTAATCCCTCCCATGTCTTCTTTTACCCATTCCTTGCAAACTGAAGGGGCTGCACCAGGGCTAATGCATCCCCAAACCTAGTGCCCGCCGCAAGGAGCTGTTCCTGCTTCTCTCCAACGTGCGTGGATGTTATATGGAGAAAAGATGGAGCAATTCATGTTGTTGGGGTGTCTTAGAGTACACGTGGGCGGTGCTGATGGGCTCCACTTCTCTTTACTTGCACCCACCCTGCAAATCCTGCTCCTTGCAGCGTGATACTTCAGGAAAACACATGATACATTGCGATCCAACACTGAACTATCCTTGGGAAAAGAAACTTACTGAGTGATTTCTTTTGTTTTAAGCTGTGTAATTGCTAGGGAAAACATATCCTCTTCTAGTGGCTTTTCTTTTACTGTCGTGTTTAGGAAGTTTGTTTGCATGTCATAACATTTTGTCTGTTTTTACTGAAATCCTTCCACGAAGGACTGATTGTTTGCACAAACAGACTGACATGTTGATACAGGCTGACAACTGCGTGGCTAAGACCAAAATAAAATACAAAGTAAACACATTTGCATAAGTTTATAGTGTGACCCAGTGGAGGAAATGGGGAGATGTGAATCTAAGCAGCTTATCTTGCATCTCCCCTTTCTGCTGTGCCCCTCGTTCTTAACCTCTGCTCCACGAGTGCCATGGGAGACTTGTCTGGATTTTTCCATTCAGATTTGAAACAACAGGTCCCTCTCGTAGTTGACTTTTGGTTTTGTTTCACTTAAGGAGGGCACGGAGTAGGGAGCATTCCTGGCTTTCGCCTCATGTGAAACTGGTTGGTCTTTCCATCCTTTTTCTTCTCAGTTACACTTTAAAAGGCTTCTGTCAATGTATTTTCCATCACTTTAGAATTGCATTGACATCCTGCTGTTTTGTGTCACAACTATGTAGCATCGCAGAACGCTGAGTTGGTATTATCTAGTTCTCAATCTGCTTGTGGCTTGATTTCCTTAAGGATTTTTGAGATCCATGCTTGCATTTTCCAGATGAAGAAATCGGAGCGTAGAGCAGTGATTTCCTTTTTGCCATTCGGCAGCTCTGTGGTAGAGCCAAAAAGGAAAACCCAGATCATTGGTGTCCTGGCTGAGTTGCTGGGAGGTTTTAATGCTCAGCTGCCTGGAGATAACACCACTCCATCGTCTTATGTGTGTGAGTAGCTCAGAGCATGAGGCTCACTGCAGAAGCTCAAGGGTGTTTGTCCTAGGGTTTGTGGCATGGACTGTGGCATCAGTCATGTCTAAGTCATCAGTCAGCTTTGCAAAGCAACTCCAAAAAAACTATATGAATCCTGGAAATACGTTTTGAACAACCTCCCCTGACCCAGGTGCCCCTGCAAGAGTTGAAGGAGACCTTATAATCAGAACTGCAATGAAGTTGTGCTGCACAGTTGGGGAGAAGGAATGAAGGAGGTCTTGTAAAATAATGTTAAATCCTTATAGCAGAAAAGTGCTTAAATCTAGCTGCCATATAATAAAGAAGGTCTCCGTGATCAGAGCTTCAAAGGACATTTCACACAATTTATGCCCGCTATCACTCTGGTTCTTGAGTTTCCTATGGCCAACAGATAGCAGAGGAATTGAGCTCAACACAGTGGTGTCATCTGAACCTCAGAAGTACTTCAGCCCTCTGCAAGGCTGTCCCATCTGATATCCATGGCTCTAATGAAGCTCTTTGAAGCTGATAGTAGAAAGGCTAAGTTAAATTTTCTAACAACTTTGAACGTAGCCATTTAATTTTTGATAAGGAAGAGCCAATTGGTGCCGAATTGTCTGACTAACCAAGCCCTTGTGAGCAGTTCTTGCTATGATGAAACAGAATAATAGTTTCCAATGCTTCTGAAGGGAGCTCGAAGCCCTGATTTAGAGATGAGCAATTCATATACATAGTTATTTAGTGTGTGATTTTCTGGGGAACAGTGTGGTTTAAGTGAGTGTTTATTACTGAGTTTCCTTTTGCCTATTTTGGGCTGTTTCTAGCTTGATGCGTTAGCTTCTGTGCTTTGCTCAGCTGTTTGTTATTTGGGGAGCTGCCTTCCAGTCCTTGGAGCTATGAGGTCTCCTGCAGTGACCCTCATGTTGCCCTCCTTTTTAGGTCCAGCTCTCCATCCCACAGGCCTGAAGTAACCCCTGTGGCTTGCTCAGCAGCCTGAGCTCCCTCCGGAGCTGCAGAGCGAGTAGGGAAAGCAGCTGTTTTCCTGCTGTCCCTCTGGTTCTGGGTACACCACACAGGGAACCAGAGGGTCAGAGGTCAGTTTGTTGCACATCTGACTTTGTGATTACCTGGGGAGACTTTGCTGAGGACATTGGAAACGAACAGAGTGGTACAAGGTTCCTTTGTCATGGCAATGTCATCCTGAAATAACTGTGAAACGTTATTTACAGGGATTTTTCCTGTCTCATTACATATGCTGGTAAGAGTCTAACAAGAACAACATGTGTTTATGAGACTCCTAGACACTGTGTCCCCATAGCCAGACCCTTCATGTGTCTTCATTTTGTTGGATGTTGGGTGTGTCTCTGTTTTTACAGGAATTGTGCATCCAACCTTAAAGAGTGTCAAGATTACAAGACCTAATTTTGATTTCCAAAAGGCGCCAATGGGTCTGTGACATCCAAATGATTCATGCAGTATGTTTGTCCCATGGCTGTCGTTGGATCTTCTGAAATCCTGGGATTTGAGTAGACAGCTCAGAGCACTTAGAAAAAAAATATTGCATTTGGGTGGAAAAAGAGGGCTGTGAGGGGGTTGATTTCCATTTGTGTTTTGTTATTCTGGGTATTTTTATGGAACACGCATCTACTTTAGAACACTGGTAATACTTTCTGAACTCTGCTGTGGTATGTTGCAGGTTTTGTGGCTTTTACTGTTTTCTTAGACAGGCTGGGATGAGTTTTGATGTACAGGGGAAAATGCCAAAAGTGAACAGTGAAACAGGGTTTGTGAATGTGTGATTTGTAACCAACACATTTCTATGGTCAGGATGCTCAAATAGGAATAGAGCTTAACATGGCTCATGTTTTTTTATCCGTACTCTGCAATGATAGTTTCATCTTATCAAAATGTAAGACTTGACTATGCATTTCCAGGTTTTGTAGGTGATTTGGAGTGAAACAGAAAATGTTGAGTAGAGCTGAATAAGCTTATGGAAGCACCAGATTTTCTCCCTGGCTTTGCTACAAGTTTTCTGAAAAACTATAGCCACGTATTTCCCTCCTCTGCCTTGGTGTTGTTATTTGTGAATTGGGAATAATTAGCTGGGTTTTTGACTGTTGCATCTGTTCAGACCAAAGCTAACTGGAACTTGACTTTAAACTATGGGGCCAGACACAACAGCAAGATGTTAGTCTGAACATTTGGCTTGTCTGATAATTTTCGTAGCTAATGTATCAGATAAAAGTGAGCGCAAGATAAAGAGTGTCTTGTTCCAGACTCTATTCTATGTGATACCTTAACGGTTGTGTGTATTTCTGCGCTAAGGGACTTTTTTTTTAAGCGCATGTAATTGTGCTGCTGCACGTATGGTTAGCACTGATTTTGGATTGGAGATGGGGATCGTAGCAAGGTGGGTACTGGTCTCTCCTCCTGAATAACAAGCAATAGGACGAGAGGAAATGGCCTCAAGTTGTACCAGGGGAGGGTTAGGCTGGATATTAGGGAAAATTTCTTTACTGACAGAGTGGTGAAGCAGTGGAACAGTCTGCCTAAGGAAACAGTAGAGCCACTATCCCCGGAGGGTTCAAAAAATATGTAGATGTGGACATGGTTTAGCAGGCACGGTGATATTGGGCTGATGGTTGGACTGGATGAGCTTAGAGGTCTTTTCCAACTTTAATGGTTTTATGACTCTTAAGAGCAAACCCAGATCAGAAGCAGGAAATATTAAGAATATTATTTGAGTCCTCTGGATATCATCTGATACATATCACATCATCTGAGCACCCTAATGAAGGGGGTGGCTAATAAATTCAGCCAGTGGCAATTCTACCACCCCAGCTTTCAAAGCTCATGTGCTCGTGCCGGTGGATAAAAGATGTTAAAGAGCCGTGTGGCTCTTAGTTCTTACAAAATCCCTGCTTACTACCTGTGTCTCACAGGTCAACTGCCCTATTTCTTCGCGTGTCACTGTGTTGGGGAGGAAGGCAAGACCTAAGCTGTCATCTTCTGTGGGGAGTTGCTGGGAGGCATCACCCTGATCCACTCGTGCTTCGGATTGTTTACATAAGCTTTGTAAATCCAGTGCTTTGGGAATATGGTTGTCCTTGCCGGGGTATGCAAGAATAAACTAAGCCAGCTACTTCTATGAAGTGTGGGAGCAATGAGTCACATTACAGAGATTGATTTACGTAGAAAAAATCCCTGCTAGGTGTCAGAAGAGAATGTGCTTTATGCCTGTAGCCTCTGCGGTTGGGCAACACATGCTGTAAAAATGTTCTGGATGTGCAGCAAACCAGCTTGAGCTGGGAGCTCTGACCAGATCACAGCAGCGCACAAATCCCACACAAATGTCCAAAAACTTTTCAGTGGGAAAAAGAGGACGTGAAATAAATGTAGAACTTCTGGCAGCGTTTGACAGGGCTATGATTTGTCCCCTTATAAAGAGCACATTTGTTTGATACGCCCCAATGCACGTTTGTTGCACCGCAGGCTTGGATGGAGTTACTGCCACTCATGGCAGGACATCCGAGATCACAACCTCTCTCCTTCCCCATTCCCATCATAGAAAACCCTTGAGGAAGGGAATAGCCCAATATTGAAGTTGTCTGTAAGCTGGTTAGATCAGGACCCCTAAACTGCTGCAAAGGCTGTTGGATAATATATGTATATTATTTTTTTTATGAAAAAGGAAGTCAGGCCTGGGCTGGTGAGACTGAAAGAGCAGGGAGTGGATTGGCTGTCAAGGGTCAGCCTCCCAATAGCCCTGTGATCAAAGGCTGCTCTCAGCAGCATGAGTTTATAGGCAGCCAAGACAAACAATGAACAACTTTATCTCCTTTCAGGAAAAAAAAAGACTTAAGTTCCAGGAAACCATTTCTGGACCAGACAAATTTTGGTTGTTATTCCTTCTCTTTCTCCTATAATGCAGCTATTTCTGGATGAAAGATAACGGGGAGACAGCAAAGCAAAGCGCAAACATGAACCAGATTGTGCCATGTTCTCAGTGGGTGTAAACTGGCGCAGACCTCAGGAAGTAGAAGCAGTGTAGCCAGTTTACTCCTGCTGAGAATCTGGCCTTCACCAGCAGCTGTCACCGGGAAAGCAACAGGGGAGCTCTGAATTGAATCGTGGCCATTTCTCCGAGTTCGATCTCTTCTCCAAAGGTGTCGCTTCATTTGTTTGCAGCTGGAATGTTGCCCATTTGGCTGTCCCAGCTGTGGCCTCCGGTGTCAGCTGGTCAGAACACAGCTGGCCAGTTTTAAACACGCTGGCTTCAGCATCAACTCGCTGAATAGAGTGAACAGAGAGGAAAAGTATTTGGGGCTCCTGTGTACTTGATTATTTGTTTGAGAGGAGAGGAAGATATGAGAAGAAAGCCTCTTATTCCTAAAATGGAAAAAGTTGCACAACTTGTAGTTGGATTTGGATCCGAGGGAGAGGAATCTTCTCAAAATGCAGAGTGTTCTTGATTTAGGATTTCCTGTTGGATGCATTTCAGAAAACTATTTAAATCATAAGTAGCCGGATTCTCAGCTAGAATAAATCTGTAAAGCCCTGCTGATATGAATCAATATTGCACATTGACTCTGGCTTAAGATCTTGGGCAGAGGTCCGATGGTGGATTGCAAAGATCTGTCCTTGTTCCTGGGTTCAGAGCAGGACTAAATAGAACGATAAGTGGCAGTCCTGAGGTTCAACACTACATGTGGGTGTCTAATCCCCCTCAATGCAGACACCCACAGTGATTTGGGGGTTGGACTGGTCTTAAAAGACATAAATGTCTTAACTCAGCATGGGCTGCAAGCTTTGTTTTGGTGTTTACGCTAGGTGGGCCTGGTCAGATCAGTCTAGGGAGAGGCAGGATGCCCCCAGCCCTTCAACCAAACAGCCTTGAGGATTCTTGTAGACATCACTGTTCTCTGTACTACGTATTTCTACCCTTTTACACACTGAATGTGGAAAATGTTGTGAGAAAAGCTCTTTGAGCCAGGAGTTAGTGCTGAGAATAGAAGCAGAAAGCCCTGGGGGCTCAAGAGAATATATTTCCATAGTCTTTCCAGATGTTCCTACAAAAAAGTAGTGGAGAGTTGGAGTAGCATGGCCAGTTCCAGTGATGGGTGCTGGTGAAACAATAACAGGGATTGTTGCCTTGAGGTGTAGGAACAGAACCATGGGAATGTAGATGCTGCTGAAACGAAGGATGAAGTGCACGGGAGTGCTTCACCTTCTCCTCTTCCCATCCACCCCAGTGGTCTCAAAGGGGTAAATCTAATGTCCTGTTGCTGATTTATGGATGGAATGGGGAAGGGAAAGGAAAAGTTGGGCCCAGGCCTGCATGTTGAGGCCAGTGGCATAATCAGTAGCAGGACAGATCTTCTGATTCTCTGTCCCAGGGTCTCCCTACATGAATATTCCCAAATCGCTGACCTTCATTTCACACCTGTCAGCAAGGGCTGGGCTGTGTCCCCTGCTGCCATCTCGGCTTGATGTCTCGTTCTGTCTGTTCACGTACTTTCTGTTCTTCCTTTCTCCCACCCTACAGAGTCAACACTGCAGCAGTCTGTGAGTGACAGCAAAAATATGAGTGACTTTATTCTGTTGAATTTTATTGACTTACAGGCCTTTGTTTTAAGCCCATAGGATTCACCCTGCTGCCTGCTGTTCCTGCTTCACCTACAACGGCTCCTAAGCTGTTGAAGCCCAGAAGCACAGGAGTTGACAGTCTGGTACAAATATGCCTAACACCTTCAAAAGGTCTAAGAGAATTAGGTACCCACTTCCGCAGGGTTTTGTGGGGTTCAAATCTGCAGTTCCTAGAAGGTGCGTATGACTCCCCCAGCCAGAATGCACTGCATTTCCGTAACGTGGTTCATTATGTATATAATATTTCTGCATAATTACCAGACTCACATGAAGGTCTCAGGGTGCTCTGAGGATGCCAAGGGATGACCTCATGTGTAGCTAATGAAATTCTGGTGACCGAGAGACCTGTGGCTTGCTCGGAGCACAAAGCACTGGGCAGCATGAGCCAGCTCCATACCTCCTTCCTGATGAGTTACCCCCAGAGAGAAGCTGGAAATCCAGTTTAACCATCTGCCTGGGAATTCCCCTGTAGCTGGAGGGGATTGAACATTCTCACACCCCAGCATCGAGGGTGCGGTTAAGACGAAGGACGCATGCGTCGGGTTCGCATACAGTGCCTGAGCCAGGCTGACCCCCAAAACTGCCCCTTTGGAACAGGGGCAACTGTTCAAGATCCAGTATGGCACTTTGGACTGTCTACTGTTTCCAGGGGTTGGACAGTGTGTCCTTAGCATCCTGAAAGCTCAGGGACCGAGTTTGACTGTACAGGCATGTAGCTGAAAGACGAGCATCTGATGTGTGGACGTTGGACGTCTTCCTCATCTTGTTAGGTTAGAGGACCTGCAGAAACTTGGGTGTTATTTGCTCTGAAAGCAAATGACAGAGCCAGGATGCGCTTGAGCAGAACAGGATTTGGGGGGAGAACTCAAGAAGGGCAAGAGCTCCCCCTACAAGTAAGGGCCTTTCTAAAGATCTGTAGGCATCCTCAAACACTTAAAAAATGGTCTGCAGCATACCGCTATTAGGGTAAAGACCTCCAGACTCATTGGAAGCCACGTCATCTTCCACTGGCAAACCATAAGGTGGAAAACCCCAGCTGTTGAACAACATGTGGCAACAGCACGTGCTTCAAAGTCAAGGAGAAATCTGTAATGCAGTGACTTCCAAGCCATAGTCTGGACCACCCTGTTGGTCTGAATGGTTGGGGGATTTTAGCAACTATGATTGGGTTTTTCATTCATCCTATTTTCTTCACGTAAGTACTTGTTTGTTAAGTCAAACGGGGAAGTGATTTGTTGATGGAGGAGCTTGTGATTTGCTGTTTACTTTGGAAGATGTTGTGACTGGATGGGTTAGCTGGTGGTGGTCTGTAGTCGGTGATGGTACCGTGTGAGCTGAGAACATCACCTGGAAAGAGGTGACTTATTCTGCAGTATGGGGTACAGATGGTTTATGGCCAAATCCTGTCAATTTTTATGGAAGAGGACTTCCAGAGGCCAACAAGATGGTTATATATTGCAGCAGGGGGATTTTTATATTTATTTCTCTGCTAAAACTACTGATGAGAGCAGCAAAATTGAATCGACTGGATCTCAGTAGGATGTTGCCGTACAGAGAGGGCAGCAGTTAGAGAATTGCTCTGTGCTGGGTGTGAAGGCTGTTCTTGTGACCCAATGGTCAATATTTTGGATAAATCTGTATCCTGCAATCAAGCCTGGACTGAGTTAGAATTGCTCAATGACCTAGTAGTGCAATGTGCTTTTTTTTTTTTTTTACTGGCATGCTCAGGTTTTTCTCTACACCGAAAGTTCATTAGTGGTTTTTTTTCCTCCAATTCACAGATAGCTGGGAAAATGTGCTGCCTTTATTTTCTGCGTGGAAGAAAAAGTCTTCATCTTATGTAGTTTTTAAGCTTAATTAACAAAGTGAAATTGCTTTCAGATTCTGGTTTTGAACAGTCAAAACATAAACTGTTGGTTTTGCTTTGGGGTTTTTTTATGGCTGACGTTTGGGAAAGAGGAGATAGAAGAATGAACATTACCTGCTTTGCTGTAATAGGTAAAACCAGAAACCTTTTCAAGAAAATTGACTGGCTTGACGGTATTTTTTATGGGGAGAAGGGAGGATTTAGAGTAAAGAGCAGAAAAAGTAGCTCTAGTTAAAACTCATTTGGCAAGTAAATGCATATCAGCACACTCAACGAAATTCCACCCTGCCTCTGTTCTTGGTTTCTTCAGATGCCATCAACCTCCCGACTATAGTTTCCTTTACAAATATGGTTTTCATTTTGCGTATTTTTGCTGCTGTTTTGGACCTTATCAGTTCCTTGCTTGATGAGAGATGCTTCTGCTTTTTCTTCTTAGACGTCCTCGCCTTCCGCAGTCGAACTTGAGCATTTACCATTATTGTCGGGTTGTTTCACTGCAAACAAAATGCTTCTCCTCCCTGTCCCCCCTCTCCTGCTATTGAGCTCCACAACGGGGAGTGTGGAGGAAGGAAAATATAGAGCTCATTTATTTTTAAGTAACTGTAACTAATGGCTTGATCAGCTAACGTAGTGGAAAATATGCAAACTGCTCGGAGGAGAGTGGATGTTAAAAATGTATCTTCAACATTATTGAGACATCTTTCAGCTCTAATGACAGATTGAATAACAAACATGTCAGAAACTTTGTTGCATCTCTAAGCAAAACCAAATAATTGAATTTATTTTCAGTGATGGTTTTGCCTTTTATGTATTCAGCTCCTCATCCATTTTGCTGTGGCTATTGTCAGATTTCTTTGTATAAACAGATTTTCTTTTTTTAAAACTGTAGAGTGAGCAGGGTAACAGGCTTTCTTCATACTTCCCTCTCTTCTCTGCCACATACCTTTTTTGGCCTATCATCATAAAATTCATTCTCAAATACTTCTGTTATGGCTTCAGCAGGTGCATATGTTGGTTCATGTCAATTCTGCTTGAGCAGATCCTTGGTTGATGTGAACTGGTACCGGTTTATTAACTTATCGGCAGCAATGTTTTCTTACATCAGCTGATATCTGGTCCCCAGAATCTGGAGCTGTGAAACGTCTTGCCCAAGCCTTTGTATGAATTGGGGACTGCTCGTTCTGCCATGGACAGTGACCCCAGATTCATCTCTGCAAACCTCCCATGATGCCAAAGGTTGCAAATAACACAGCAGAGTCTATGATGGGATCCTTTTTCACAGCTCTCAGGGGAAATAGGGGAATAAAATCCATTTGTCTAATGGGACAAATGTTGAGAGAGCATGTATTCTATTTTAAGGTATCCTCCCAGTGTCTGTGTGAGGCAGGCTAATTCGATTCGCACCCTTCCCCAGTGGAGGGGCTGGGGAGGACCTTCTTGGCACCACGCTGTGCCTGCCAGCCCCTGCAGCTCTCTGTTCCTAATTGCTCCTTGCCCTTCTTGGCATGAGGATCTAAATCTGCATTTCTCCATCTCTGGAAGGGAAATTGGACCACAGAGGTGACCTGCAGCTTCCCTCCACACTGCAACGGGGACAGAGCAGCCTCAGACACATGGTTTGTGCATGTGCATTTCTTTTTAATCCAATGCAGAGCTGCAGCAAACCATTCCACCCACAGGTGAGGTCTTTGGAAAACTAACTGCCCAAAGCTCTGAAGCTTTCAGCTTTCACTCTAACGCACGGGCCCAGCTGGCTTGAGATTAAAGAGCACAGTCGAAAACCAAAAAGCATTTGAAATTGCACCACTGAGCTGGCAGGAAATTCCAGCTTTTTTGTAGATGTTGGAGGCGTTGGAACGGCGAGGAACCAGAAGGTAATATTCAGGGGTGAATTGCACCATCAGCGTTTTGGCAGAGACCATCATCCCACCTCAAGTGTAGCCTCAGATACAGCTTGGGCATGGGGAGAGGGGACCACCCCCAGCCTTCCCAGATCTGGGGAGGGGGAAGAGGCAGGAAGAACATCTTGGCTTGCAGCCTGGCTCATGCTTCGGCTATCTTTATCTGCAGAAGAGGGCTCTTACGCTTGGTGTGAATCCCAGCACAGTGCTCGGCACTTGCTTTGCAGATGGAGCTTCCAGCCCTGTCAACTTGAGCAAGCTCCGGGCGTGCCAGAGATCTCCAGGGCAGATTGGACATTTTTGTTGTGCCCAAGATAAACGCTCCCCTTGCTTCTTGGTCTGAATTGCTCATCGTCTTGGAAGATAACTCACAGATTAGCGGGCTGTTTAAGCGCTTTGAAAGAAGTCAGTGTATTGTGTGGATTGATCATAAAGATTTGCCTGGAAGGAACAAGAAGGATAAGAGACCGAGAGGGATAGATGGTTTTATGGACCTTTATCGTTCAGTAGCCCAGGCATGTATGGGCCTGAAATGAGACCATTGGTGAACATCAATTCCAAAACTGTATTGAAAATCAGTGTTGACTGCAAATTCCCTTCCTCTCCCAAATAGGCTGCCAAAGATTATCACTCCAGCAACAATACTTAGCGGCATCTGAAGAACTTGAGGCCTTCTGTGAAGCCATTGGCACCAATGGGAGACGATTGCTTCCTCTTCTCTCGTCCCTTTTTCTCCCCCCGCACCGAGAGTAGCAGATATCGGATCAAGCCGTGCCAACACAAGCGGTGGAGAACAGAATCTGCATTGACGACAGATGGAACGAATGTTATGGATGCATCCCAGGCCCTGAGCTGTTGCGCCACATAAATCAGTAGCAAAACTTTGCCAACTCAGAATACTTCGCAGGACTAGACTTTCAGCCAGCTTAATGTCTGGCTTTGCAACCCCAAAATTGTATGGTCAGAAAAAATAGTGAATGTGCTTGCCCTCACTTGAACTTTCAGCCAGTGGAGCTGGTTTCAGTCCAGCTCATGGAGATGAATGTGTCTTTGTGATAAGCTACTTCTAAAAGATAATTTATTGTTTGCAATCCTGTCATTGCCTTGTACCAACGGGCTGTGGATGCTGTGGATGAAGTGTGAGGTTCCAGGCTGCAGATACTATCAGAACTGTGCGGGTGGCTGGATGTGTGCAGTGTGGCCAAGCCCCACTGGTCAAATGCAGTTAGATACTGAATAATCAGGGGACTGAAAGTATTTCATCTTGCTCTCTTTGCTTGTGTGCCAGTTACTGGACTGCTCCTTCGCTGAGAAAAGCTTAAACCACACAAACTCACTCCCATCATGAGAGCTGCTTCCCATACACTGCCTAAATCCCAAGTGCTTGGGATTGAAGACCAAAAAAAAGGCAAATAAAAAGATTTGTTGTCGAAATTATGACTTGGCAGCTGCATGTATGGGGGTGGGGGGAAACTGCAACCTTTTTTAGAGGCATACTTGCCCTTTTGAAAATGAACTTCCATTAAAGCAAAAAGGTTTCACCCTTCTTGGTGGGCTTTTGACGGCGTGGCAGGGAGAGGAAAGGCTAAAATGATTCCTTCAGCTCTCTCACTCTGTTTCGGCATGATAAAATGAAGCGTTTTAATGCAGCACTTCATATCTCTAACAGCTGTGGTAGCCTCGTGTTTACAGAAGACATCCTGTTGTTCAAGGGAGACACTTCTGCCTTGCTGGGATTAAGGGGTTTTTTTGCCCCTAACTGCTGTTTTACACAATTTCCACTCTGAAAGTCTGTTATAACAGTGACGGGCTACAAAATCTGGGGTTTGTAACATTTTTTTTCCCCACCAAAAAGCAGCTCCAACTTGTGGAAAAACTGCCCTGGCACCCACACAGGACTGGGCATCGCTTGGAAGGGGAAAGAAAACCCTGATGGTTGTGGTAACTCAGCCCAGCACGTGAGCGTGAGCGTGTCCTTCTGGTATTAGCATCCCAGCCCTGGCTTTGCCTGCAGCAAAGAAGGATGAATCATAAGGAAACGCCACCCCAGGGAACAAATTGGTCATTGTTTGAAAAAGCTGATGGCTCTTGGACAAGCACTAGGCTAGCGATGCAAGCGTCTGCAGGGAAGGAGGCTGTGTCCAGCTCGCTGCATGCACAGCAGCGCTGCACAAACAGACGAGCGAGGCTGGGCATGCTTTGCTGCCTTACCAGGAGAAGAGCGATTTGCCTATGTTTTTGGTTCCTTGATCTTTCTAAATAAACAGTTTCTTTGTACTGAGAAAGCAAATTTGCAGCCGTTGCTGTGCAGCAAAGCTTTTTTTGGGGGGGAAGCAGGGATATGGGGGCATCTCCACCTGCTAGCAGCCCCTTGGGGACTCTGCAAGGGCTGTCGGAGCCTCCCATCTCTGTGCAAGGTGATGGAAATAATAGTTTCGAGCCTTAAATAGCTTCTTCAGCTTTGGATCTCCAAGCTTGCTGCATGTTAGGGGTTTTCTAAGCCTCATGGAGGTTTATGGCTTTGTTTAGCTGATGCTTTGCCTCTGGATCTGGAAGGGCTCACAGGGGCTTGGTAGGAGGCTCAGGGTCACCAGGCAAATTAGTGGAGCCAGAGTTAGTAGCTCACGGCCTGGCTACCACGTGCGTGGGTAAGCTTGGGAAGGGTGCATTTTGGTGCTTTGGTACTGTTTTGCTTGGTAAGGGGTTTAAGATCCTAGGGTAAAGCCTGTTTTCCTTCTATGGGATTGTCAGTGGGAAATTAGGTGAAGAGCCTAGGTCTTTCTACAGTGAGACGTTGAATGAGAAACCCAATGAACAAACCCCCTTCAGCCCTTGACATCTGGTTGCTGCATGTTCCTGCACATGAGATCTTGGGAGCTGTGACCTCAGAGGCCTGTGTCACTAAGGAGAAATCTCTGTGGATGCTGGGGCTGATACTCATGTGCATTTGATGGGGTTTGGAGGAATAAAGGGCAAGGTGAGTCCTGCCTGCTGATGGGTGTCTCGCACCTCTAGCTGCTGGTTGAAGGGGGAACATGTCACCATCCTCCTGCCTCCCTGCAAAAAGCCTTAGATGGAAGAAATGGAAGGATCTTATAAGATCTCTATCAATGGACTTGCTTTCAAGTGATAGCCATGTCTTTAATCCAGCGCAATCTTTCTGTTTCTATTGATGCCCTACAATAAAAACAAAAGTAAAGAGAGAGAAGAATTAAGAATGAGGAGACTTGGTTTTAAAAGGCTTATAAAAATACATATAAAGCAAGAGACGACGAGAACAAAGGGGTAATGGGAGCCGACAGACAGTTCTCATGCCATTAAACTGCATCTCAAAAAAAAAAAAAAACCAACCTCTCAAAAAAAATGTTAATCGTTATTTGAAGGGGGGAAGTGTTTTTATTGTGAACATGTGCAAATGGAGGCTTCAGCCGTATAAAACCCATGCCTACAATAAGTATATTTGTGTAGCAATTAATGTGAGATCACAGGCTCGGCTTTTGCCAAATAGTCGTGTCAGCATGGGGTATATTATGTGTGTAAAGACTCCAGTTTCCAAATGTGGAAGGCATTGGGCTCTAGTCATAATTAAATGTTTTGTCATCACAGGGCAAAGCCGCGTGCGTTTCGGCTGAGCTGAGAACTGCCCCTCCAATGCCATCTCCCTGGGTTTGCTTTTTTGGCAGCTCTTTGAGGCAACTTTATGCAGAAGGAATTTCAAGACACTTGTAATTAGATCTCAGCACCCCCCCTTTCGTCCTCCTCCCCTGAAATGCAGAGGGCAGCTTTTATTTTCTCTCTCAAGGAAAGGAAACCTCATTTAAATCTCTCTTTATTGTAGCAGTACTTATCTCCCTGGTTTGCTGCGTCGGTGTATCATTTCCATTAAGGTTCTGTTAGGGTTTCTAGTAACGTTTCTGTAAATCCAATACTTTCTGGGAAGTTTATTACAGCAGCTGCTAAAAGCAAAGCAGAGGCGTCCAAATAATGCAAGAACACGCATTTACCACACTTACAACTCCAACAGATTTAGTTACAAGAAATGCAGCATTTTTTCTTTCTTTCTTTTCCTTCTTTTTTTTCCCCCCTTTCCTATTCCTCGGGGTCTTATTAAGGCTCAGCAAAGGCTGTGGTCCCTGGTTCTGTGTCTCTGAATTAACTCTAAGAAAGCGGAGGCTGGAGTGGAGTGTGGGAAGGTTCTTGGCATGGATGGACTTGGCTGAAGTTTGCAGAACAGACACTTCAGGAAGAGAGGGAAGAGGAGTGTGTGTGTATGGGGGGGCGAGGGGGGGTGCAGGCACTACCTTTTATATACTCTCTCCCCACGAAAAGCTATCTGGAGATCTATCGGGCTTTCATCACCCTGGTCTGATCCAAGGGTGTTCAAAAAGAGAAACACATCATAAATCTGGAAGGCTGGCTGGAACTTGGAAGGTTTTTAAAGGCGATGGGAGGTGGAAGCATCCCGGCAGGGATGGGCTGGTCAGCGCAGCCTGCGGCGGGGGAAGCACCTTTCCACAGCTTTGGGCATCTCGGTCAGGTTTTTATCTTCATGCGAAGTGGATATTCCAGTTATTCCCCTCTGCCTTCTTCCAGGGAAATGGGAACAGATGTGCCCCACTGTAGAAATGCTGACCAGCTGAGAAAGAAGCTTGGAGAGTTTATAGCGATTTTTTTTGTTCTTTTTAATCCCTTGATGTTTTTCTCAGTGGCGAGGTGACTGTCACTTTAGAATGAAGAATGCACAAGTCAGTTTTAATTTCATCTTCCTCAGTGCTGCTGCTTCTTCAGGTAGTTTTTCAGTTGATAAGAATTGGGAGAACAGCATAAAAGACAAATACCAGAGGGTGCGGTGTTGCTTCCCCACCCTCGGTGCTGTTTTCTGCGTGAAGTTAAGGGGAGTGAGTTAGTTAGGCTGCATTTCAGTGTGTTCCTCCCTCTTTGCTGATGATGTGCTCCTCAGTCCCAGGGAAATCAGAGGCAAGGTTGTTGCTGTTCCACAGCTGCAAGAATTCCTCTTGTTTGCAGATCCCATGCGATGGGCTGGTTTGGATGGTTGGCCCATGCCAAAGCTTGTTTCAGGACTTATACCTACCATTTTCAGGTCTTATTGTTTTCATGTGATAGAAATATGTGTTAGTGACAGGGAAACATTTTAGTCTAAATTAGCAAAAATACCTATGTTGCCATTTTTGCCTTTTATTTGCTTTAACCATAATTCTCCAGCAAGGACCGCAAGCCGAATTTAGCAGCCATATTAATTTTGGGAGACAGTGTTGCTTAAAGACACCTGCTAATTACAGTCAATATCTTAGCAAGGTGCTAAATGAGAGGGATTCTCACCATTTAAGCAAGCAGTAGTTTATAAAAGACAGGTAGCGTGTGATTACACAGCAAGCCGAGCTCACAGACGGTTTGGGCTGTTTGTTTGTCTTTTAGGTGTTGCAGTAGGATGTAATTTTATTTTTCTGTTCGAAATCCCCCCACCCCCTACAAATGATTCATCAAGCATCTTGTCCTCATTGCATGTAACGTCTTGTTGATGTTGGAAGCGCTTGCTCTGTGGGGAAGGCACTGGGTTCGATGGGAGCCGTGGCGCTCGCGAGAGGAGCCTTTGCCTCCAAGGGCTGCATTGTGGAGAAGCCATCTGGAGGGGCAGAGGCCAAGAGGGGTTGGTTTCAACTTGTTCCAAAGAGGCAAAACCCTCGTTTCCTCTAAATCTCGCCAATGACGCCTGTTTTTTTCCACATTCCCTGCAAAGCAGTGCAAACTTTGTCCTTACTTGGGAAGTCCACTGAATTAGAAGAAAGCTGGGTAAACCAGCCAATCCTCTTTCCAAGAAGGAGGCGAACGATTTGAATGAGTGATGGGCCACCTAATTTTATGAGAGTCTCTCCTGAAAGACAAAATCTTAATGAATAATTTTGCTGAAATCTCAAATATTAACAACAAAGCCAGAGGGAGGAGGAGAGAGGGTGATTTTGACTGTCTTACACTACTCAGTGTGTTGCTGGAGAGAGCAGGAGTGCCCTTCCCATCCCCACTGGAGGGCCTTGAAAGTTCTTCTGTGTACTTTTTGTGCCTTCTGTTGTACATTTGAAATAGTCTGTCTAGATCGAAGAGCTGAGGGTGGTGATATTGCTGCAGGTGCATTGCATCCAAAAAATGCAAACCTCTGGAGTGGAGGACACCTGCTATGGCTCTGAGACTTGCCCGGGGTTAAGATGGCACTGAGCATCTGTGCCTTTGTGTTCTTGTTCCTGCACAGTCACCCCACAAATTCACAAACCCCGTTGACACCAATTGAGCTTTTGGAGCTAGAGTTGCTTCCAGTGCATCACCTGAGACCATCACATATCAAGCAGAGCTGTATTTCAGGGCTGAGGTGGGGTAATTGCATTCTGGCAGCCGAAGCAGTGGCATCCGTGGACCCACGTGGTCTGTACCCTCCATGCATCATCCAGGATCCAGAGCAGGAAAATCCTGGGATTTGAGGCTGCACTTGGTTTCTCCAGATTGATGGAGTGACTCTGTAACAGGGTGAGGTCATCTGGGTCTCCTCTCCAAAGACAGATGAAGAGTCCAAGCCACACCAAGAGGTGGGCACTGGCTTTCACGGTCAGGGAGGTTATGGTGGTAGTTGAAGCTGTCCTTCCCAGAAGCAACACTGCTCTTTTCCCTCATGCTGGTAGCACCGTGGGGCGCTTTCTGCACCCCCAGAAGTCTCTTTGGACCATTGGGGCTGCTGGAAGGCCTGCCCAGAGCAGGTCTGGGACACTTCTCTATGAACCCACTCTTCATGGAGACAATTCTGCATGGGGAGACCCTAATCCTAACTGTAACCATAACCCTACCCATACAGAGTTGTCCTGCAGAGAATTGTCCCTTTCTGGCTTGGAGCAGCCCAGCAAGAAATCCAGAGGAGGCCACAAAGATGATCTGAGTGCTGGAACACCTCCCGTACAAAGACAGACTCAGAGAATTGGGCTTGTTCATCCTGGAGAAGAGAAAGCTCTGAGGAGACCTTAGAGCAGCTTCCAGTACTGAAAGGGGCTCCAGTAAACCTGAGGAGGGGCTCTTGATCAGGGAGTGCAGGGATAGGATGAGGGGAAACGGTTTTCAGCTGAAAGAGGGCAGATTTAGATTAGAGATCTTAGGAAGAAATGTTTTCCTGTGAGGATGGGGAGGCATTGGCACAGGTTGCCTAGAAAAGTTGTGGAAGCATGATCCCAGGAGATGTTCAAGACCAGGTTGGATGGGGCTTTGAGTAACACTGTCAGGTGTCCCTGCCCATGGCAGATGGTTGGAACTGGATGGGCTTTAAGGTCCCTCTCAGCCCAAACTGTTCCACGATTCTATGAAACGTTGCCTTTTTCCTTCACTCCGTATGGCAACAAAGCTGCCACTGTCTAACAGCATCCGACTCAGGAGCCAGGCTTCATCCTTGACCCTGTGAGTTACAGCTCAGTAACCCCTGAGCAGACCTTTCTGCCAAGAAGTCCAACCAGCCCTTCCTGCAAACCAAAGGGTTTTTCCTCTGCCCTTTCCCTTGCTTGTGATTACTCTCTCCCCACAGAAGCCCTGGCTCTCTGCTTCCAGACTGAACTCTTGAACCTTCCTCCTCCAGCCCCGGCCAGGTCGTTATTTTTGACACTCTTAACCCGACTTGTTGCGCAGCTGAAAAAGAGATAGCCAACTGTGTGCTCACCTGGCGATGGCTCTAGCAGAGCTGGCTTTTCCCCGGTGTGCGCCGCTTCTTGCCAGCCCCTGGCACCCATTCAGGTGAGCTTGGGGCAGCACAAGCCTTGTGATAGTACGATGGACAAGTGCCATCAGCAGGGAGAGCAGCCTGCCATCTGGTCTTGCTACTTGAATGACTTACCCGAGTGTATTTTTCTTGATCCAGATCCCGCATTGTTTCCCAGAATATTTTGCTACATGAATGTCACGCTTCTGTCTGCTTGGCTTGCCCTGAGTTGAGCAGAGGTATTTATGAGTGGTTTCTTGCGCATATTTTTCACCTTTTTGAAATGCTTGGCACTGTTGTGGATATTGGAACAAATCCTTCCTGTTGAAAATGTAAAGCTAAGTTAGTCAAGTCGAGGATCAGAGGTAGAAGCTGTGGTTTACCTACTGAGCTCCGGCTTAGCAATGCTAAGAGCTATGTAGAGCCCAGCTACCGCAGAGGTGGAGGTGGCCTGTGCAGAGGTCAGATCTTCTTTCTCATGCTGGTGTAATTCAAGGAGTAACCACGTGAAGGTAGAAGAAGCCACATCTTCCCCAAAAGCAGCATCAGGGAAGCCTGTGGAGTCGGGTCCCACATGCCCATGCTGGATGGGAACTCTTCTCCCTGCAGCACACACAAGCTTCCCCGCTTCTCCCCGCACGCGAGACTTACTGCTGAGTTTTAATTCTTGTATGACAGTTTCTGAACCAGGTTCAGACACACGATCAAGTTACCGGGGCTCAGCTGCTGTGCATTAACCAGCCACAGGGGTATTCCCAGCCTATGACAAATACAAGGTAAAACCTGTTAGTTTAAACATCTTTCACAGTGGTTTAAGCAAAATGTTGTTAGCCCCGTGTACGCCTGTGTATAGTTAGCAGGGCTCGGCAGCAGCTCAGTTTGAGCCCCAGGATGGGTTAATGAACCCCTAAGCTGTGTGAACTCTGCTGCTCACTTTGGTTTGGTCCAGGATGCCCTCAGGGAAGCATCCCAAATGTATTTGAAGCCAAGCCTTGAAACCAGAGAAGAACTTTTGTTCAAGGATTTGCCCCAGTTCAACCAAATCTATTTCAAAACCTGCTGCTGGTGGGACTTTCTGGCACAGGACTGATCCAGATTCTGTCCTTGCACAGCTCAGCCTGTTTGAGAGCACACCTCAAACCCGGATAGTGTCGAGCAGAAAAGAAAGGTGTGTATCCTGTTTCCCAAAGTAAGCAGTGAGGATAGGAGGGAGAGGGGTGTTAATTTTATTAGATTTGTACACCTTGTCTACATGGCCAGCATCCATCTCGGGGCTGGAGGGAAGAAGTGCTGCCGGTGGCTTGAATCGGAGCCACCATGGATGGATCAAACCAGTGTGTCCGTACCAGCTTTTGTCTGTGGTGGCATCCCTATGCCACAGCCCAGCATCGGCTCTGCTGTGTCCTGCTGGGGCCAGGAGCAGCTGAATCAAGTTAGCTCTGATAGATCCACAGGAGACGAAAAGAGCCATAGTAGAAAACATAGTGTGAGGGATTGCAGATGTGGCATGTGGCCGATGGCGAGGGAGCAGGCAACGTTGCCTTGCTGTGGTGTGGATGAAGGCATTCTCAGAGCAGTCTTTGATGGCAAGTCTCTGCAGAGAAGCTGCTGGTGAGAATTAGCCAGGGCCAGCACTGGTGGCAGCCTTTGCCGGGGGCTGATGGGCTGGGATGTGCACTGGCCACTCAGTCTGCTTGCACGGTCCAGCTCTGCCTGAGGCTCCGTGCTGCGATGTGCTGGGGGAGATACTGGCGGCTGTCCCTTTCAACACCCTGTTATCGCCTTGAACTGGGGTCGCTGGGCTGTTGCGGTGCCTTTTGGATGAGATGCAAGACCAAGGCCATGAGCATTCCCCATCAGGAAGGATTCTATGGCAAACGTCCCAACAGAGCGATATCAGCCCTCGCAGCTTGGCCAAATTCCAGTTGCAATAACGTGACACATGGCTTATTTAACCCTTCATGCTTTCTTTGCCCTCTCATGCCATTTCCACCAGCCGTGTGAGCAGCAGCAGCTCTTTACAGTGGTATTTTCTCATCTGCGTGTCATGGCACTGGCAGGTGGCTGCAATAAATAGAATCATAGAATCACCAGGTTGGAAAAGACCCACCGGATCATCGAGTCCAACCATTCCTATCAAATACTAACCCATGCCCCTCAGCACCTCGTCCACCCATGCCTTAAACACCTCCAGGGAAGGTGACTCAACCACCTCCCTGGGCAGCCTGTTCCAGTGCAAATGACCCTTTCCATGAAAAATTTTTTCCTAATGTTCAGCCTGAACCTCCCCTGGTGGACTTTTCACACAGGAGTGCAGCTGAGTGCCCTCGTGGATGGCCCAGATGAATGCATAGACATCTTACAGCCGTTCCTCCCAGGTCGGTGGATTCATGCCCCCTTGGAGGGAGTGGGTTTCAGACCCAAACAAGCTTTTCTCTCAGCTCTGGCAGGAATTAGGAGGTTGATGGGTAGGCATGAGGCTGTAAAATCTCATTTAGAACATGGAAGGGTTCTCTCCAGATCCCATGGCTGCCCCGGGAGAGGTGTCTGCTCTCTTGCACCTCGAAGTGGAAGGATGCTATGTCAGAAATGGGAACGTAGCATCAAGCACTGCGTGTTGGTGCAAATTATAAGGGTCAAAAACAGTCCCCAAGACCCCACGAGGTGTTTGCGATTTCACAGCTCCTTTCCCATGGAAGGTTTCTGAGCTGCCTGTCAATCACAGCCCCAAACTACCCATATTCCCGGCCTGACTCGACGCGGGTGGTGGGACAACTGAGTTCAAGCCCTGTTGCAAGTCTTCAGCTAAACAGGAGCTTAACTGTGTCCTACCGCGGGCCAAGAGCTTTAGATCTGGCATAGTGAAACATGATTTGAAGATGATTAAGCATCTGCCTACGCTGTCTATTATTGGAACTGCATTGTAGCTGAGGCTGGGAAACCATTTTCTGAGCAGCCTTCCCGGCTTCCTGAAATCGATGATGAAAGTAAGCAAAATAACATGTTTACATTCCTCTGCTCTGAAAGCCAAGCAGGTTCTCAGGTGCCACCTTGGAATTTTTTCTTTCCCATTCTTTTCCCATATCCCCAAATTGCTGAAGGAACCCGAGGCAATCATTTTCACTCTAATTTGGAGGCTTTTCATTAGGTTTTGCAGAATTTCGTAGCCAGTTGCAAACAAACAAACAAAAGAAATGCCTTTCTTGCAGAAATGTGTGTAATTTTTGACTGGAATAGCTGCTTACTGCCGTGATTTTGGGGAGTGGTGGCTTTGTTTCTTCTAGCTCCAATAGTCTACTTTTTTGTGTATTGTACAGCAAGATAAATACCGATTTTCAATAAGAAAATTCTGGTTTGGTGTTTGGCAGCTAAGTACCCTAACTAAAATCGTGAATTTTCTGCCTATTCAGACCCTTCAGAATTGGCAGACTTCAGCTCTGAGCCTTCAGACGAGAGACTGAACTCGAGTCAGGCGCTGTTTTCTACTTCAGGGAAAGCAAAGTTAAATCTAAGCATGGGCATGAGACCTTGAGGGCTTGAGGTTTACAGTTGTTGGGACTTCATTGCTTAGGAGCATTTCTGCAGTGGGCACTTCTTCCTTTTATTATTTGTATTTGTATCATTGTAATATATTCTGAGCTCTGCTGCTGTAACTTATTTCCTCCATACATATGAAACCACAGCTTAGTCTGATAGAATAAACTGCAGCAAAGGTCTATTTAGACCTTCTGTTTTCCAGTAATTGCTCATAATATGAGCAAACGAAGAAGCGCCGTACAGCATCATGCAGACCAGCCCTCTAGCAGGCATAAATCAGAGATAAGAAGCTTGCCTGCAGGCAGAAAAAAAAGCCACCACGGGCCATTTTTGTAAATGGAAGCGTCTGCAAGACCCACAAGATGCCCTGGTTGAGGTCTCCTGCCCCAGGAGGAGGTACCCTCCTCACTCCATGCTGGGTTTTCCCCATGGGGATGGGAATACATTATTTTGCGTTTTCTGAGTCATAACGGCGTGACGCTTCGCAGAGCAGCTGAGCAGGGCTGCGACGTTCAGCCCACAGAAAGGCCGTGGCCTCCAGAGTGAATCAGAATTCCACCTTTAATTTTAAGAGGGGGAAAAAAGCTGATTTGCACAAGCAAATTTAGAGGTGATCTCAAGCCACCCTCTGATGCCTGTGCCCCAGTGTCTTTAGGGATGTTCCCCAGCGAGTGATACTAGAAATACAGATGCTGGATTTGCCTTTCATCTTTTCTTGGTAAATATCTGCATAAATATTTATCAGTAAACAGGGCAGGTTTGTTCCTAAAATGGAGTTGGCTGCCTTTGTACATAGTTTCTCGAAAGGGGTTTTTAGGAGTAGTAAAGGGATGCTCAGTTGCAGGGACTGAGCTCTGCAGAGAGAGGAAATGCAACAGAATTGGGCTTTCAACGGAAAATAGTAGTATTTTGGAGGAACCAGACTTTTTTCTTACAAAATGTCATTGCCGATGGCAAAACTTTGTATAATAAGAAAAAAAAACACAAAAACAAACAACCCAATGGGATAGGGAGTTTCTTTGTAAAACATCTTATCTGGATGTTTACAGAGTGATAAAACTAATTTTTATTTCATTTTTTTAACTCATTCCAGGGGGGAATTCATAGAGAAATAATTGAACCAGAGGCTCTGAAACGAAATGAAAGAGCTTGTCTTTACTGAAATGAAACATTGAACTTGAAAGTATTTGTGTGCTCAGAAAGCAGCTTGTTGTGCGTGTGTGGGTTTGCTTTTGTGCCCCATGAAATATTTTTATAATTTATGGGACCTTATGGTGATTTGGAAGACAGAAAGTGCCTTTTTCAAAGCAGCTGCAGCCGTTCATGTCCATACACAGTGCGGGCACAGAAGAGTTATTAAAGCAGTAAATAAATGGCAAGTTTTGAGGGGGGAGGTGTTGGTGCATCCCCAGACAGTGGCAGAGAGATTAAGCACAGGGTAGTGAGTAGTTGTGAGGATGATGGAGTTAACTCTTTTCCATCATCCGCATTATGCTGTTTGGACGAAGCTGCTCCAGCTACCTGATGGTATTTTAACCTCCCCAAGTCGGGTATCGTCCTGTGCAAAGCCACTTTGCTGCTGCTGGGCAGCAGAACTATACAGCCCCAGCAAGCTGGGCTTCTCCCTTGGTTTGAAGGTTCCCCCCCATAGCCCTTACCCTCTTAAAATATCTGTGCTCCGCTGGGAATACAGAGCAAAGGAGAAAAACTTGCTACGCACACGCATCACATTCTACCTGTGGGGAAGGGGAAACTCCCCTTCAAATGGGATGCTGTTGTCAGTTAAAAGAGGAATGTCCCTTGTTCCCCTTCCCGGGAGCAGGTACTGGGACTGTGAGGGTTTTTGCTGGAGCCTGGCTAGAACTTGATACACCCTCAACTTGCATTTTGAGCGAAGGGAGGGCACCAGTGCAATGCAGGGCATGGTATTTATAGTCTGGTGTGCGATGCTCCGAATGAGGAACGTGGCAGGTTTGAGCCCGACTGAATGATTCCAACAAAGTGAACAGAGAATCTGGAAGAGGAGTGAGCTTCTGCTTTCTTATCTTTGGGGGCTGCGTTGACCCTTCTGCAGGCAGAGCTGGAGAAGCATGGCAGGAAGATGTGTGAGCAAGGAGGACGGAGGAAATATCTGCTTTTATGGGAGCGTTTACCTTGGAGGGCTTGTGAGCCCGGCTGCCGTTTGAGAGACACATTTATCTCTGCACAGATTCATACGTTCAAACCACAGGGATGAATGGATAAATACTAAGAGCCAGAGGCTGCCTGGCATCTGTGTGTTTAAAGCGAAGAGTTTTCCACCTCCTGAAGGGAAGTGTCAGGCTGAAATTTTTTAAGAAATCAAATATTTCCGCTCCTTTTCGCACTTCAGGGAATGGCAAAGTAAAAAACCTTCGGGGGAGCGGCACAGCTTTGGGCTGAGCCTCAAAATCAGTTGCCTTGAAATTAGGTAACGAAATAAGCTTAGGAATAGGAGGGGACTTGAATCCAACTGGCTTTCTGTGATGTCAGGGACATGGTCCTGTCCTTTCCTTCTTGCCCTGCTGCAGTCCCTGGGGACCAACAGGGCAAGGGGCACTGTTGCTGCTGTCTGGTAGATCTAGAGGACGGGTGGAAAATGTGTGACCTGGGGTTCACATGGCTGATGATGATGATCAGAAGGAACTTCTCTGACCCTGAGAGACCAGGCTTTCGCGTAGCGCCTCTCCAACACAAACAGAAGAATTCAAAGCTACTGGATTAGGAGCTGGTGTGGCTTGCATTAACCCAAGGGTTTTGCTGAGTTGACTCCTGGAAGAGCCGTGCATCAAACATAATGAATCAGAAGGGAAGCCCATACATCAGACGAGCCCGATGACCTCTGGAGTTAGATAGCATTACTGACAATCAGTGTGTTGGGGAAGGAGAAAACTGCAGAGAAAGCCAAGCTGGCCTCATATTTATTAATTTCTTTAAAGTCTTGATGCGCTTTCAGGTCCAAACTTGTTAATTTTCCCTAGTTCATCTCTCCCATTGTATAAATATGTTTTTGTCAGCAGTGATGGCTGGGGGCTGAGCGTCTGCAAATATTAAAACAAGAAAAGCAGCCAGGGAAGAAATGCCGCCTTGTAAGCAGTGAAGATTTTACTGTGTTAGAACCAAAAAAATGTCGAGCTCTTCCAGGGGATTTGACTGCTCTTTGTTTTCTCTTTGCATGCTGCAAACATATAAAAATATTGATGCATTCCTTGAGCATCCTTCTAAGCCTGGAAATGCATTAGGGAGCCCAAAAGCAATCCATGCACACGTACGTGTGTGTAAATAGATATTGGTAATGCTGAGAACAAGAGGCAGAATCTTTCTCCAGTGGAACCAGATTAGTTTCGTGCACTGATTGAGTTCACTCACCGGCCAAGCTGTCTTATAAACTACTGGAGGCATTTCTTTTTTTAACCTTAAAAAAAAGAAGGAAAATCCCTAAACTAGCTCCAGCAATAGTTGGGTGAGCCCCTTGCCAGCTGGGATGTGCGTGCACATGCGGACACACAATAACTTTGTCTATTGCTGTCATAAAACTAAAGGCACTTATATGAGGGTGAGAGGTCAGGGGAGCCTTGATTTAATAACAGGGGAAACATTATTTTTCTGTTATTAATTACACATTATCCATAGTACATTTGCTGCACTCACTTTAGATAAGGTTACATCTATATTTTTATTAGGGAAACTTCTCAGGTCACATAGGGGAAGTTGGCTGGAAGGCAGGGAAAATGAATCTGTTTTAAAAAGCTGGGGGAGACATGGTGGTACTGTATGGCCTCCCCCTTCTCTATCTGCTCTTCTGGGGACTGATCCTTGCACATTCCTGGAATAGTTCACTCAGTGAATGCTAAATGAATTGAGGCTCAGAAGAAACTTGGGGCAGTACCAGCTTGGAATTCCCAGAAAGTCCAGCGGGATGGATTCATCCCTACATATGTGTTCGTTCTCTGTAGCTTATAGCTACTGGATCAGTCAAATTCAAAGTGAAAAGTTACGCTCAGCAAGAGGGAGACTTAAAAGTTCAAATCCAGGTCTGGTTCACTGCATTCCTTCTCTCATTTCTGTGCATTCAGCTGCTATGGAGGAGTCTACTGTGAGTACTTATCCCATTCCTGCCAGGGCTGGGGGGAGACTCGCAGCCTACAGAGATGATGGACGCTGGGCATTGTTACAGGGGGAAACGTGAGGGTCATCTGCAAGGATTGGCCAAAACTGGTGACACTGTGCTCCCCTCCCACCACAAATTAGGAGATAACAGCATTGCTCTCAAGGATGCATCCATCTCCAATTTCCTTTCTGAGAATTTGCATAAGAGCTGAGGAAAGGAACCAGGCAGCTGATGTGAAAGAAGGAAAAAGAAGTGAGAGAAAATAAACAACCCTCCAGGAATCCACTCCACGCAGATGGGTTGGTTTGTGTTACAGGGAGATGAAGAACCTCTTCACATGCCATCAGCTCTTGGGAAATCTTTCCTCTACTAGTAGAGATTTTTTGGGGAAAAAAAGAAGAAAGAGGTTTTGCGTTTTCAGCGTAGCAAGCCTCAGTGTCAAGGTGTGTCCACATGGCACCTGAGTTCTCCTTCCTGGGAGCTCAGAGGGCTGGCAGCAGCCAGTGGGGGAGATATTCACCTTTTCTCTGGGAGAGCAGACCATTCTCCAAGCATTTAATCCCAGAGGAAAGAGCTGCTGCTGCTCTGCAACCCTGTAGCAGATTTGTTAAGGCTGCCGTGTCAGGCAGTGCTGGGTTGCCAGTACAATCCTGCGTGGGTCCTCTCCTGTGGGTGATGGACAATTCAGTCTCTGATGCCGTTCCTCAGCTCTCCCCCCAGCCTTGTCTCTTTGAGTAGGGAAAGGTGAATCAGCAGCTGAGCAGCTTTTTGGTGTTTCATGGCCAGGCTGGATGCTAAGGCTGAAAGGTGAACCTCTGGTTGCTTTTTCTTTTCTATCCTAGTGCATCTCAAATAATGATATTTCTTCCCTTGGCTCCCTTAGGACATGTGAGGATGGTACTCTCAGTCTGTCTAGGGAGAAAGAAGAGATGAAAGTGTCTGCTGGTCTGGGCTGTATATGCGTGAAATGCCTGGGGTCTGTGCATTTTTAGCAGTAGTTTCTTTTTTATGGTCTTTTACATATTCCAGCATCGCTCACGTCAGTAGTAGCCACTGACTGATGTCAGTGAGATTTCTCTGCTGGGTTTCCCCCTTGGGGAACCATCATGGGATGTCCCACAGGTCTGACATGGAGTCAGTGGTGGAGACTGGCTGCTTCTGCTCTGGCCGAGCTGGAAGTCAACTGGCCTGAATATCAGGAGTTGCCCATCTTGATGTACTCATCTGTTTATGCCGTGACTTTCAAGTGTGGTTTCAGGTATTCATGAAGTCTCTTTGTCCCCTTGGCTCAGACTGGTGAACGAAAGCAAGTGGAATTGTCTTTTTGGAATGTAAAAGCCAGAGACAGCAAAACTCTGGAGGTTTTTTGCTGGGAAATGGTTCTGCCTGAGTGACTGACAAGTAAAACACATGTGGACCTGATAAGTGTCCAAGCAAGAATTTGTGTTGTTTGATCAAATCAGTTGGGTATCCTGCCTGCAGTTAGTGCAGCAACTTGCTTAATTCATTTGCTTGATTATTTTGTGTGAACACAGTGACAACTCCCCACTCCACAGTCCTGGTCCCAAAGCTAAGCAACGCTTGGATGTCCCTGTGGAGTGTTTGAATGTCCCTGTGGAGTGTTTCTACCGTCTCCCACCATCACTTACGCTTTTTAGTAGTGCGCTTAATGTTATCATTTCTTTGGGGTTTGTTTTATTCCCCGTTCCACTATTTCTAGTGGTAAAATCAGTCAAATCCAGATATCAGCTGTACCGCTCAATGCGATGTGGTTGGGTTAGCAGTGTGGCTGTTGGGTGCTCTGAAGGGCGATGTGATCCCAGTGCTCTACCTAGCAAGGTCCTGCTGTGTTCCGTGCGGTTTGCTCCAGGATGTCCATTTATTTCACATGAAAAATCATATATCCCTTTTCATCACTGACACATTCGGAGCAGGGCAGTTTGTGCGGATAAAACCTTGAATTAAACTGATCTTTAAAACTCTCCCAGAAGTCTGGTTGTGGAATTCCTCTGTTTGAAAACACTTGTGCCTTAAGTTGAGGGATTGAATAAAGCACAGTTTTTAGGTTGTCCTTGCTACAAGGAACGTTCATGCCATGCTCATCTCTCTCAGCCTCTGCAACCTTAGCCTCCAAGCTTTGCTTAAGTAGTAAATAGAATAATAAAAGAGAGCAATGTCTGAGCTGAATCACGGTGATATCGCTCCCACGCAAGTGGAATGAATACAAAAGAAAAAAAAAAAGGATGCTTTTGTTTTAAGTGTGGAACCAGTTGTAATAGGCACAACGGGGAAGTACTTAATAGGGTTTCAGCTTGCAAAACAGTAATTAGAAATGATATTCCTCTGATTGCTCAAGACTGCGTTTGTGATAGGTCATTCCTCAATCGGGGCTGAATATATGTGATGTGGAGGCCCATGCTTGCAGCGTTACAAGGCAGGCATGCTTTTCTTTAATCATTATTATTTCAGTTACAACGCGGATGAGTGATCCCAGCTGGGAGATAAGAATCAAACACACACAAATATGGCTCATCTTTCTTACCATATGGAAACCTGGATTGCAGAAGTAGTCTCCATCTCAAAGCCTGCTCACCCCCTGTCTGCCCAGATGGTGTTTCTGTCCTGTTTTAGCTGTACTTAAATGATGAGCAACTATCTAACCCAAGCACAACTTCTTACTGGGTACAGGGGCAGGGATAACTCCATTTATAAGAGCCTGAGTTCCTGCCTGGCTCTTCCTTTCTTCTGAGCTCAAGGTACAATCTTCTCCTGTCCAGCTCAGAAACTCTGCTCCTGCTTCTTCCTGATAACAGCTTCATGTCCCACCTCAGGTATCCAGAGAGGTTTTTCTTTAAATCCAAGGGAAAGTAGGTCATTATGAGATATTTCCTAAACAAGTTTTAGAGGAGATTTGCCTTGTTTAAGCGGGTTACCTGCACGGTCAGAGCAGCTGCAGGATGGGCTGAAGGCATGCATGCATCTTCCATATGTCAAAATATTTTGCCCTTTCTGTTAAAGAGTAGAGGGGGTAGAAAAATCCCTGATGAAGGGGAAGGAGTAACAATGTCTAATCACCACAGAACCATCTTGAGCTAATTGAGTTTGTCTAAAATTCATCCAGCCTTTAAGGTTTAATAGAAGATGATGGTCTTAATGCATCACATGCCTTGGAGTAAGTGGATACTTTGCTTTAAAGGCCCTGTTGATGTTATGTGAAGGGGAACAACAGTTGTTATGATTCTGAAACTCAGATTGAACCCAATTAATCAATGCTGAGATGATTTGAATCATGTGGCATGCATGGTCACCTCTCTGATATTCTATCCTTATCCCTCCCTAGACTGAGACATGATTGATGTCAACTGTACACCGAATTTTCAGGGGGAAGGCTGAGCCAAGTCGTTTGGACAGAGAAACAAATTAGATCAAAAGTGTGATCCAGGGGAAAGGAGATCGGTTTCAGAGCAGAAGCTTAAATTACTTTTTATACCTTGGGTGCTCTGTCCAGGTTCGCATACCTTGGGGACTGCACCGAGTGCTGTGTGTGAGCTCTGTCTCGGGGATAGGGCGTTCAGCAGGGGGTGACTACGCATGCCCCACTCCAAACCCAAAGTGCAAAACTCATCAGAAGGCACGTTTGCATCTTCGGGCAGCTCTTAATGTAAAAATAATCTCCCAGCCATCCTCAGTTCTTAGGTTACAGCCAGCCGTGGTTACCTTGTGACTTGCCTTGGAGAAAACGGATCTGGAGCAGGGAACGGGGGGAGCGCTGGGATTAGGCAACCCCGCACTGTGCCTCGCACCCGTCTGTCTTTCGCTCACGGCTTTTACGCCAGCGGCCAAGCCTTGGATGGGGGTTAGCGGGATGGGGGGTATTTGGGCTCTTTTTATCTAGCCTTTTATTTCCTTGGGCTTCTACTCTTGGATTACAGAAAGCAGTGGGAGAACTGGGCACCTCGATCTGGGTGTTTCTAAGGGCTGGGAGTTGTTTCTTTGGGGTTTTTGTTGGTGGAGGTGTTTTGGGTTTTTTTCTCCCTCTTCTTTTTATTTCTTTGGTTTACTTCTTTTTTCTCTTTTTTCTCTTTTTTCTCTTTTTTTTCTCTTTTTTCCTTCTTTTTTCTCTTTTTTCCTTCTTTTTTTGTTTCTTTTTTCTTTTTTTCTTTTCTTTTTTTTTTTTTTATGTTTATTTGGGCTTTCATTCCTTCCTTCTCTCCTTCTTCCATTCTTTCTGTCTTTTCTTTCTTTCTTTCTTTCTTTCTTTCTTTCTTTCTTTCTTTCTGTCTTTCTGTCTTTCTGTCTTTCTGTCTTTCTTTCCCAGAGAAGGGGTTCCCCTGTTACTCCCATCCCCAAATCTTACACAAATACATGGCCAGGTTGTCCTTCCCACCCCTGTACCAGTGTGGACACCCCATTATGCCCCAAGTGAGGATCTCTGTAGCTCCTCTCGGGGGGGAGGGCGGGGGTTCCTGCTCCTTCGCATCTGGTTCCAATGCTGCTCTCAGTAGTTTTATTCCTACTCGGCAGTTTAATATAAACTCTACTGTTACACTACGCACAGCCCAGGTCTAGCCTGAGCCCGAGCTCCCCTGGCAGCTTCACAAGTTTGGGGGTTGAAGAAAACTTACCCAAACCCCTGTTATCTGAGCACGGGGAGGGGGGGTTTGGGGGCTTGCTCCAGCTCCCCTCGGCAGGGACGAGCTGTTTCCCTGCCTCTCCAAGGATGCTGTGGCACAGGCTGCTCCCTTATCTTGTCCGATTCCCATGACAGCGGTGGTATGTCAGATTTATTTCCTACAAGGAGCTAAAACCGCTTTCCCCTCAGCCCCTGTCGCCTGCGGGAAAAGGAGACGGGGACAAGGCTGGGAAGAGGGGGGGACAGGGCTGGGAGAAGGGGGGGACAGGGCTGGGAGAAGGGGGTGCCGCCACCCGCGGGGGCTCCGCAGCTGCCAAAGGTGGAAGCGAAGAAACCAAGTCCCCAGCGTGTTCCTATTAAAGGGGTTTTAAAGCCTTTATGTCCACCAAATTTTCGGTGTCTCTCCAGCTTCTGGCGCTGGGGCAGCTGGAGGAAAGCGGGCTGGTAACACTGAAGTTTGCTGATGCTAGGAACTAATTAATTTTATTTTTATTTTTAAACGGGAGCTTTCCTTAATTATTCTTTTAAGCCGTTCCGTCGAATTTTGATTAAAGTGAACGTTGTAACAGTTCAATACAAGCCCGTCTCATCTCTTTAATAGCTTTCAGAGCGTCTGCGGGGAAAAGATACCTCAAGGAAGTTAAAGGATGTCAAGATTATTTTTCATTACTGCAGTTTTGTATAGTTAGAAAAGCAACAAATACTGTTAATCTGGTTCAGCGAGGGGGCAAAGCCTTTAACTATAGATATTTTTTTTACTCATTAAGATCATTTGTGCAAAACCTCTTGTAATATAATTGCCTGTTTATGCTACCTTTGCTCGTTTTCCTTTCTTTCTTTTTTAACCCCCAATCGAAAAAAAATCACTGCTGCTGAAAATCGCTGATTATCCTGACACATTTTTCCCCCCCAGTGGAAACGCTGATGAGTTGAAGCACAGGGAATAGGAAATTCTGACGGGAGATCTATTGTTTTTAAGCAAGATCCAAACAATAAATGTCATGTAAGGCTCCGCGCGTGTATATGTGTTAATTAGAAGCTGTATAAATAGATGCACGTAGGTATAGGAGTAGTTTCCTTAAGTTTTCAGAGCTGGGCTGTAGATTATATCGCGAACAAAAGAAATTTCAGGGTGTTTTTTTTAATGCGAGCGCATAAAACCACCTCAATTTTCTTTGTACCGTCTGTCCAGCCCTTCCTGTCTCTCGTCCCGAAAAAAAAAAAAAAACAGGGGAAAGGGGTGTAAGCATCGCCTGGAGAGTTTGGATAGCTTTAATTCCTGCCCTCTTCACAGCCGAAAATCCCAATCCGCTGCCAGCATCCCTTCGCCCACCAGCGGGGAGGAGGAACTGGGGCAAAGCCCACGCTTTCCCTTCATACCTAGGGGAGGAGGAAGGGGGGGAGTCCTGCCCAAGGTAGGATTTGGGGTGGAAAAGCTGGATGTTGGGTGCTGGGGTGTTGCTTTCCTTCCCCTCGGAGGCTGTCCCCGTGTCCCCAGCGCTTCCCCCGCCGCCAGCATCACCCCTACTTTGGTCTTAAAAACCAAAAAAAAAAAAAAAAGAAACCCAAACCCACAACCTTTTGGGTGAGGGAACCATCGCAGCCCGCGTTTCCCACCTCCCACAAGCCACCCTGAGTTGCAATCGATTTTATCCCTTCTCCAGAGCCTCCTACAAAATCGCATTTGCGGAGTGTTTTTTCCCCCTCGCAGCCTGCGTATTGTCACTCAGCGCAGAGCTCCCTCCATCCTCCCTCCTTTTGTGTCCTTCCAGCCTTCTGCTTAATTGTATTCCCAATTGCATTTGCTTTGATGGATTTACTTCCTTTTATAATTTCCCAGTTATGGACCCTGGTTTTTGCCTTCCCAACACTTAATGTGGAAAAAAATGTCCCTTCTGTGCTCAGCTTGAGAGGAAACAGCTTCCTCTGAAGGTCTCTGCGAGGATGGAGCGGGGGGTTCCCCCCTTTTTATCAGGCCTTGATGTCCCCTCCTGTTGCCAGCGGGTCTGTTGTGTATCCCCACTCTCTCCCCGATGTTTTTGCTTAGTTGTAATTCCCCAGCCCCTAAAATAAATAAATAGATGAATGAATGAATGGATGAACGAATAAATGAATAAAAGAAGAGAGCAAAAGCCTTAAGGAAAATCGAGGGGGAGCGTACAGAGGGCAGATGCTGAGCAGTGGGAAAAACTGGGAAGAGCCTTGGGATCCTCGCTGCAGCTCTCAGGCTGCGGGAAGAGCCTTGGGATCCTCGCTGCAGCTCTCAGGCTGCGGTTCCAGCTGCAGCTCCCTATAGCGCTTAATGCGCATAAAGCGCACGGTTATGCAGAGGGATGTCGGGGAGGGGGTGTGCTCGCCTCTGGGCGCTCGGGGAACGCGAAAATACCGGTGTGGCTCCCACCCCTGGAGGCGTTCTCCAACCTGGAGGTGTTCAAGGCCAGGTTGGATGAGCCTCCGAGCAACCCGATCCAGTGGAAGGTGCAGCGGGGTGGAAACTGGATGGGCTTGGAGGTGTCTTCCAACCCACCCTGTTCCACGGTTCTGGATGGAACGAGTTTAGGAAGGAGCTGGCACTCCCTGGGCTGAGAGCCCGGGATGGGGCAGCTCTCTGGGAGCTGCTCCCGGCTCCCAGCGCTCCGGGAGCGGCTCCGGGGCGAGTCTCCCGGGGGCTGTCGGGGAAACGCCGCCGCGCTCCGCAGGGACTTTATGGAAAAGGCTGAGGCGGCCGGGAGCGGGACAGAGGGATCCTAATCCTTCGGGAGATGGAGAATAATCGCTCCTAACGCTGATGCTTACGAGCAGAAGGCCCAGTGCGGAGAGCAGGGCTGGGATAGCGGGGCAGGAGGAGGAAAAGGGACCCCCTTCCCGGGCGCTGCGACCCCTCTGCCAGCAGAGGGGAGGCAGAGCCGGGGGTGCCCATCCCCGTCCCCTTCAGCCCAGCCCGGGGTTGCGCTCCTCTCCGGCCGGTGGGATGTTTTCAGGCTGCCGGAGCCGCTTTGCTGGAGAATCTCCATCCCTGCGAGCAGAAACGGGAGCGCAATCACAGAATCACCAGGTTGGAAAGGACCCACTGGGTCATCGAGTCCAACCGTTCCCATCGATCACTAAACCATGTCCCTCAGCACCTCAACCAAACTCAGGAGAGGGAGAATCAACCCCCCTGGTAAAGGAACCGAGTGCCAAAGGGCACCAGACCCTTATTCCTCGAGGAGACCCGTGGTCGAGGGGGTGAATATCCCCGGGGAAAGAGCCCTGGTGATACGGGAACAAGGGGCGGCTGAGCCCCCCCGGTGCCCGGGCAGCCCGGGGCTGGGGGAGCGCTCCTTTCGTTTAGATGCGATTTCGTTTACATCCCCGGGGAAAGAAAGGCACGTTCCCTAACGCGGAGGTAGCGGTTCTTCTGCTGATCCCCACCCCAGTACCGGAGAGGTGTAGGAGGGGACCCCCGGAGCCCCTTTTCCATGCTGAGGGAGGGGATGTTGTCCTCTCGTCTCCTCAGAGCTGCTGCTGCTTTGGGGAAGATGCTGTTTCCCCCTTTTTCCAAGCCCTCCGCCGTCCTGGTTTTCAACTTTTGCGAAGTTATGGGTCCGAGACTTCATTTTTTCTCCGGTTTAAACTGAGATAAGCAGGGATAGCGGTGCAGCGGGAGGAGGCCGGGGGTGCCCGGGGTGTCAGTGCCCTCCATCCCGGGGTACCCGAGTCCCCCATCCGTCTCCCAGCCCTTGCCAGCCTCTCCCGGCTCCGCGGAGAAGCCTTTCCCCTCGCACAACTGCGCGTCCCGGGGCTGGAAGCGAAGCCTCAAAGGATGCTCAGGTCAAAGTGATGGGTGGGTGGATGCTGAGGCTCAAAAGTGCTAAAGAACACTTTAAAAACAAGGGAGACGGAGGGTAAGGAAAGGAGATGCGGCTGCTCCGCGGGTGGCTTAGGGAAGCGGCACCTCCGCGGGCGCGGAGCGGCTGCTGCGCTCGAGGGAAGGACCTGTGGCTTCTCAACGGGAGTAGAAAGAGGCGAAATATTTTCTTTTCTCTTTCTCTGCCTTTCCCCCCGCGTCCCCTGCGCTGGGAGAGGATGGTCGGGGGTGCATCGTTGCTGAGCCCTTCACCCGCTCTGTCCCCCAGCTCCCCAGTTTCATTCGCAGGCGGAGATGGATGCTGGTGCGTTGGGCTTGGAAAAAAAGAGTTAAAACCTCTCTTAGCACCCTTTTTTCTCGGCCTTCGTCCCTCCCCTCCTGGGTGAGCAGCTCCAGCAGTGGCCAGACCACCCCCGGGGAGCCCCTAAAGGGGAGAAGGGGTCGAGCAAAGAGGGGAGGGGGGAAAGTTATTGAGGCAGGGAATAAATCCCAACACCCTGTTCCCCACCATGTCCTTTGTCCCGCCCCGTGTATCAACAACAATAAGAGCCGGGCTGTTTGGAGAACAATCCTTTTAATCGGGGAATAATCCACAGGACACTTTAAAGAAAAGCTGGAGCATTAACCCTGTGCCCCAGTATAATTCTTCCAAGAAGCATCTGGTACTTATATCACAACACGGGATTAGCTTTCTCTTTGCAAGTACACAAGATCAAAGGGGTTTTCCTTGCTCTGCTGGGACCTTAGTGAGGTGCCCCTGCTCCTTCTCTGGGTTGGTGGCAGGCAGTGTCCCCAGGAGCCACCCGTGGATTCCTGCCGGGAGCAAACTTTGATGGACCCAACCGAGCCTTCTGCCAAGGAAAAGGGAGGTTCAGGTCTTGTCTGAGTGAGAAACGGATGTGGAATATTTGGGGGTTTATTGCATCCCCTTCTGTGCCACCAAGAGTCTCTTCTGGGCATCACTTCAAACTCTGCAGCTCTCCAGCCCCCGGGGGTGGTCAGGGAGGGAGACCAGAGCAAGAGCTGATTCTCTCCTGTCCACGCTCCTTTACTCATCCTGCTCCAACTCCAGTTTAGGCCTCATTGGTGTTCCTGGGCTGGGTCGTAAAAAGATTTACAAGACACTGTTAAACCAGTAATAAAAACAATTAACTTTAATGGCACCTTGGTTGGGTGTTCCCCTCCTTTTCCCCCAGAGCCTGCAGCAGGCCAAGGGCAGCGCAGGACCTCTCTGCTTCCCAGGGGCAGCAGTTGCTTGGGGAGAGAGACAGGAGAGAGGGGCAACCGGCTCCCGGCATCCTCCCTGGGGTGTCAGGGGGGCATTGACTCGGACAGTCTGAGTTTTAGGAAGTTTGGGGTGTCCCTCCTCCTAGCAGCCCCAAAGGAGCTGCTGAACACTTCCCACACAAGCAGCGGGACCTTCCCCCTGTACCCACTGGGTGTTCCAGGTCGTTTCCAGGGACAGGGATGGAGGAGAAACCTGCTCCTTGGCCCAGGGCACTGCCCTATCCTGTCTGCCCGTCCTACCCCACATCCCTGGCCAAGGAGCTGCCACCCAAAACCTGCCCTAAAGGCAAAGAAATGTGTGAGAGATGCTTTATTGACCCTTTTTGATTGAGCTCCACTGAATACCCTGCAGTCCTGGGCTCCCTTCACTGCCACTCAGAGTATTTTTCTTTCTTTTAAATAAGGGAATTAATTTATAAGAAATTGGAAATGTCGATGGCAGATATAAATCAGAAGTGGCCAGAGGATGAACGTTATCCAAAGCAAAGCAATTTAGTAAAATCATCTCTTCCCTCCATCTTTCCCTCCCGCAATGACCATCAAATTATTAACGCAGCAGTATAAATGATAGTGCGGCACCAGATGGAGATGCTGGTTGGGGTGAGTTCATTAGAGAGATGGCACAGAGAAAGATTTGCAAAAATACAAATAAAAATTGATGTTTACTTCTGCTGATCACCAAAGGGGTTATCTGTCAATAATGTGATAGCAAATATATTTCTTCTAATGACAGGAGAAAGGGTTGTCTTTTCTTGGACTACTTCTCTATTGGTATGTGAACATCTGGACAGATTGTACAAAACATTCTCTGCAAACAGCATTGCTTTGTTGATCTCAGAAGTTATTAAAAATAAACGAGCTGGCAACAGAAATGAATCATAAAGTGCATTTGGATTTCACATGATATTTCCACCCCAAAATAAAACTGTACTATTTTACAGAAGATGAGAAATCCCAACCAAGTTAGGCAATGAAAAAAAAAATCAACAACCTAAAGATTTCAAATATTTCTAAATCATCTACTTCTCTGAAGGCTTTGCTGATGGAGAGAAAACCTGTTTGTAAAACTAAAATCCCTCCTGAGCAGAAGCCTGGTTTGTGCAGCATGGGTGAAGCTGGCAGTCCCATGCCCAAGCCCTGCTCTTAGATGTAAGACCTCCGTGAACTGTATATTGAGAGGTTTCAACCTCCAATTAACCTGCAGAAGCTGGATAAGGAAGGCCTTGACAGGGGATGGGTTGACCTGGGTTGAAACCCTTCCTTGGCAGAGACACCCATACCCCTAGGATGAACGGGGACGGCATTTGTCATCTGTTCATCCTTCTGCTTTTTAAAGCCCAGCCAGCTTATTTCTGACGCTCTCCAACACTGAAGCATCTTATTAGCACACAGATGCCACCATGCAATTTGCCTTAGGTTTGCGCCTCAAGCTTTGCCTCTGTGCAAATGTCCAGAGAGAGAAGTATAATTATCCAGCTACAGCTCTGCTGACACAGGCTCAGGGCCATGCAGGCAAGGAGCAGCCTGTCAGCTGCTCGGCAGTAACTGTCCATGGGGCTGTTCTTGCCCATCCCAAATGGGGAGTCACCCAGAGCAGAGCCTCCTCCTTCCCTTTTCACCCCATGTAACTTTTTCTGCCTTTCCCCTTCGTGAAAATATTTGTTGCACTTCAAAAACGCATCACAGTTGGCAGCACTCTGAGATAGATTCATAGTATCACCAGGTTGGAAGAGACACACCAGATCATCGAGTCCAACCATCCCTATCAAAATTAAATATATCTGGAGCACGATTTTTCTTCAGAATAGGCAAACCCTCTGTTTTTGATGGTTCCAACACTTTAGAAACTTCCCTGTAAAATGGGGATATAAATCACTTGCTTCATTATTTCTTTCCCCTTTGGGTGCCTTTGCACTGCATGTGGAGCAGAGAGCGGCTGCTCCTAATCAGCACCATCTCGAGGCACTCCTCACACCCAGGGAATAAAAGCACAGAGGGACAGGTAGTTGCATGTGATTAAACATCATGAGTTACCACTTATCGTCGGGGCTGTGTTAACTAGCTCTCTCTGCATGTTCTTGGCCCGGTGAGTCTCTGCCAACCCTCTAATACTTTTTTTTCTCCACTGGGTGTGGATCCCTGAGTTGGTGGTTTCACCCTGGTGACAAGTGATTTGTTTTCCAGTTATCTTTGCAAGCCTCTTAGAAACCAGCTTTCAACTCAGGGGCTGGAAAACGCTGTCCTAGCCCCTTCCCATTACAAATAAAATGAGTTTTCCCCATCTATCCATAGGGAGCACGCACGCAGGCAGTTTATGCGGTTCAGCTAATGAGCAGTAACTCGTTAAGTTTCAGTGACTTAGTCCTTTATGTTCGCCTGTCTATAAGGGAGACCACACAAGCAGAAAGAGCAGCCAGCTCTCTGCTGGCCAGAGTCAAGGGGGAGGTGATAATTATTTGTTTGAGCTCTCCTGTTTTAGGAGAGTCGCCCTTTGTTTATTTTGAAGCTGATCAGGAGTTGAACTGTGTTTGCCTTGTGGCTTTTAAGCCTGGCTGGCGAGAGAGCAGAAGCATCGCTGGCGGAGGCTGCGGGCAGCCTTTGAGCAGCGCATCAGGGTGAGGAGCAAGGAGGACGAGCGGGATGCGGGGATGGGGCTGTGCCAGGAGTCGCGTGGGAATCTCAGCTAATGATAATTGTGTCTCGGAGGTGTCGCACGCAGGGCTGTCGGCAGGCTCAGGAAGACAGGCACTCCTGACAACTCTCTCCCTAGTGGGAGGGGGATTAGGGGATGGTTTTATGGCATTTAAGTACCCTCCTCCCCTAACTTTATGACAGATAGCTAAAGGGTAAAAGAAGCATTCTGTTTCTTCACACTGCTGCCGCTAGAGATCTCAGGGAATGGGAGACAAAGCCCAGGCTTATCTCCTAAGCGTTTCCCACTGCCTTGCTTAGCTCTTTGGCTCCTCTAATTCCAGCTGTAGGCCCCCTAATTCTCCTCTGGTGTTGGAGATGGGCCTGGAGGCAAGGCTGGGCACTTTGCGTGACCCACGCACCGAGGGACCCCACAGCTTGACCCACGTCCCCATCTCCCGCTCCGATGTAGGGACATACGGAGTCACACACAGGAAAGAGATGAGGATTGAAGCCGTGTATCAGGCGTACGGCTGCTCCTCGCTAGCAGGACACTACAGGTTCTCTGTCACCAGCCCAAGGTTTCTGCTGGTAACTTGAGCCCAAACTTTCTTATCGCCTCCCACTGGAAGGCAATAGCAGCGTCACACATAACTCCTTGGGGCAGGAGAACAACGTCGAATTGCTACTTTAAAAAGCCAGCCGCAGATATGCTTTTCTGCTTTTCCTTTGCTGGTTATACAAGCGCTGCTTAGGAGAAAAAAAAAACTTTGGAGACAGACTTGAAACAACTGCTCTCTGCTGGAAGAGTGTGCGTGTGAGATATGGAGTAGATTACAGCTTGACATGGCACATAAAAACACTTTTTCCTTTTAACACCTTTATTGCAAGTTTTAAAGGGTAATCAAAATATGTTCCTAGCTGTTTGCTCCTATGCTATAAAAGGACACTCATACCTGTGAAATCCTATGACCTACAAATAGTAAAAATGGTATATTTTTTGTGCTGGTGACCTTTTGAATAAGGCTACGTAAATAAAACGTAAGCGAAGTGTTGGGGATGCGTTGTATAACAGGAGGACAGTGGAGACAGTGTTGGTTTCTACCAAAGAGAGGGGAAAGAAGTGTTGTGAGCCTTTGCTTAAGGAAAAGAAATCTGGTCTTGAGGTAGCACGGTTTCTCTGAAGTCAGTGGAACGATGCCAATGTGTGTTGGGCCTCGGAGAAATGCACAATCCTGCTTGGAGGAAGGCACCTGTGTATGCTCTTAGATCCTTCTCTGCCTTTCAAATCTCAGTCCCAATGTTTTCTTTACTATTTTTTTTTCTCTGGGAGGTCTGGATAGATGGATTCAGAACTGACAAGCTTAGAGAGAAGAGTGAAAAAAAGAAAATGAAACCCCAGTGGCTGCTACTCGGGCTCCTGCCACCACAGCCCCTTGGCTGCAGCCGAAGGGAGGATCCATCTAGCAGTGAGCCCCTAGTTTGCCCATCCCTGCCTTCCCCCAGTGCCCTGCAGAGCCACCGCTGCCTATTTTCCCAGGACAAGCAGGATTCTGCCCAGGAGCCCATCCACAGCTTGCGGTGACAGCTCACAGTGACTGCCACCGGGTCCCCGACAGCCCTAGCTCTGAGCGGGAGGGAAGGGCAGTGAGATTTCCCTCCCTGCAAACTCCATTCCCTTTGGTCTTATTTTTATTTCTGATGCTTTGTGAGGGTTTTTGTTGCTTTTTTTTTTCCCCCCCCCTGAGTCAAACCCAATGAAAGTCTGAGAATGAAGTCACACAAGTGAATTTTGTGGCCTTGCCTACACAAGGTCAGGAGATTTTGCAAGTGTCCAGGGGCTCGAATGCCTTGAGCTCTCGACAGCAGCGCCGTGCTTTGATTCCTCAGACACACTGCGGCTCGAGAGGGCATTTTTTAGTAAACAGGGCTCGTACAGGTGCCTGGCCCTGCTTTGACATGGGGTTTGGAAAAAGGTGCGGGAGCGGTGGTAGCACTGGTTCAGCCGGATAGAGTCTGACTCCATCCCTCTGTCTGGAAATGAAGCAAATGCCTCTGCCCCCACTATCAGCTCAGTGCATCATATGATTCATGCTCGAGGAGTCCCAGAATTACAGCTGTAAGGCACATTGTGTTTAGGCTCACTAAAATCATTCTGTCATAAAAGGGTTGACGTTGTGGGTGCGCTGGGGAGGGGAAAAAAAAAGACTTACAAAGACAAGCCAGGCGACCAGCCATCTTGTGCAATCAATATTTCTGCAGCCGTTTCCTTGCTCAGAGTCGGGTTCTACTAAAATGCCAAGCACCTTCTTGCTCAGAGCAGCCGTCTCACTCTTCCCCAGGGGCGTTGGGAGGGCATAGACCCACCGTGAGCATCTGCACTGCCTTTCATGCCCATGCAGCAGCCGCATCCAGCCTTTCCCTTCCCTGCCTTCAGCATGCCTGTTATGTATCGATTTTCATTTGTTTCCAAATGATCTTGAGATCACATAACTTGATGAAAGTCTGGTTGAAACATACAGTGCAACCTGGTTCATTTCCACGCTGTTCTATTTTATTTCCATGGGTAATGAGGGACTGGACTTAGTGAAAAGGATCTTTTCCAAGCCTGTGTCTTGGAGCAGAGCTGCTGAAGTGGGGGCCAGCTGGTGTCCTGAAAGTATCCCAGGTGGTTGATGTTTTCAGGTGTTTGGGTAACAGAAAAGAGGGTTTCACCATTTTCTTTTCTACACCTGTTTTGGTCAAAGATGCCCCAAGTTTGTTTGTGTGCCCTGTACCATGCCTGGCACCTGCAGAAGCTTCACATCTCCCCACAGCATGCAAGAGAATCACTTCAGTGCTGAGCTGCTGCAAAGTAAATCCCCACCCTTGCAAAGCACCTTTCAGCTCTGGAGGGCTCGGGCTTTGGCTGGCTGAGCAGGTGAGGGTTTGGGGATGCTCACGAGGGCAGTGAGGATCAGGTCTCAAAGCTGGTGGCAGGTGGCAAGACCAATTCTCCCTCATTCCTTTCCAACTCGGGGAACTAACTTAGGAAAGTCTGGAGTTAGCTGCTGCTTAGCTTTATTTACTGGTATCCCACTCTTCTGTATACAACTTCTGGATCTCCTGGTATTTGCAGTCATTCTCACCTTGATTTGACTTAAAAGATTCGGTTTGAGTTGCCAGCAGAGCATGATGCTAACTGTCTCCTGTGGGTGTTTCTCAGCTGATGGGTCACAGCCCGTATGACCTCGGGAGAGGCAATTGGCAAAGGGAGGGAGAAGTGAGCAGGAGGGACTTGCTGAAAACTTTATTGCAATCAAAAGCCAAAAAAATCCTGCTCCTCCGCTTTCTTGGTGCCAGGTATTCTTTGTCAGTGCACTCTTGAAATGTCTGCCCCCGGAGGGAGTATGAGGACGGAGAGGTGTCGTTGAAATGTTTCTGTTCTTACTTTTATGGGGAACGGATGGGAATAATAATGCTTTTTTTCTTTCCCCTGAAGTAATCAAAAAAGACTGATGGGTTGTTCTAGATCAGACTCTTCTCTGCAGCTCATGCAGGCAGTGGGTACAGGATCGACGTTGCTAGTATGCTTCTGTTTATTATTCTACCAGCTCTAATTGCTGTTAGTCATAAAGTCATACTACAGTTAACCACTTTCCAAATTCATCCTGGGGACACCTCTCCTAAATTATTTCCATGCTGGTCATTTGCCATTTATTTCCTTCTCCTCTGTTTTCTGTCTCAACAAGTTTTTAATCTATGACAGCACTTTATCTCCCAACCCCATGATTATAAAATTTCCTTCAGAGACTCTACTGAAGGGCTTTATCAAAAGCCCTTTGAACCTCTCCATAAATTAGAATCTCTGTTCTCCTTTACCTACTATTTTGTTAACTCTTTCGGCGGCTCATAGGGATAAGAAAGGTTTAGTTCACCTTTGCCAGCACCGGATTCCACCCTCTTTTCCTTTCCTCACAGCAGTAATTCACATCCCTATTTTGGTGTTATTTTCTCTTTTTATCACCGCTCTCTCTCCGTGCCTGACACATCAAGATCACTGGCTTGGGACCACATCATGGTGCTCTCCTCACTGGGGTATAGCCTTGACTGAGCTTGCAGCTCCCCTCTACTCTACCTGGCACCAGTTATTGATAATGTGGAGCAGATCCTGCTGATGCTTAATGAGCAGAGCCTTGGCTTCTGGGAAACTGTGCTGATTTACTCCAGCCTGGGTGTGACACCATCTTTTTTTTTTTTGCAACAGACACCTTATTCTCACAAATATTTAGTGTTCTCAGATGCTCTTCTCTTGGTATTTCTCCATTTGCTGCTCTCTGGCTGCTGCATAGCTTCTCAGTTTGATAGGAGGTGGCTCTTGCTCCCTGGTGTTATGAACAAATGAAAGGGGTAGGTAGAGACAACCTTGTCAGAAGGACAGAGTGTTGGACTGGCACTCTGGAGCCTTGGATTGTTTCTCCCTGACTCTATTCTTGACCAGATAAGTAACTCGGGGTGAATTAGTTCAATTCTCTTTAGCCCTCCTCTTTTCCCTCCCACATTGTTTCTGTCTCTTTAGCGTAGATTTTAATATATCTAGTGCAGGAAATTGTCACTCTCTCTGTGTTTGAACAATGCCTGTTCCACTGAGATCCTGGAGGAAAATCATAAGTCAGCTTGAAAATCTCTTAGTTGAGTAGCTGCATCTCCTTTCCTCTTTGATGGATTCTTTCCTGTAGCTTCTTCTCAGGCTGCATGTAGGTAATACAAAATTATCCATTTTTCTTCAGGCGGATGCTAAGAAAAGGAGATTTGAGTGGCTTTGCCCTTTCCCTACGTCCCCTTCCCCTTGTAAATTTTGAATGCAAGTGGTGTTTTCAGTCAAAGTTGACCAAAGGGTGAAAGTTTCCTTGAAACATTTGTGAAAATAGAGGCAATAGGATAGAGGAGGAGATCATTAGTGATCCCCGCTAAAGTAGTGGGTATTATAGCATGCACTTATTTCTGGTTAGAGGCCTGGGGATCCAAACTGGGGGCAGCTACTTGGTACCCAGAGTGGATTATAAAACTGCCACCAGTGTCTACACTCAACAGCGAGTCCATCCCTTGTGCAGAACTCCTGGGGCCAAACAAGAGATGAATTCATAGAATCGTAGAATTATAGAATGGTTTGGGTTGGAAGGCACCTCAAAGCCCATTCAGTTCCAACCCACCTGCCATGGGCACGGACACCTCCCACTGGATCAGGGGCTCCAAGCTCCATCCAACCTGGCCTTGAACCCCTCCAGGGATGGGGCAGCCACCGCTTCTCTGGGCAACCTGGGCCAGGGCCTCCCCACCTTCACAGGAAAACATTTCTTCCCAAGATCTCATCTCAATCTCCCCTCTTGAAGCTTAAAATTCATGCTTGAGCCTTAGCATAGCTTAGTTAAAAGGGGAAAACAAACATGGGTGCAGATCAGCTGTAAACCAGGCTACGTTTGTTCTGTTCTGGTGCTCGTGGCACTACGTGCTTCTTGCAACAGAGGTGTCTCCTGGCAAGCACAGGCAGTGAGCATCCTCTGAAGCTGTTTGGACATACCTCCTTTCTTCCCACCCTTTGCCCACGCACTGAGCTCTCGGGCAGAAGAGGAGGAAGATATTACCTGCTTTCCTGTTTTTCCCTCTAGATATCTCTTCAATGAAAGCACAGAAAGGTTGAGATTTGGGGCTCATTAATAGCACACCCTATTATCAGCTGAGTGTAACAAACCACCAGTTTTGGATGCCCTGATTTTTTCCTGAGTGGGTGGTTTGGAAGATGACGGATTTGACTTTCTGGAGCACTGCAAAATCCTTCCGCCAAATATCTGGCTGCTCAGCAGCCCTGAATACTGAAGCCTTTAGGGCATTTTTGAGTTGGGAGTGTGGAAAACGAGGAACCCTGAATGAACAGACTCGTGAAAATTAGAGGTTCCTCTCTGCTGTGCCTCAGTTTACTCATAAGTAAATCGGGCAAAGTAATCCTTGGGTTCTTGCCTCAAGGGTGGGCCCCCCAGTCAAAATTCTTCATGCTTCAAAGTCCTTGGAGGCACTTGAATGAAAGACTCCGGACCTGGTAATTACAGAGCGTTGTGCTTGCATGAGGCTATGAGATAGGGAAACCTTTGCCAGGCAAGGTTTGGGGAAGAAAATCAACGTCACGTTGCCAAGCCCTCCGAGGGCAAAAAGGAATATTTACTGTTGCAAGCCTCAAAATCAGCTGTTGTCATTTAAGGCCATTGCAAATGGATTTGTGGCAAGACTTTATTTGCACAAACTTGGTTACCGGGAGGAAAGAGCAGCCTTGCCAAAGCAGAGACTGGTGGTGGTGGGATTTGCATAGGAGCAGGTTAGGAGGCAGCGCCTGCCTGGCCGAAGACAGCTCAGCCCTGCCAACCCAGCCAAGCTCTGCTCATTTCCCTAAGCAGAATTTTTGGCTTCTTTCCTTGAAAAACATCTTCTCAGAGAGAGAGAGAGAGGGAGAGAAAGGAGGTCAGCTGTGTCAGAGGATGTTTTGCCTGTCTCCCTCAGGACTCGGTTATGGATTTAACACGAGATTTCCTTAAAGCCCTGGGAAAAAAGCAAGCTTCAAATTGTAGATCAAAGCTGTGATTCACCCCTTCGTTTCTGTCTCACTTTGGGAGGGAGGGGAAGTAATTGTGGTCAGTTCTGCCCTGTGCAGGGGTATCTCCACACCCTGCTGGCTCCAACCACGGGATGCAGGAAGGAGGTGGGAACAAGGCTCTCTTGTCTCCACTGCTGTGTCTCATCCCTCTTGCCCTTGCTGAAGAGAGAGTTGTTGCCGTCAGAGGGTGGGTTTCATCCCCTGTGCTGTGCCTGGCATTGGAGATAAACTAGAGAAGAGCACATAGAGAGTCTGATACAGTCACTCTTTCCTGCGCAGAGGCATAAAACATGCCTCAGGTCTTCCCTTTGCTTGACTGTAGGAAAAGCTATAAGACCCCTCACGGCTCATTCTGCTGGAACCTCTTTTAGAAATGCCATTCAGGAGCTTTCTGCATCAAGGAAGATGTCAGCGCAAGATGATAAATGATGAGGTGCCTGCATTATTGCTAAGGGCCCATTAAAAATGAGACACATTTGAATTCACAGGGTAATAACAGGCACGGGGTATGGGTTATTGGTCTCTTTTTTCAGCAGAGAAATGATAAATGTTCCTGTGGAAAGAAGTGCCACACCCCCTTAAACAAGACACCCTTCCTTCTCCCATCAAAATTCCTGGGTCAAAGGAAAGGATTTGATTTCACTGTTAACACTCAGCCAGGAGAAATATGCACTAGGTGCGAAAGCCACCTGTTCTCGGTGCAAACCTGGCAGGGGCGATGTGCAAAGAACGAAGGCTGCAAGGCAATTTGGCTGTCAATCATCTTCTCAGGAACTCAGGAGTGATGTGTGTGTGGATGTGTGTGTGCAAGGCACACACGCCTCTAGGAAAACTATCACTTGTGGTGAAAAATGCAAACAACATCCTTCACTGTTTCCTTTCTTTAAGGAAAAAAAAAAATCAAGAGTTGCTTCACTGCAAAAAGAAGGGGAACTAAAAGATCTTGGGTTAATTTTTTTTTTGCCCATCTGCTTGCAAGGGGCTGAGTGTGGCCCTTGGAAATTCCACTGCTGATGACTTTGCTCAATGCTAATCTCCAGGTCTCTTGATCTTTATACATTTAGGGCTTGACCTGTAGTCTGGAGGAATTAATGGGAGCCTTTCTCTCTCTCAGTGTGTATTAGCTTAGGGACTGATTAATTGATTTTTAGGTTTGTTGACTGTGCCTATATCAGGGACTCAAAGTACACCATGAAAGTTTAATGAAATATTAAAATAGGATATTTGTTGACAAGAGTGACCCTGTGTGTCATGCAAGAAAAACTGCACATTCAGACGTGTCTTCTGAATGTCCTTAACTTCCTCTAAATCTGATGATTCCCAGCCATGTTCACCATCTTCAGGACTTTGTCGGCTGGACAAACTGTCTGATCATGGCAGGTCTTGAATAGGCTTAGAAAATGACTGAGGTTTCTGAGCACACCCTTTTTCACGCCTGGAAATTAGATCGTGGCTGAACACATCCTGACTTTCCACGCGTGGCCATTGAATATATGCAGATAGGTTGTGTCTCGAAGAGACACAGCAAACCCAGCACTTCTAGGATGCCTTGGATGTGTTGTGTGTGCTCTGCAGAAGGGGAGCTGTAGTAGGGAAGAAATCCAGCCTGTCTGGGACCTGGCAGGGCAGAATATCTGTGTGTTACCATCTGAGAAATCCCCAATGGGAAAAAAGTGGACCTCCACAAGGAGGTAACTGCATCCAGGCTTTGGTCAATGGAGGTGAGAAGTGGGTTGTCTTACTAAGGGCCTCTCACTGAGCAAATCCTGCTGTCAGCACTCTCCCCTTCGCAACCTCCTCCTGGTGTAAACTCCAGCACCTTCAGTGATCCTAGCTTACAGGAGGGGAAGTGGTTTCCCTGAGAGGTCTGAGTCATTTAAAGCATTGAGGGCAAGACCTTGAACTTGACTTTGCGGTTAATCCAAGATCACCGAATGCAGGTGTAATGAACCCTCTGAAATTCTGGCCAGCAATGGCTGAGTACCTACCTCCGTGGAGAGGTGCAGTGCAGCATCTAACCCCATGCGATCATGTCTCCTGGATTGCTGTCTCCTGTGAAACGTCACCCCATCAACTCCAGAGTGGCTGGAAAAGAGATGATTCAAATTAGCATTGTATACCATCCTCTTCTTCCCCCTGCCAACCCCAAGGAGCATCTCTGCTTCTTCCCTGAAGGGCTCTATGCTCAACCCTACTCTACAGAGTTGCAGATGATAAACCAACCCCATCTCTGCTCTGCTGCTGCTGCTCCTCCAGTGCTGTTATCTGGGCATTGACTCCTGTCTTGGTTTTGCTCATTTTTCCTAGCCTGCAAAAATGATAACCAAAAAAGCATAATGGAAAAGTAAAAATTACCAAAACCCAATTTTTTTTTAAGTTTCCAAAGGATATTCTTGGCCTTGTAGCTTCCTGCAATGTCTTATTTGGCAGACTCATCCCAGTAAGCCTCAATCTCCCAAGTGGAATGCAGTAGGGGGAGTCACCTCTGTTCCTTCCAGGCTATGAAAGCTTTAACTCCTCTCCCTGTACCCCATGGCCCTTCATGATATCCTTGTCCATCTTCTTCACTGGGGTGAACTTCAATGTGGAAGGTGTTATCTCATGATTATTGTGCAATAGTGGTATGTATCATAGGTGAAATGGTGAGTTATTAATTGTAATTATCCCAGAGAAGGCACGCTGAAGTTGCACAGCCTATTTTTCTGGCCCCAGAATCAAAACCCAGCTATTAAGAGAAAGCAAGCTGTGAAATCTCTCTCCAGGCATCTGAAGAAGCCTTAAGAGATTTTCAGAAGTGCCGAACCCTCAGATGTTCCCAAAGATGTTAGAGGAATCTCGAGTGCTTGCCTCTGGCCATAACCCCAGCCCAGAGCTTAGGGCTGTCGCCATGAGCAGAGGGACCTGTTTGCAAATCCCCACCGTTGCCTCATTTGGGTCAGGTTTTCTCTACTTTCCTAGCCCCGGGGAGGCAAGAGTCCTCCTGTGAGGCATTCACAGTCTTTTCTGTTGAAACCGTTTGACTCAGTGTAATTGAGAAATCATTGCTGGAATGAGCCTAAGAATAGGCACGCAGAGTTGAGAAGTCTTCTTGGGGCTTTTGTAAGAGCAGGTGACTTTTGCTCCGTTGACTGTTGCAGGAGAGGCATCACAGCCGGAGGTTCAGAGCAGAATGTGGCACCTATCAGACTTTAGAGAAGCTTAGAACATGGTGTTTCTTCCGTGCTGGGCACCCTATGTCCTGTGCATCCCATGCCTGAGCACTTTGCTTCCCAGGAGCTCTGTCCTGCAGATGTGGGCACCTAACATGGGCATGTGGGATCCATCAGGAGACCTCAGTTACACACTGCCATTCATGTGGCTTTTATATTTGTCTCTTTAATATAACTTAAGGCTCCCATGCTGGAAAAAGAGCATCCAAAGGTCCGGTTAAGTGGTGTTTGTTTAACACCACTTGGCTGGATGATGAGATGTTGGGCTGTGTTGCTTGCTCACAAGATGTTCTTGGCTAGAAGCTACCAAAACTTGTTTCACCCGTCTCTCCAGAGGAGACAGGACCCTCAGCGATACCCCCATGCCCTCAGCCTGAGTGCTGCAGCCGGCCCTTTGTCCAGGAGTGCTGGATGTGGGGTTGAGTGGTCCTGGCTCCACCAGACGCCACACTCAAGAGCTGGCTTTAAGGAGGCCTTTCAACAGGCACTAGGAGGTGGCAACAGGGCCTTGGGTTGGGAGATGGGGAATGCAGCCTTTGTCCTCTCCACAGATGAAGATGGCAGCTGGGTCCAGGCAGATTCCTGAGGCATCTGGACAGCTTCTGTCATCAAAGTGGGATGGCGGCGGGAGGGGGAACAGGACGTAAGGGGGGTTATCTCCCCTCTGCTTTCTTGACTAGGAGGGGGCAGCTGAGAATTGGAGGAGACCAGCGATGAAGTGGTGGTATTATTGGAAGGCTACAGTGTGGTGGCCGTGGAGCCTGGGCACCCTCTGCAACCAAGGAGGTGCTGAGAAGGGGCTCCACAGAGTCGGCTGTGATATTTGTCTTCCTGGGCCAGGGGGTGAGGTGGGGAGCGTATCAGTCAGGCCAATCTCTCTGTGCTCTGAGTCGTGCCATATGAAAAAAGGGGAGAGGGAGTAAGAAGCAGGAGGGAGTGGGGTAAACAGAGAGAAAAGGAAAAAAAAAAAACAAAAAAACAAAAAAAAACCCAACAGAAAAGCAGAGTGAACCTGCTGGCTTCCCCAGACTACGCGGCACCACTGGTCATTTCTGTAGGCTATAGGGGTTGTCAGACTAAGCTGTAAGGACAGGTGTAAATCTGTCCTGTCATTCCACCCTTCCAGCATCTTCTCACCTGAAGGGCTCCCATTTATTGCAGAGAGCAAGCAAATAAACCCAGCCATCGCTTTGACTCGCAAGGGGCATGAAAAGTCACCCATGCCGCCGGTTAACCTCCGTCCTCTGCCTTTCCCCTCCGGTGCGGAGCTTTTACAACCAGCCTGAAAATAAGCCCCCCTCCCAGCTGTTTGTTAAAGCAAAGCAAATAAGAGCTATTGCAGCTCAGGCCAAAATCCACTTGTTTGCAGTCTGATTTTTAACTGTCATTCCCAGCAGAGAGAGGGCAGGGGGAGGGCTGGAGGGTGGCCCCAGCCCAGGGCAAGAGGGGCCATTTGTCTGCCAGGAGGAGAGAGGGGTTGGGCAGCTTCCAGGGCTTTCTGGGGCAGGCGAGGGGGATGCTACGGGCCTTTCTCAATCAAGGGAACATCTGCGAAACGACCCCAAAATGTGTGTCGGGTGGGGACGTGACCTCTGGATGCGGTTTCCCTGCTCAGCCAGGCAAGGCGGGTCCCTTAACCCAACTCCTTCTTCTTCCCTTTGCAATTTGTGCCGTTGATTTTCATCCTCAAACCCGGAGCGAGGCTTCCCTCTCCCTCTTTAAGAAGCCATCCGCAGCATCAGTCTCCCCATGGTTTTCATTAAGAAAGGGATGGTGTGTTTCCCATCAAGAACGACTTTAATCTTGACTGAGTTCTGAAAGCTAAAGGTTTGCAGTTTTCTTCGGCCACCTTTGATTATTACTTCTTCTTGTTTTCCAACTCAATATTATAGATCCTCCCTCCCGGCTGAAGTCCTTAATGGCCCAGTCCATCCCCACTCCCCCAAGTACCCATTCTGTGGATGTAGCAAACTCTAATTAATTATAACTTATCTCATGACTCGTCAGCATCACATGTTTGATCCTGTTTAGAAACCATATTCCCAGGGGATGGAAAGACTCGGGAGTAGGTTGATGCTACTCAACAGTGATTTAATGGACGCATTAATGCCGAGACAGATAACTGTGTAGCCATGTTAAGTAATACATCAAGAATCTTTCCAGAGAGGCAACTTTACAGGTCACTGCAGAACTGCTAACTGATATTAACCCGCTTCGCATTGTGCTGGGCGTACGGGCGCTGGGAGTTCACACACTTTCTTTTGTTTGTTTTGTTTTTCTTCCCGAGCAGCCTCTTCCCATTCTCCCCTGCAAGCGATGGAGATATTAGACGCCTAATGACAATGTTTCACACGCGGGGGTGGGGTGAGGAGAACAAGAGGCTCGTTAGCCGGGGTGATTTTAAGCACACCCAATTACTGGCCCGGCCGCGGGGATGCTCGGGGCTCCGCTCGGGATGTCCCCGGCCCCCGGTGGCCGCGGGCGGCTCGCACGGGCGGTGTGGGAGGCGGAGGGCAGCTCCCGGGCACCGACGGGGATGCGCTTCTTGGAGCGAAGCTGCCCCGACCAAAACCGAGCCGCTTTCGCCTTCCTCCTCTGCCCTCGCTCCGGGAGGGATGCTCGGGGAGCTGATACCCCCTCTTCTGCCAGTCTCGGGATTTGAGGGGGGGGACGACGAGCGGTTCGCAACCCCGGGCCCCGTTCTTCTTCAGCCCCGGAGCGGGGATGCGGCGTGCCCGGGGGACTGGGATCGCCCTGCGGTCCCGCCGCTACCTACAGCGGATTTTACCGGTGGGAAAGGTCCGTCTGTCCGTCCTTCGGGCTCTCCCCACCCCATCCTACCATAAGCATCTCCTCCTCGGCCGCCGAGCCGCGCTCTCCGGTGCCTCCCAGCCCCGTCCCGCTGCGTTCCCGGAGCCTCGCAGCCCCCGACGCATCTTCCCAGGGTCACCTCGCTTTGTCCCCTCCATCCCTCCCCACCTGGGAGCAGGCAAAGCTGCTCGGGGAGGGGGACCCGCACCCAGCCCCGAGCTCCTGCGGGCTGAGGGCTCCCCCTCTCTGCTCCCCTCGCTCCAGCCCGGCCGGGCTCCGCCGGGCTCCCGTCTTGGGGACATCAGCACGGCGGGGAGAGACATTTGTGCTCGATCCCGAAGGTTTTTCCCCCTGGAAGAAGGGAGGGAAGGTGCGGCTGGAGGGAAGGTGCTGCCGGATCCCTCTTCCCATCTCTCGTTCCCTGCTTAGCTTGCGGACACACGGTGGAAGGAGGAAGGGTGCTTGGGGATTCACCTGGCTGAGAAGGAAGGGAAAACTCCCTTCTTCCAGCCGGGATGACGGCCTGGCAGGACCAAGCCGTGAGTTCCTTGAGGGAAGCAGGCCGGGAAGGAGGAGAAACCAGGCTCTGCGAGGGGAGGACAGCGGGGAAAGCTCCCTCCAGACCCGGACCAGGCTCTTTTGGGGAAAGGCAGAGCCCGAGAGAGCGTGGAGAACCAGCCCTTCAGACGCAAGCACGGGCATCGCCGGCTCGGGGGACTCTGCCGCCTCCTCCCAGCTCCTGGGACGGTCTCATCCTCTCGGGAAGGGGTCTATTATTTTCCTTTCTCGCTCTCAGGCCGTTTGCGGGGCGGAGGGAAGGGAAGGTGGTGCGGTTCGCCCAGGTTGCGAGAGGAGGATTGTGTGCCACTGCTGATTAAACGCTCTCCCCGAAAGATGGTATCCGACATGAGATAATGAGGCTCCGTGACCGGCTCCAGGTTCCCTTTAAGTTTTCCCATGGGCTGGAGCTGTCGCCAGTTCACAAAACGACAGTGTAAGGCAGCACCACGCTACTCAGATCCAATTTACGGCGCACAAAAGCTGATCCCCAAATCCCCACTAACAAACCGGAACCCGCAGACAATTCCGATAATGTTTAGGTTTTTATTCATTTCTCCACTAATTAACTGGAATCCCACCTCCTCTCCCCCCCTCGCCTTTTTGGCAGTGCCCAATTAATCCGCAATGTATGTCAAAGGTCTGGAACCCACTGTAAACTGCTGAACCTTTGCAAAGATTTGTGTGTCTCTATATTGATCTGATTAGGACCGGGACGCTTTTTCCTCGCGATTACTGCGTACAAAATAAAAAATGTCGTGCCTTTTTTGTCCCAAAAGCTTCATTTCCCCCAACTCTAATAGGATTTCTCCCAGGCGCCTCCAAACCTCCCCGGGTATTCATGAAAAGCCTTGGGTCCGGGGGTTGTTTTTGATCAGGGGCTCCAAAGGGAATCAAGTGAAATGAAGTTATCTGCGAGACAGGAGGGGAGCGTGTGTGTGAAGGGGGGTGAGATTCAATCTGGAGTCGCTGCGAAATGTCTCCTCTTGAAAAATAAAGAGGACCGAGGAGGGATAGGAGTGGGATAAATGTTTTTGAAGGGATGTGGGGAGCTGCCTCCCGCCCCGCTCCACTTCGCCGTTTCTAATCTTCGGAGGGAGCGAATATAAAAGAGGAATTTATTAGCTTTCAGGCCATCAGAGGAATAAACATTGATTTTATTGACCTAATTATGGGCCAAATGACTCCTTCCATCGATCACGTAAAATACTTCATTTGGAGAAAAACAGGCGCGGGCGCCCGGAGGCGGGGAGGGGAGCGGGTGGATGTGCTGCAAAAGGGAAAAAAAAAGCAAAAAAAAAAGCTGGAAAAAATGCATGGAGGGGGGTTTTAATGCAGTTAACGTGCCCGTCGCGCAGAAGCTCCAACCCTGCTTCCCAGACGTTACAGTGCGGATGTTTTGCAAACTAAAGCTTTTATGTTGAATTCCAATCCGGCCGGTCAATTTGGCTAAAATAGCATTAAACAAATGGACAGCGGTTTATTTATATCTCCCCCCCGTATTTTATAGACAGAGAAGAATCGCTTGGAATGTATTTTACAAGCACAAGACAACACGTCGTTTCAGCCCGAGAGCAGCGATTTCTCGTAATTAGAGTAGGCTCGACACTAATAAAGAAGAAAACAGGCTCATTTCTCTGCTTAAAGCCAGCTACTGTCCCCAGCGGTGGGATTGCCCTTTCATGGAGGGGGGGAACCTCACCTTGGAGGCACCTGCCCGAGGTGAGGGGGCAGAGAGGGGCTGCGGGGACACCAGCTCCTTTCCTGGACTTGCCAGGGCAAACAGGGCTCATGAAACTCCTTTTTTTTTCAGACTTGTCTTTGGATTTATTAGTTTGAGATTTGTATTTGGGGGTGATCACTGTATTTCGGGGACGCTTTTGGCAGGGTGTTTGCTCCCTTCTTTTGACACCTGAAATTTTGCATCTCCTACACCTTCACCCGGCCTTAAGTGCAAGAGGTTGGTGGTGGATATTTTGTGTCTAGCTGTTTTGTTAGACTAGATCTCTCCCTTCCCGGTCCCTAAGCTCGATTTAGCTCTTCCCTCGCCCCGCCGGGTTATCCCTCCTCCCTCCTGGCGAGCTTTGCAGCTCGGGAGCTGCCTCCTGCGCCGCGAACTCTGACGGCCAAACTCTCCCTGCTTGGATCTGAACTTCCCCGACCCCCTTGCCCCCCCCGTTCCCTTCCCCACCACCCCCGGGACCGGTTATTCAGCGTGACCCGCGGTTCCCTGGCGGAGGAGGAGGCGGCAGAGATGCTCTCGGCCGTGGAGGCGCATTGTCTCTCAGCCCATAAACGCCTGGCTGTCACTTCTAATCGCTCTTTTATTGCGATTCGTTAAGATGAGCGGTGCCCCTGCCCCAGCCGGGGGCAGAGCCGGGGCTGGGGGCGGCCCCAGGGGTGTCCAGGTGGGCACCGTCCCTGCAGGTGGGAGCAGGCGGCTCCCTCGCCTTTTCCTCACTCCGGGAGTCTCGGTTCATCATTTCTCTCCCTCCCGCCCCCTTTCCCTTCTCCCCCGTTAAGACAGAGCTTTATGCAGAACATCTGTAAGGGAAGGCAAAATAAATGACAACACTTTTACACCACTTCCTACTTAACTTCTCTTTTTATGTGGCTGCTCGGGGGTTTTCGACGCTTTGTACTGCTCGAATCTTGTTTGGATGTTTGGACATGTAATACGCTGCCCACTTCAGCTCTCGGGACGGGCTTCTCTTGCATTTTCTTTCTCCCCCCCCTCTCTCCTCTTACCCCCGTCCCAGTCTTTCACAAGATGCTCTGGTCACTTTGCTGTCGGGGGGGGGGAAGAGCAGCAGGATTTGTGCTGCCTCTGCGCCAGGGCAGACGGCACCACAAGTGGGGGACATTAATCACGCCTTGTCTTTGCAGAAGGTGAACTCCATGCACGCTGCACCCACTTATTAGCTCTTATAATCCCCCCTTTCTCCTTCCAGCCCGTCGCCTTCCTGTCTCCACTCAACAGCATTTTCCCCCGACCTGGGATCCGGACGATTGTCCTAATGGTATTTAAAGAAAACACGGCTTAAACATTCATTAATGCTTTTTTTTTCCTTATTTAGACTGTCACCTCAGAACCCAGGGTGCACAGAGCCTGTGGCCAACCTCGCTCTAACGAGGAAAAAGGTTTTTGGAGGGTGGTGTTTAAGGCACGGGTGGACGAGGTGCTGAGGGACATGGTTTAGTGTTTGATAGGAATGGTTGGACTCGATGATCCGGTGGGTCTCTTCCAACCTGGTTATTCTATGATTCTATGATTTGGGCACTTGATAAACCGGGAACCGCTTTCCCGGCTGAATTGAAACTCACAACCCTAAGAAATGGTATAAAAAATAGTGAGAAAGTGCCTGTTCTCGCCGGGAGCGCATTCCCCTCCTTATCCAGATGATCAGGAGTGATGCCCCGGCTCCCCGTGTATTTTATCCTACCCCATCTCCCGTCTAACTTGAAGCTTTTCCGAGAGCGCCTGGGAGAGTTTTCGCGTCCCTTTTCTTCCCTGCCGTTAAAGAAGCGGCTGCAGCAGCAGGTGAGCGGGGACTATTGAGGGGTAGGAGGTGGCGAGTGGTGGCCCCGGGGGGCTGCAGGCACCGAGCCGCCCAGGCGCGCATCGACCGCGGGCGAGGATGCTCCTCTCCGGCGGCTCTCCAGCCAAACCTTTCCCCTCCAATCCCCGCTCCAAGAGAAGGAAGGATCCTCTTCGGGAAGCCGCACAAATATTGTTTACACCTGCGACGCGAAGCTGCTCCGCTCGGCTTTAATTGGAAATCTTTTCCGTCTGCCCCGACTCGCTCATCATCTGGGTTTAATAAATATTCACAACACCCCTGCTGCTCTAGAGAAACGCCGGGGCAGGAGTCGGTTCTGCCCGTGTTTCTGAATCCCAGCAGAAGGGTAATTATCGTAGGAGCAAGAGTGGCCTGGGACTTGTTTTTGGTCCAAGGGAAAGAGTCGCGGGGAGGACGGGAAGAGAGAAACTTGGCCATGAGGTGGGGGCTGTGAAGCTGATGTGTATGTGTAGACAACACACATGGAGAGAGAAGCAAGGAGCAAGTGCAAGATCGAAAGCAGAGCCTGTCTTTTCTGCAGCCACGTGTGCCATTAAAAGCAAATAATTCAAAGTACTTTTAAACGATAAAAACATGGGATCTTTCCCCTTCTGTTCCTTTTTTTTTATTTTCTTTGGGAGGGGGGTACAGATCCCGTCTCCCCTTCTCAGATGACCTCGAAGGACCGGTTTTTTCACTTTCCCATGCGTGCGCGTTTGCGCTTTCCGGAAATCAATCTAAAGTTTGTTCAAAAATACTAAACTAAAATAAAACAGCGCTGCAAAACCTCCCACGCCCTAAAGACAGCAAGGAGCTCCCTTTTAATTTTTTTCCCTGCTTTTTTTTTTTTCTTTTTTTTAAACATTTCCATCTTGTGCTCCCCACGGAAACCCTCTCCGGAGGGGTTTGCTGGATCGCGGGTGGATGTGTGAACGTGTAGGGAAAGGAGGTTTCTAGCGAAGCAAAGGGTGTCGCCCGGGCCCCAGCGTTCCCAGGTGAGGATCTGGGCTGCCGGATTGTCCCCTTGCAGCAGAAAGAGTAGGGAAGCGGTGAGGAAGGGGCAGAGGAGCCTCTCCCCTCAACACCGCAACCTGTGGAGCACGGCTGGGATGGAGCCCGCAGCCTCCTCTTCCCGCACGTCGGGTGTCAGCTCTAGGCTGGCCGAAGCGGTCGAGTTCTTAAACTTGCCGCTACCCAAGAGTTTCCTAGGGCTGAGCTGGCACGATTCAGCTGCCTTTTGCACCCCCGCGAGGAGGCAGGGAGGCTAAAACCCTTCCCTCGCCCTGCGCCCGCAGATGCCAGGGGTCAAACATACAGAGGGGCTGCAGGAGAGTTAAAAAAAAACACCGTTCCCAGCTGCCTTCAACCCTCCGAAATGGGGCATTTAAAAGACTAAAGCTCTTCCTCCTCCAGAAAATCGGTGGGGTTTTTACATATCTGCACTGGGAATAGTTTGGGCTCTATTTCACGCGAGTGAAATGAAATTACTTGGGGACACGGTCTCGCTGTCACCCAGAACTTCACAGCTGGTCGAACGAGTCGGGAATATCCACCTTTAACTTTAAGCTTTGTGCGGGGAGGGAGCGGTGCCGGGCTCTCGGGGTCGGGGTGGATTCTCTTGGGGATGTGAGGGGCTCGGGGTCGGGAACAGCCGTCGCGTACGAGCAGGAGTTGTCTGCTGCCTCCTCTTCTTTTTCATGCGTCTCCTGCCTTGGGCGGTGCGTGTGGGGTTATAGGTTTTTTTTTAATTGAAACCTAGTAAGGAAAATAGTAATGGATACCAGGCTCCGATGGAGAGTACGTGTCCGCGGCTACGTGATGAGTGTTAGTTCAGCAGACTTTAAGAAGCCGATTCTTCTTCTTTGTCGTTTCTCTATTGACAGCAGCCCCTATTAGATTTACCATGTCCTTTTGCAACAGCTGCTGTGCCCCCCTCCCTCCCCCGGCCCGAGTTATCAATCGATGGCCGGGTGACTTGGTGGCATCTCGAAGAAAAGAAGAGCAAAGCGTGTCAGAGGCTCCCGCATCGTCTCTTTGCTCTGATGCGAACCGGCGTTCACCGTGTGCCCGGTGATGCTCAGCATCACTCCGGGGCGGGGGACGCGGAGGAGACCCCGGGGCAGGGGAGGGGAGGTGGGAAAGGCTCCGGTTCTGGGTTGTTGAAGAACACGGCTGATGGTCAAAGCAGATAAAATCGGTTTCTTTACCGGGTGCTCTCGTTCTACTAGGTCTGCAGGGAGGTGGGGGGCAGTGCCGCATCTGGAGAGCTGGAAGAGTTGCTGCGGGAGGAACCGTCCCTCCTCGGCGCTCTTGTTGTGTTGTGTGTGTGTTTAAATAATTGAATAAACGTATCCACTCCTTCCCCGTCTCCCTCGCACGCAGACACACACACAAAGACAGCATTGAAAAGATAGAACTGTTTGACTATAGGAAATGACAATTAGTGCTACTTCCTGAGCGGTGAACTGTATGTATACGCCTGGCTATTTAAAAAAAAATATACCACCTTTTCCAAATAGTGAACTCTATTTACAATTTCTGCTTGGCCCACGGTGGTGGAAGCAGAATGGTGAGTGTAGAGAGGGTGAGGGAGGGAGCAGGGCTTCCATTTCTCCTCTGCAGCAACACACCGGGAAGAAGATGAGGACTGGGGCGTGTGGAAAGAGCCGCTGGGGCTGCGGGTGCAGCGGGTGACGCTTTGTGACGAGGAGAAAAGAGTGGTGCAAAACAGCTTGGAAAGGGTGAAGGGGATGGGAGCTAAGGGGTGAGGCTGGGCCCAGCCAGGAGGCAGAGGAGAGAGCTGCAGGAGGTGGTTCTGAGTGCTCCTTTATTTTCTTTTCCCATCGGTGGTGAAAGTGGAGACAACTGGAAAGCACCAGAGGTGAACACAGGTCTTGCGGGGAGGAACTGGAGTAGAGTCAGTGGTCTGAGTGTGAGTGATGTTTGCAAGGGGAGTGAAAAATCCTAATCCTGGAGCCCTGATGTTTGGGTACCTGGCCAGGCCAGGGCAGGCTCAGCGGAGCCGGGAGCAGTGTGGTGCCATGGTCAGTGCCAAGCTGCTCCCACCAGGCTGGGTTGTGCCGGGGGCACAAGCAGCCTTTCCCAGAGGATCGCATCCCAGGGAGGGATGGAGAGTGAGAAACCTCTCCAACTGCTCTTTCCTCTTTTTACTCGGGTTCTCCCAGGCAAGTGTAACGCTGTCTCCGGGCTGTGCCCCAGCCTTGCAGAGCCCTGAGCTTGGCCGTGCTGGGAAGGCGACCTGACCCTCCTGCTCCCCTCCTCTACTTCTGTTCAGAGAGATGGGAACAGCCCCTTTGATTGCGGTGGGACACGATGGGGCCCAGCTTGCTCAGAGGAAGAGACGTGGTTTTTTTTCTTCTCGCTATTTTTAATACCTTGCCGTGCTTTTTTGGACCCTGGCAGGTTATTTTACCAAGTTTTTGGGCCAAGCTTTCAGTGAAATTCATCTGGCAAATGGAGTAAGGGCTCTGCCAAGAGGAAAGTCAAAGAGCTTCTGTAGTGACCTCCCCCTCTGCCTGTAGCAGTTGATATAGTCCAAGTATACAAACTCGCTCTCTAAGGGACCCACTTCATTACACTTGTGGCCTGCAATGCCACCTTGGCATGGATCTATATAAACACAACCCCCACTTAGTGACACCTTTTGCTGGGCTGGGGAAGGGCCTGCCCAGGGCAGGGAAGAGTTTCCCTGGGAAGAAGCGTGTAATCGCCGCTCACCAGACGCCCCCCGCGCTCCAACCAGTATTTACTGCAAATCTGCCAAAGTAAACCAGCCTGCTGCGTTTTATTTCAGATAAACACAGCGCAGCCACGGTGGGGTGTTGCCTTCCGAAAGGCTGGAGATGGAAGAAAGGGAGGGAGGAGAGGGATGAATCCTGCAGGGTGCGGGGCAGGATGGGTCCAGGCCCCTGGGGATGCTTGGGACCGGCAGCACGATAAGGAAATGCATAGATAGGATGCAAAACCCCACTTATATTGTGTGCTTTATCCCAGCTAACCGTGCATCAGGGCTTGTCCTCTCCCGCAGAGCACCCAGCACATGCAGGGTGTGCAAGGGACTCCTCAGGTTTTGCTGTTGGAGCAGGGATTTGCCATGTACACCAGGGCACGAATCCCTCCCGCTTGCACACACCCACAAAACATGAGGAGCGGCTGAGAGAGCTGGGGGTGTTTAGCCTGGAGAAGAGGAGGCTGAGGGGAGACCTCATTGCTCTCTACAACTACCTGAAAGGAGGTTTTGGAGAGGAGGGTGCTGGGCTCTTCTCCCAAGTGACAGGGGACAGGACGAGAGGGAATGGCCTCAAGGTCCACCAGGGGAGGTTTAGGCTGGACATTAGGAAAAAAATTTTAACAGAAAGGGTCATTGGGCACTGGCAGAGGCTGCCCAGGGAGGGGGTTGATTCACCTTCCCTGGAGGTGTTTAAGGGACGGGTGGACGAGGTGCTGAGGGACATGGTCAAGTGATTGATAGGAATGGTTGGACTCGATGATCCAGTGGGTCTCTTCCAACCTGGTGATTCTATGATTTCTGCTTGCACACACACAGTTTGTGTAGCACGTATACACACACGCTTTGGAGCTGCTCCCACAGGCCTGGGAGAAGACGTGGGGCAGAAAGCTGGGCTGCCTCTTGCCTCCTTCCTCCAGCTGACTCTTCAGGCCACCGGGAGAGTGCCGGAGCCTCTCTCCTCCCACCCCTCCAGCGCACACGCACGGGGCAGCCTCGCTGCACGCCCCGAGCTCTCGTACAAACGCTAAAAATTGCTTAGGAGAGTGAAATCTGAGCAAGCGGGGCTCTCCCAAGCGCTCGACCACCTAAAGGCCCAGGGTCTGGCCAGCTCCGCTTTCCCTGGAAGCAGGGAAGAAGCAGGGAAGAAGCAGGGAAGAAGCAGGGAAGAAGCAGGGAAGAAGCAGGGAAGAAGCAGGGAAGAAGCAGGGAAGAAGCAGGGAAGAAGCAGGGAGGTGCTGGCAGCATCGGGGAGCGCAGGAGAGCTGGGAAGGAGCTGGGAGCCGCTCCCCCCGACCCGGCCTTTGGCTCTTTGCGCTCCGAGATTAGAGAAGCCACTCTCCGGGGAGACAGCGGGGACCTTTCATGCCTCTTTGAAGAGCCAAGATAGCGCCGGCCTTGGTGCAGCCCAGCCGGGAGGCAGCCGGCTATCTCAGCCTGCTATCACCCTGCCTCCCCCCGCCTCCAGCCCCATTCCCACCTCCCTGCCCTTCGCCCTCATCTCCTCTTTATTTTTTTCTTATCCCCTCTTTCCACCCCTAAACTTTGCCGTTCATTTCTGCTGTGCTCCTTATTTATTTATTTCTTTACCTCTCTTATTTATTTCTTTATCTCATTTATTTATTTCTGGCACAAGAGGCGGCTAACAAGTAGCTGGAAGCACTGGCCAATATTTAACTAAGATGGCTGTGGCCATCAGGTCCCTTTTGTTTGCTTGCAAATTAATCATCCAGCGCGCAGTCGGCGCCAGGGGTAGATTTATCACACACAGAAGGAGGAATTGAGGCGGCCGAAGGGAGACAAAGACTGTTCGCACCTTCCCGCTTTTGATCTTAGATTAGCGCAGGCTCCCTCCACAATACGAGTCTCCAGGGGGCTTCGCCGGGGAGGTCACTCGGAACTGGCGGAAGTTTGCACGCCATTAGCCAGACGCCGAAATCGCGAAGCATTAAGCGGCCGGCGGTTCGGTTTCGCAGCTCGGCATGGGGCGCGGAGCTCGGCCTCGGAGCTCGGTATCGGGTGCGGCCGCAGCGCGGCGCCCGGGGAGGGCAGCGGGAGGGCGGGTGCGGGGCGCGGGGCGCGCCGGGGCCGGAGCGGCCGCGGTTGTTCGTGCAGGAGAGTGCGGGCTCCTCCTGCGGGCCCCCCCCCCCCCCTCGGGGAGAGGGCAAATTGAGGCGAACTTCGTCAAGCCGCAGGGCGTTTGGTGTGGGCTCTGGTTAAGGGTTTGAGGGTTCCCGAGAACCGGTTCCCAGCAGAGGCTGCAGAAAAGACTCGGTCCCTCCGAGCCCAGCCGAGCTGGAACACATCAAACTGCCCCCCCTCCGGCTCTGTCTGCCCCCCCATCCTCTTTGAACGCATTACTCCCGCTTCCTTGCCTCCCTCCTTTCTCTCCTCTCCATCCACCCCCCCTCCCCGAGCGAAGCGGGGATATTTTGGTGGATGCAAAGCGATCCGAGACGCTGGTTACTACAGGGACTTCACCGAGCTGGCGCCAAGCGCTCTTAACCATGTGCGTCAAAAATGCAATGTTAGAAGAGCTAATCACTTTAGAGGTTCCGCTCCCATCTGCGCGCAGCCAGCGACGAGTCCCGCGCCGCTCCCGGAGGATTATCTCCCCCTCTTTAAAGCAGGATGGGGAGGAGGGGTTGGGGGGGGTGTCGGGAGATCCCTCAGGGACGCCCCCTCCCTCCCGGGGGGCTGGTGGGATGATTCGGCACCTCCCAACGCTGGGACATCCCGCCTGCCACACGCGTGGGTGCCCCGCATGCCCACGACCCCCCCCCCCCCTTCCACTTTCCACACCACCCCCCCCTTTTTGCTGCTCTTGCGCTGTCACACACCCCCCCCCCGGGAAATGTCTCCCCACAAAACTTCCCAGGCGCATCCTGCCCGGCTCCTCCCTCGCCGGACCCACGCGTGATGCTCCCCCCGGGGGGTGGGGGGTGATGGTTCCACGGGACCCCGGGCACGGGGGCAACCGGGGATGCCCCCCCCCCCGCCCCTTTCCCCATCAGCCCTGGCCCGAGCGCAGGGAAAGCCGCACTTCCCGTCTCCTCCCCACGCACCTCATGGAAGAGGAGGGGTGGAGGAGCGTAACCCTCTCGGCGCCGGGGCCAACCGAGTGGCCTTAATCCTCAGCGCCAAAGAAAGGAAGAGAAAAAAAAATAAGTGAAAAAAAAAAAAAAAAAAAATCCCGTTTTCCAGCTGCCTTCCTCCCCCGCCACCACCTTTCCCACTGGGATTCGGAGCCCGCAACCCGCAACAATAACAGCGGCTCGGGGAGCCGGAGCCGAGCCCCAGGCTGGGGGGGGACACGACCCACATGAACCCCCCTCCCCAGCCAGCTCCCCCCCTCTCCGGCTCCCCCATCCCCAGATTTAGGGTTAGGAGGAAGCGCCAGGCCTGGAGGTGCTGTTGATACCGATTTCTGGTATCACTGTCTCGTTTAAGGAAAGAAACTTTCCCGGTGGGGAGGGGCGGGGGGCAAAGCGGCAGATGGGGGGGGTGACACCGGCCCCGGGGGCTGGGGGGACAGCGGGAGGAGGGGTGACACCGGCCCCGGGGGCTGGGGGGACCGGCGGCAGCCGCGACGCGGCGGGGATGGGCGTGCGGGGATGATCCGGAGCGCCCCGCGGGGCGGGTGGGGGGCAGCCCTTGGAGTCGTCCCCTCCCCAACTACTGGTGGGGGTAAAGCTCACAGAACCCGGTGCTGTGCTGGGGGCGGTGGGGGGGGGGGCGCAGAGCCAACCCCCCCACCCCTAAGCTTGGACCCCCCCCCCCTTTCTCCGCTCCCAGCGCTGCCTCGGAAGCTCATCCAGCAGCGGGCAGGGGGAGGTGGGGATGCCCGGCTGGGGCTGGGGGGCGAGGCGGCCCCCAGCGCCCCCCCTAGAGGTCGGTGCTGCCTCCCTCCTTCCCTCCGTCCCTCCCCGGCGCTGCCTGCTCCCTCCCCTCTGATCATGTTGACATATTCACACGGCCCGGAGTACTAGTGATGCTTTGCTGCAGCGTTACAGTTTCCGACACCTTCTTTTTATAACTCGGCTCTGTCCCCCTTCCACTCGACCTGTCAGAACCACGCCTATGGAGCCACACAATTGGTCCGAAAGCGTCAAAGAGCCAATCAAGGAGGCTCCAGCTCCCTTGTAACCCACAACACATCCATACAATCTGGTGCACGCAGAGCACAGACTCACAGGGAATTCTCAGAGCTGAGAGGCTCCTTCTCCCTCTCTCTCTCTCTCTTTCTCTTTTCCTCTCTTTCTCTCCCCCCTCCCTTTTCTCTTCCTTTCTCTTTCCCTCTCTCTTTCTCCCTCTCTCTTTTGCTGGAGCGGAGACAGTGTAATCCTTCCAGATTTTTTTTTTTTTTTTAAAGCAGAGTGAAAGAGAAAGAGAAGGGGAAAAAAATAAAAAAAACAGAAAAGGAGGAGGGTGAAGGAAAGAAGAGATCCTGATGGAAATCAGGGCACCCTGACCAGCTCCTGCTTGGAGAGGGGGGAAGGCGAGGCGGAAACGAGATTTCCCTACAAGTTTTTGCTGCTGAAGGTTGCTCAGGAGCCTTCTTCGGTCGCCGAGGGGGGGTGGGTTTGTTTGCTTCTTTCTGCTTTCCCTCCCTCTCCAGCCTCTGCTCTGCAGCCTGACCGAACGGAGGAAAGGTGGAGGGGTGGGGGGGAGGGGGGGCCGAGATCCAGCCACCCAAAAAGAAAACCCAGCTTCGAACCGTCACCCTCCGCCACGGAAGAAGAGAAGGGAGATTGAGACCAAGAGAAAAAAGAAGAAGAAGAAAAAAAAGGATCTCCGCTCGTCCAGCCCTTTTGCGGCAAGAGGAACAGACAGCGATCCCGGTGGATATTTTTCCCCCTTTCTTCGGCGTTTCTTTTCCAGCGCAAGGACTTCCACTCAGGAGAAAAAAAAATCCGCAGAGACTGAACACACACACACACAAAAAAAGCAAGACTAATAATGAACAATCCTGTTAATCCGCTCTCCCGAGAGCTAGGGATGTGCCCCGGCTCGGGAAGTTGTAGGCTGTAGAAGTTCTGCCTCTCTCCCATGTACTGTGCTGTCTAGAGCTTGTTTTCCCCCACCCTATTTTTAATTTTTTTTGGTGCTTTATTGCTGTTATTGTTATTATCTTAATTTTTCTTCTTCATGATGTGCTGTTAGAAACCACTCTGGGACTACTCCAACAGTAGGAAGAGCGAGGAGTGGAGTGGATGAATATACCGATGAGAGATCCAGTGATCCCTGGGACAAGCATGGCTTATCATCCCTTTTTACCTCACCGGGCACCGGACTTTGCCATGAGCGCTGTGTTGGGACACCAGCCTCCCTTCTTCCCGGCTCTGGCTTTGCCTCCCAACGGGGCAGCTGCCCTCTCCCTTCCCGGGGCTCTGGCTAAACCCATCATGGATCAGTTAGTGGGGGCTGCAGAGACTGGTATCCCCTTTTCTTCCCTGGGTCACCAGGCAGCGGCTCATCTGAGGCCTTTAAAAACTCTGGAGCCAGAAGAAGAGGTGGAAGATGATCCGAAAGTGCATCTGGAAGCCAAAGAACTTTGGGAACAATTCCATAAAAGAGGCACGGAGATGGTGATTACCAAATCGGGAAGGTAGGTCTGGGCTGGGGGGTTCGTACCTTTCCTCCCCCTACCCCTTCTCTTGTACCTCTCAATCTCTGCACTCCACCTGGCTGCTTTAGAGCAAGCTGACAAATTCCTCCAGAAAGCTTCTTTCCCCTGGATTGATGTGAAGTTTTAGGCAGTTAAGATGCGAGCCCAGTGCAGGGAAAGGCTCGAGCACTGACCCACGAACCGGCCCCGCTCAGCGTGTGCGTGTGCAGGGGGCAAGAGGGTCCCTTCATGGTTCAGTAGCTTAATACTTTCTGGAGACGGCTGGGAGCGGAAAGAAAGTAATTTGGGCTTGGAAAAGGAGCTGGCCTGATCTCAGCCTTACTACGTGTAGTTTTTCTTCCTTAAAAGCCAGAAAAGGGGAATAAAGGAAAAATTATTTGGAGCTGTGTAGGGCTGCCAGTGAGGCAGGAGCTGCGGGAGGGCTCAGTTTATCGGTTGTTTCGCTTGTGCCTGTCCCTCTGCTGGGATCTAGGCTCGACTTTGTGCTGACTAATTGCATCTGGAAATGCACAAAAACCTGAGAAAAATACCCAGCGCTCCTGCAGCCACTACGGGCAGGGAAGGTTTTGCAGCTCCGCGCTGCCTGTATTTATATAACCTTCACGTGGGAATGAATGAACAGACACGGCGCCTGCACCCTCGGCGTTTCTGCTTTTTCAAGGTTTTCCTATCTGCAGTCCCTCTCTATATTCGCTACTCATTGACATCGGTGCCCTTTTACAACTCTCCCTATCGCTGTGATGACATGGAGGGAGAAAACCCCTTCGCACCTGGGTGTTTTTCTCCTTAGAAACCTCCCAAACAATCGGCGTGTAATTTGCTAGAATTACAGGAGGGAGCCACTCCTGAAAAGTCTTCTTAGATGGCCTTCAGCTGCCTTCAGAGCTTCACCTACTACCAGAGCACCAGTTGCAGACTACAGACTCAAGGAAAAAAAAAACAAAACCAAGCCCTAAGAGCAGCAAGGAGGGGGTAAAAAAAAAAAAATCCCCTCGCCCTTTTTACTGCTTTCCCGAAGTTTTCTCTGTTAATTGTGGTCAGAAGTTTTTTTTGCGCGGAAGCCTCGGCGAGCATTAAGCGCTCTTAGATGTTTGCAAAGTCATGTGTTTCCTTTTAAGTTGAGAATTGCTGAATGCCAACCGCTCGATATAATAAACAGCAAATTTGTGGTATCCTGTTGCACTTTGGAGCTGGACTCGGAGGGGAGCGGGCTCTGCAGAGAGCCCTCTGCACACTGGGGTTATCACCGGGAGGCTGGGGAAGCCTCTAGGCTTCTTTTTCCTCCTTTGCAAAGTGAAAAACCCCCCTATCCGCTCCTCCTCGGTGGAGTGGGCTGTAATAATGCAGAATATTTATTTTATCGGGGCGCGAGCTGTTCTCATTTCTTTGTTTCGCAGGTAAAATGAAATAAGGAGAGCCCCAAATGAGGCTTTGCTGTTTAGGAATGGCAGAGAGTAGGCGCCTGCTGACTTCTAGGGAACTCATACGTCTTCCCATCCCAGGGAGCATTTTCTCCTGAAACTTTTAAGCGTTTGAGAAACCTTTTCGCTGGGGGTGGAGAGGGGAAACCTTTTTGCTGGGACACACGGCTTTTCTGCTTCTGAGAGCGTGATAGAAACGCTACCGAGATTCGGGACCTTATTTAAACGCTGTAATTAATTTTATTTTCGTCTTGTCTTTTCTTTCCACCCCCCCCACCCCTCCAACACTTCTGCCCATAGGAGAATGTTTCCTCCATTTAAAGTGAGATGCACTGGACTGGATAAAAAGGCCAAGTACATTTTATTGATGGATATCGTGGCGGCTGATGATTGTAGGTACAAATTCCATAATTCCCGGTGGATGGTAGCTGGCAAAGCTGACCCTGAAATGCCAAAGAGAATGTACATCCACCCGGACAGCCCGGCCACCGGCGAACAATGGATGTCCAAAGTCGTCACCTTTCACAAGCTGAAGCTCACTAACAACATCTCTGACAAGCACGGATTTGTGAGTCCCTCTTACACCTTTCTCTGCCTTCCCTTTCCCCTCCTCGCCGCCTGGTCCTCCCGGAGCCTTGTCCGGAGAGCAGGGAAACTGGGAATAACCCCCACTCCACGCACACAGCTCTCCGGTTTAGAGTATTCCTTGATTTTATTTTTTTTTTCCCTCTTGCTGAGCTCGGGATTAAACACTGGCGTTTATTCTCCGTGCCATTCGGCATTAACTTGAAGGATATATTTCCAGCCCAGCGCAACTTGATATTTCTCGGAGCTGCGGTGACTTTATTTATCTCTCTCTATTTTTTTTAATAAAGTCGATCACACTTTTTTAAGCATAGGAAAATGATATGCGTGTGTGTATAAAGGGCTTAAAGGCCTAAGTGCGCAAACATTTAAATATATATTAATCTGGATAATGTAAAGCGAGCCAGAGTGAAAATAAACAGGGACCTAAATCAGAGGTCAAGTTGCCCATTCATGTCTCTCCACTCCTTTACATTTACTGGGTGTGCAGCGATAAAAACTCACCCTAAGAGTGAATTCAAACAAACCTGCTGATAAGTGCCCTGACGCTCCTTGCCATTTCTCTCTATTCCTGGGAAAGCTGCTGCCCCGGAGCCGAGGTTGCTGGTGGCCGCAGTCGGGGGATCTCTAATGTGCCGAAGATTGCATTTGCTGCCTGAGATTTGATTAGACGATACATTTTTTGCCTTTCGCAGAAGGCCTTAAGTGGATTGGGGCGAGCAATTAGACCTGGCCAAGGCTCTCGTGTTGGCGTTGCTATTGGAGCTGCTGCTGCTTCTTCTTTATTTTTAAATTTTATTTTCACGTTGAAACAGCTTCTCCCCCTCTCCTAGGAGAGGGGTTTTACCCCCTCGCCCTCTCCTAGACGTCCAGCCTCACCCCGGCGAGCTGGAGCTGTCAGTGCTTTTTGTTGGATGCTGCAAGGCATGTGTTTGGAGTGTGCTCGGCGGGGAGGAGGAGGAGGAGGGAGGGGAGGAAGGAGAGGGGAAGGCAAATTAGGAGGAGAAAGTGCCGATGGCTGGGGGGGGTGCGGGGCGGGGGGTGCTGCTCCAGCTGACCCTCTTCTTTCCCCCCCTCTGTGCCCTCTCTGCTGCCGGTTGCTGCCCCCCAGACCATTTTAAACTCCATGCACAAGTACCAGCCCCGGTTCCACATCGTCCGAGCCAACGATATCCTCAAGCTCCCCTACAGCACGTTCAGGACCTACGTTTTCCCGGAGACTGAATTCATCGCAGTGACCGCATACCAGAATGATAAGGTAAGGAGATTAAGGAGAGGATTTGTTTTACGTGTTTTGGCTTTTAAGAGAGCTTTTACTCCGCATTGTTCCCTTCAAAATCACGAAGCCCATCCCGCTCCGATCCCCCCTCTTTGTCTTTTCCCCCTAAACCTTGATCCAACTTGGGGAAGGCGCCGGAGGAGGGGGTCGGGCACTCTCTTCATACCGATCTCGGGGAAAGCAATTAAAAGCGAGGTCTGAGAGGGGCTTTTTAGGGCTTCTTTTCGCTTTTCGGTTCGGGGAAAGGAGTAGGATGGGGTGGAGATTGCTGCTGTCGGTGTGGATTTAATCTAAGGAGAAAAAAAAAAAGGAACACCAAAACAGAATCGGCTCCGTGTGTCGAAAGACAGAGGGGGGAGAGCAGCGAGGCTGGAGATTTTGTAATTCTTCTTGGCCTTTGTGCTGTTTTAGCTCCTTTAACAGCAATTGGCAATAAGGCTGAAGCACACGTCTGGTTCCTATTATTATTATATTATGAAATTTTTTTTGCATCCTGCAGTGTTTTATGATTTTTTGTGGTGCAGAAATATGCTCTGATCAGAGAGGGGTATCTCGCTTGTGTTTAGCTGCAAGGTCCGAAAGAACCCGCGTTGAGAAAGTTTTGCGGCGCTGCAGAGGTTGCTTTTCCATTTCTGCTGGTTTATTGTCGCTTGCGACGAGGTGGTATATTTGGGAGAGTGGCAAATGGCGAATTTACGATAATTAAGTCAAGTGGAAGGAAACGAAGGAGCCAAAAAAAGGGACTCTGATTTTTTTTTTTTTTTTTAATTTATTTTCCTGTCTGTAACTTCGAACTTTTCGAGCGCTGAGGGGCTGGATGCTCAGTGCCCGCTCGCTGCAGTTCTCCGCGTCTCTCTCTGCCCCTCACATCCCTCTCTATTAAAAATTAAGGGGGTGGGGGGCTGCCTGCACCATTCCCCCCTCGATTTCCACAAAGCCATTTCTCCCCCGAGGCTCGGGTTATTTCTCTTTCTTTCTGAGCGCGGCCGTTTGCGAGGAAACGGAAAGAAAATGCGTGTGCAGAGAGTAGCCTTTGGTTTGGGAGTTATCAGCGAGGCTGTTGGCCCCTGTCGATCAGCTGGGGAAGGACAGAAAGGAGCATTTTTTTGTCTGATTGCCATGAAATCGCTTGGAAAGCGGCGTGCGGGAGCGCTCGGCTCGGGCGCTGCGGGAGCTGCCCTGCCGGCAGGTCACGAAGCACGAAATCACCTGGGTTAAAAGTTCTGCTGGTTTGGTTTTTAGCAGTGGATTTTCGTGCTCTTTCCTCGATCCCGCGGGTGCGGAGCCGGGGGGGCTCGGGAGCCGCGGCCGGTGCTGCCCCGCACTGCTCCTCGGGGTCCTGCTCTCCTCTCTAATTAGAAATTGCGGTGATTAAGCTGGGAGCAGGCACATCCTCATCCCCATCCCCGCCGCATCCCGTTCGCGAGCCACCTCCCCGCAGCCTGCGGAGAGAGTTGCGGGATGCTCCGTTCCCTCCCCGTCCTCCCAAACGCAGGATGAAACGAAACTTCCCTGCTAGAACCTGAATGCCGAAAAAAACTTTTAAGCATTCACCAAAAAAACCCACAACTACATCCCCCCCACCCCCAAAAAAGAAATTCAGCTGGCTCCTGGCACCCCACGCCCCGATACACCCGCACACGCGGAGCGTAATGCGATTATCCCAAGTATTTTATTATAGCGAGGGGGTGGGTAGGAGTCCTTTGCGGTTTAATCGCGGCATTTAAAGAGTTTGAAGCGCGGGCATAACTCGCATGGATCGCATTGCACGGGGAAATTAACGCGGCTGCGGTGGCAGCGACACGGGGTCCCCGTCCCTGGGTGCGAGCTGCCTCCCAACTGGCTCTGGAAAACACAGAGATTCACCCCAAAACTGGGGACCTCTCCCCCTGCCCTCCCTGCTCATGCCGGCGCTGGGGAAAATGAGGAGAGCGCTTATTTTCTGTTATTTTAGTACAAAATCTCTTTATTTTTGCCCCAACACCCGCCTATCTATTTTTTTTGTCTCCATCCTATAGATCACTCAATTAAAAATTGACAACAACCCCTTCGCCAAAGGTTTTCGGGACACTGGGAATGGAAGGAGGGAAAAAAGGTGAGTCTGGCTATATCGTATGTAAGCGCCTCGTTTAGTTTTTGTGTGTAAATGCTCACAACATGAGCAGAAATCAAAATCTCCAAAGCACATCCTCTCCCCCCAAATTCGTAAGGATCTTTTTGTTAATAACGCTGAACTGATTGCAAGGGAATTCTTTCTTTCTCCCCACGTTTATTTTTTACATCGCAGGGGATCACTGGCCAAAGGAATTGTGCAAATATCACTGGAGAAAGAAGTTTCCCTTAATTTTTTTTGAGAGGAATGGGACTGAGAAAGAAAGAGAAGTGAGGGCAGAGCTGATCCCTGGGTGAATTCCCTTTGGCATTTTCCCAGGGAGTGTATTGAAAAGTAGAGGAGAAGCATAGAAATAAACTGTTTTGGCAGAGAGGTGTCTCCTGGATATGGAAGCAATTCATGATAGGAGACTCTTTATTTTTTTCCAAAAGCAACAGGACGTGGTTAGTGCCCCAGGTAGGCAGACGGACAGAACTCATTTTATCAGGACTCAAGATTTTTATTTTTAATATCGGAGAAAGTAGAGAAAGAGATTATTTTTTTCTTTTAATGGGGGTTATGTCTCTGTTTTGTTTTGTTGCAGAAGACAGGGTATTTTAGCCATTTGCAGTTGAGTGTAGATAATGAATAAATCTATGTTACTTTTTTTTTTTTCGCACCCCCCCCAAAAGAAAAAGGGGGAGGTGTAATGTAAAACAAGAGGCCTTTCTCCCTGCCCAGCACACACACACCCACACACACACCCCCACCCCAGCTCCTCTTGTCCATCAGTGTAAAAATGAAGCCAATGCTGGAGCCACAGGACGGAAATGATTTCTAATTTCTCTCTAAATATAAATAGATTTTTACTCCGGGTTAATTGTTGGTGAGAAGATTACATAAAGTGCCTAACAAAATAACCACTTCCTAGCAATCTTAGCAACCATTACGATGGCTCATATCTCTGGAACATCCTCGCATTTTAAAAGCTAATCTCCGGGGAATGCTTCTCTCTCCCCTCCGCCCCTTGTCTTTAATATCTGCCCTTGCTGAGGAGCTGCTGGCTGCTTCCAAGAAATCTCCTCTCATTAGCAGCCAAGTCCTGCCTGCAAGAAACTGTGTCCTCCCCTCGAGGGAACCTTGGCCCTGAGTTCTTCTTCCCCAGTCATCCCCAGATACGAACTTCAGGAGGGGCTGGGGAAGGGATGGGGGGTACTGGGAGGGCTCCAGGGGGGTGCCCAGGGGGTGCCAGGGTCCGCTCGCCCAGCGGCTGCGTGTGCCCGCAGGAAGCAGCTGACCCTGCAGTCCATGCGGGTGTACGATGAGAGGCAGAAGAAGGAAAACCCAACCTCGGACGAGTCGTCCAACGAGCAAACGGCCTTCAAGTGCTTTGCCCAGTCCTCCTGCCCCACCGTGCCCACCGTTGGCACCTCCAGCCTCAAAGGTAAGAGCTGCGGCCCCTGGGGAGAGCCTGGGTGTCTGCTCTGCAGGGGATGAGTCCTGGCCTGTGCCACTGCCCTCTGGCACTGGCATTTCTTCCTTACTTCTTTTCTTGCTTCCTTCCTTTCTTTCCACCTTTTCTGTTTTCTCTTTTGTCTCTTTTTCTTGTCTCTTCATTCTCTTTTCTCCTTTCCCATCCCTCTCCATCCTTCCTTCCTCCTTTTCTTTTCTCTTTCGCTCTCACAGAATCACAGAACAACCAGGCTGGAAGAGACCCACCGGATCACCGAGTCCAACCGTAACTCTCCCCCTCTTTTTCCCTCTCCTCCTCTCTCTCTGTGCTACTCACTCTCTTCCTCTCCTTCTCCCTCTCCCCCCGGCCTCCCTCTTTTCCCACTCTATGTTCATTCCTCCCCTCCTGGTTCAGAAAGAAGCCAGCTCTGAGTCAAAGGAGCAAAGACAGACCACGGGGCAAAAGTTCAAAACTGGAGTCACACCATTAATATTCCTTTCTGAATCTGTTATTAGAGGAAGGATCTTTCCCCTGGATACAGTCCCGAACTTTGTTATAGAAAAGTCACCCTCGATTTCTCTCCGTGCTCGCGTGTATTAATCCTTCTGGGGCGGGGGGTGCAGGGGGAGGAGGAAACAATCTCTTTTTTTGTTGTTGTTTTACTCGTTTGTTTAAAGTCCTGCTGAGCTGAGGCGAGGGGAGCTGGGAGAGGACCCAAAAAGCAAACCAGAGCTTCACACCTGGGGCGCTGAAATTAGGAGGTGAAGTGCAGAGGAGTCCAGCGAAGCTGTGTGTGCGTTTGGGGAGGAGGAGGAGGAAAAGAGGTGTCCGGGGAGTGATGGAGGCGTGTGTAATTGTACTTAAAGTCTGCCTGTTGAAAGGAAAGAAAACTTTGGGCAAGTTCTTAGGAAAAGCATCTCCGAGGCTGTCCCAGGGGGGCTTCCCGGGGGCTCCCTGCCACCCCCAGGTCGTTCCCCGGGTCACTGCTTTGTTTCACAGCCAGTTTTGCTGTGTAAAACTCAGGCTGGCTTAGACAGGGGCAGGCGATGGGAGCCAGGGAAGTGTATTTATTTATATAATAATTAAAAAAGGAAGTATTTACATTTAAATCCCTGGCTGGCCAGGAAGCCTCTTTGCCCCCTCTCCCAACCCGACCGGGAAGTTTAGGGCCGTGCAGTGCTGGATCCCAGCCCCGGGCTCCCTTTTTTCTTGCAGATCTTTGCCCCAGCGAGGGGGACAGCGATGCGGACAGCAAAGACGATCCCTTGCTAGAAGCCAACGAGTCGGGAAAAATCTCCACGACCACCTCCACCACCCCAGCGCCCGGCAGCTCCGCCGCCACCCCCGGAGACGACCCTCGGGAGAAAGGGGGCAGCCCCTCCAAAAGCCACTTCTTTCCCGGGGACTCAACAGGGAATCGGAGCCGAGAGAGGACGGAGAAAGCCCCTCCGGACTCCCGGCACAGCCCGGCCACTATCTCTTCTAGCACCCGGGGGGGCAGCTTGAGTGGCGAGGAACTGAAAAGCCCCCTCAGGGATGGCCCCAAAGTAGATGAGAACCGGCTGCTGGGGAAAGAGCCCTTCGCCCCGCTCACGGTGCAGACCGACAGCGCGGCCCACCTGAGCCAGGGACACCTGCAAAACCTCGGGTTTCCCCCTGCCCTGGCCGGCCAGCAGTTCTTCAACCCGCTGGGCAACGGGCACCCGCTGCTGCTGCACCCCGGGCAGTTCGCCATGGGGGGGGCCTTCTCCGGCATGGCTGCGGGCATGGGGCCGCTGCTCGCCACCGTCTCCGGGGCATCTGCTGGGGTCTCGGGACTGGACAACACGGTCATGGCCACGGCGGCGGCCCAAGGACTCTCCGGAGCATCAGCGGCTGCTTTGCCTTTCCATCTGCAGCAGCATGTCCTGGCCTCTCAGGTATGGCATCCCACCCCATATGGCTGCCCCTTGGAGCCCCATCCCAGGGGGATGCGGGGAGGAATGTGTGGCACCCCTTTAGCCTCCCCACTGCGGGTTCCCTCCTTGACTCTGTGGAGGAAAGCTGGAGCTGGGAAAGCCTCGAGGAGGGGGAGTGAGGGGTGGCCCAGCTTGATCTCCCAGAGCTTTTCCACCCTCCCTGCTGTCCCCTTGCTGCTGTGCTCCCTGGGACACTGCTGGAGCCAGGTCTCGGTGTGCCACCCCCCTCTCCTCATCCCCAGGGGCTGTCCCAGCTCCACAGGAGAGGGTGGGGTGAGGATGCATTGGGGTGAGGATGTGTGGGGTGAGGATGCATTGGGGTGGAGGTGCATGGGGCTGCCCTGCAATGGGGCTGGTGGCTTTACAGTGTCGAGGGGAGACACCACGGCCTTTGTCTCATTTCGCTCCCAGGCTGCACAGGGCAGGGGCTGCTTTGGTAGGGGGTTAAGCCTCAGCGCTGGGGGGACGGGTTTTCATGCCCTGCCCTGGGCAGCAGCGCTGTCGGCTCTCCCGCTGGTGTGGGCAGGGGATGCTGGGGTGCGGGGTGCGATGCTGTGGAGCATCCCTGCGGATGCTCAGGCCGGTAACCCTTTCCTTTCTCTCTCCTCGTCTCCCGCAGGGCCTGGCCATGTCTCCCTTCGGAAGCCTCTTCCCCTACCCCTACACTTACATGGCAGCGGCCGCCGCCGCCTCCAGCGCCGCCTCCAGCTCCGTGCACCGACACCCGTTCCTCAGCGCCGTGCGGCCGCGGCTCCGCTACAGCCCCTACCCGCTGCCCGTGCCCCTTCCCGACGGCAGCAGCCTCCTCACCACCGCCCTGCCCGGGCTGGCTGCGGGCTCGGCCGAGGGCAAAGCGAGCGGCTTGACCCCCAGCCCCGGCTCGGGGCCCTTGGACTCCGCCTCGGACCTCACCAGCCGCTCCTCCACCCTCTCCTCGGGCTCCGTCTCCCTCTCCCCCAAACTGGACAAGGAGGCGGCCACCAGCGAACTGCAAAACATCCAGCGGCTGGTCAGTGGGCTCGACCCCAAGCAGGACAGACCCCGCAGCGGCTCCCCGTGACCCCCCCGCACCCCGGGAGCGCATTTCAAATCAGTCTCGCAGTGCACTTTGTTTAAAAGAAACCACATCCTCCACCCGCAATTTTTTCTTTTTTTTTTTCTTTTTTTTTTCTTTTTTACCCCCCTCTTTTATGTTGTTTTTTTTTTTCCCCCCGCTCTTTAATTTCCTCCCCCGCCTCTTTCTCTTATTATTTTTTTTAATATAAAGTCCCCCAGTGTTGTGTGTGCGCTTATCAGCAAGAAAAAAAAAAAGGTATCTGGTGAAACAGTGCTGTAAGGGAAGGGATGGGGGAGCAGAGCCGAGGTGGGAGAGCTGGAGCAGGCTGGGGCTGTGGCATCCTCTGGTCTGTTGTGTTTTTTATTTTCAAACATGTTTAAAAAAAAAAAAAGCACCAAAAAAATAACCACAAAAAAAAAAGGAAAAATAAAAAAAAAAATCAAACAAACATACGAATAAAAATTAAGTAATAGAAGTGATTTTTTTTTCTTTCCGACAGAAAAGTGTGTAAGTAACTTGCATATCGGTTCTTCAACAGTTGTTTCCTGGGTGGGTTGTTAACGGCAACCCCCTTAGTCGATATTAAGGGAAGCTGTGTGTTTAAAATATTATTGTGATGTCTGAGAGCCAGGCGGTGGCTTTTTTTGCATGTTCCATAGTAGTCTGCCTTTTTTGGGAGGGGGGGTATTTTTTTATTTCGGTGGGGTTTTGTTGTTTATTTTTAATGCTCATTTCAAATCCCAGGGAAAAAAATACTAATACTAATAATAATAAAAACAAACATAAGACCTTCATCCCTCTACCTTAACCATCCTCCCTGTAGCAACAACAGTAAGAAATGTAGTTGGAAAGGAAAAAAAAGTGAATTTATTTTATCTAAACAACTCTGTAGCTTGACTGTAGGTTGATCGCAGCTTTCCCTCTTTAATTGTATATGCAATAACAAGGTTTAAACATACTGAGAAGAAGAAAAGAGCGGACACTATTATTAAAACAAAGTATTTATGTAATTATTTGATAACTCTTGTAAATACGTGGAATATGAATACTCGAAATTAAACTTTAATTTATTGACATTGTACATATCTCTGTAAATACGACTGCAGCTGTCTTTCCCCCCCCTTTCTGTTCTTATTTTTAGTCGTTTTCATTTCAAGTTCGTAATTCCTTTAAACATACACCCCGACCTAGAGGAGAAATACCCCGTTTCGGAGGGCTCATTTTTTCAATCGGAGTTCACCCTGGAAAACCTGACCTCGTCCTTTTGTAGAGGAGCTGAATTCAAAAGGCAAAGCAGAAACAAAATTAATCAGGGACCTTTAAAAAAAAAAATAAGAGAAAAAGAAAAAGCAATGTGCCATTGTAGCTTTTAATCCTCGATTTTTCAGTGTTCAGAGCGCTACTTCATGTCTAAAACATCATCAACAACAGAATTACATACGTTAATACACGACCACAGGCTTCTCCAGTGGCTTGAGAGAAAAAAAAATAAGAAGATTCTAGGATTTTATTTACTTTGTATTATTTTCCCCCATTTCCTTGGTGTGTCAAACCCCCAACCCCACGATGGAGTTTTACTACTGTGCTCATTGTTGTCTTTGTTTGAGTGAGTGCATATTTTCTTGGCTTGAAAGTCAGGTGCTCAGAGCTGGTTCAAAGGAGAAGAAAAAAACCAACATGAAGGTATATTTTGTGTTATATAAATGTTGAGAATTCTTGCTATTTTTTTTCCTGTAATTTTTTTTTCTTCCCTTTTAAAAGTCACTGAAGTTTCAATAAATTTTTATTGAAATGTCTTGGGCGTCCTGTGAAATGCCTTCACCCCAACCCTCCTGAAAACGCCTGGGAGGGTGGAGGGGTTGAAAGATATATAACCCTCTCTTCTGCCTTTTTCCTCCTCCTCCCCTTCCCAATATTAAGATATTTCTCCTGGAAGGAGCTAGTACGAACCAGTCGGGATGGTGTTTTAATCGTTGGTGAGAAATAAGAGCTTTAAGCGAGCTGTTTAATGCACCTTTTCCGTCCTCATCCCTCTCGCTTTTAAAGTCGATCCAGAGGCTACTAAGTCACCTCTTTTAATGGAACAATATTAAGTGGCGTTTGAAAAGTTAATGAGAAAGGCTCAGCTATGCTTTTATCTGTCATAAATTAATAACGCAAAAAGTGAAAAATTAGAGAATAGATTGGTTAAATTTTTAATGCGGAACCCTCCTCCAAAGTTTCCAGGTAAAGTGCTCAGGAGACGATGGTGTCGCTGGGCTTGTTTTCCCTCTCGTCCCGGCAGAGGAATTGGCTTTTCCAGTTAGTTATCACCTCAAAATACATGATGGGTTTTTTTTCCTCCCTTGGAATCGCCCCTTCTCGCCCGTGGGCTCATTATATGTTGAGATTAAGCTAGAAAATAACTGAAAAGGCGACAAGCATCCAGGCTGGACCAGGGAAGTCACTGGGAAGAGAACTAAGGAGACTTGCAGCCCCTTCTTGTCCCTTTGCCAGTCCGTGAGCACATCCTTTAGCAGAACATACATATTTCTTTTAGTTAAAGAGATTTTCTTTTTTTCTCCCCTCCCTTCAACAGCTAGCGGCTCGTATATTGGAAAGTGATTCATCCTTTGCCAGTAATAAATATTATAAGGATGTACTTCCAGCCCGTATCCTGGTTTATGCTCTGCCTGCCCCTCGGCCCGTGGCCCCCGGCTCCTGCGCCGGCGAGATAGAGATTTTTAGGGGGTAAAAGTGGCTATAAAGCCCCCCTCCCTCATTTTTTTTAACAAGTTCCCAGCGGGACCTCCCCATGCACATCAAGTCCCCTTCATGGAGAAGCGGGACCCTTCCCATATCAGCCTTTGGGGGACAGGACCCCTCCCAATTCAGACTGGGGGGGGGGGGGTATGTTTTAAATCTGCAGCGTTTGCAGCAGAGGAAGGTTTGGGTTGAACAGGACGTTTTCTCTCCTTCTTCCCTCACCCAAGCTGCTGGAAATGCCACTGGAGCTGATGCTGCTCCGAGCTGGCCTGAGCCAGGCGGGGGCTCTGGGGGTAAGAGATGCTGTTGGGTCCGCAAAAAGAGATTAAACCCACCCACTCCGAGAAGCAGGCGGCTCCTGCAGCCCCCAGCCCTCTTTTCCACTCAGATCTCGCTCTTATTTATTTGGCTTCAGGAATGACGCTGGAACCTCTATTTTTTTTTTCTCCCCCTCTGCTGGACCCTAGATTTCTGTTGGAGGGAAAGCTGTTCTGCTCTGAGGGGCAGATTTTCCTCGTTGGAGAGGGAGTTCGCTCCTGATATTTAGAGGAAAGCAAACCTTTCCCAAGCACCCCCCCCACCCACTCAGGAGTCCGGTAGCCTCTTCGCAGCCCAGACGGGCACCGGGGAGCCGCAAAACCCGAGCTCACGCTTTCTTTCTTTTATTTAAAGGCTGTGGGTGCAGCGTGATTGATTTGTCGTGTCCCCCCACCCCTCCCCAACAAGCCTAATGCTGACCTCCCCCCTCCCCAATGCCCTTGCAAGAAATCCGAGTACCGCAGGTGTAACTCTGACTTGCAAATGGCTTTATCTCTTGTGTATCTTATTTGTATATAGTAACGTTAATGAGTAACTCTTGTGGCGCTTGTGGAAGGAGGTAAACAGCGAGCAATCTCTCTGGATTATCCTGTCTATTACTCACCTGGCGCCTGTCTTGATATCCTCAATGGTTTTATGGCTGATGCAGGCGACCCGGCGCTGGGTGGAGGATGGGGGGCGGGGGGGGGGTGTCCGGCGGGGAGGAGGGAGGGAAGGGGGGGTCCGCGGGGAGCCGGCGCCACCTCTCGGGCAGCCCCAGCAGTGCCGAGCGGCCCCCGAGGGCACGAACAGACGGGGGGGGGGTCCAGGGATGGGGAGGTTTGGGTTTTAGGGAGACTTTTTCTCTCCCTCCCCCTCAGATGGTGCCGAGCATCCCCCGAGGGGATCCATGGAAATGGAATGGGGGGGTGGGAGGGTGGGGGAGGTGAGACGGTACCCCCACCCCACTTCTGGCTTTATCCACTGGATTTTATTTTTAGCCCCGTGTGCAGGTTTTTTAGGAAAACAGCGCAATAATAGAGGGGCTGCATTGCTGTTCGGGGGGGGGGGGCACGGGATCCGCAACAGCCTCGGGAGAAGGAGAAGGGGGGGACGCCCCGACACCCCCAGCGCTGCAGCCGCCGTCCTGCCGGCCCACGCTCCGCTATTAGTTAATTATTGATTGATTACAAGTGAAAATTTATTAACCCCCCGGCCCCCTCGCACGCACACACGCTCTTGCCCTCTGCAAACACTCCGAGGGAGGGAGGCGGGTTGTTGTTTTTGGCCTTGACAGCTTCCAGGAATATCAAATTTTAAGCCCTTCGGTCGATCTGCCGTACCCTGGCTGCCCTTTTATTTTTTCTCCCCCCCCGCCCCCCCGTTTCTTTCATGTCTCGGCTTGGGGGGGTCCCGCCGGGCCCCCACCCCGCACACAGCCGGCGTGCGAGCTGGGAGCAGCCAGGCCTCGCAGATCAAAGGGACCTCTCCGGCCTCCGAACCGGGGTTAAAAAAAGAAAAAAGGGTTGATTTCTTGAACGATTGTTCGCAGAAGTCTCGGGAGCGGGGACCATCCCGCCTCCTCCCTCGCCCCAGGCTGCAGGATTGCACCGGGAAACGATTTTGGAAAGGGGAAGGAAAAAAAAAAAGGGAGGAGGAAAAAAAAAAAAGAGGAAATAAAAAGAGGAAAAAAAAAGAGAAAAAATAGAGGAAAAAAAAAGAGAAAAAAAGAGGAAAAAAAGAGGAAAAAAAGAGGGGAAAAGAAAAAAGAGGAAAAAAAAAAGAGGAGTTGCTTGAAATTTAGCAGCCGTGTGTCTGCAGGAGAGTGAGCACCGGTCCCGGTGGGAGCCCGAGGCGCGGGGTCTGAGACACCCCCACTCCCCCCAAGAAGCCCCCGCAAGGGTGGGTTCAGGGTGAACCCCAAGCGGCTCCGTGTGCCCGTGGGTGTGCGGGGGAGGGGTGCGTAACCCCTCTTTCTGCAGCTGGAGCTTTACTCCTGGTGCCGGGAAGCGCTCTCCGAGGGTCCGGTCACCGGGGATTGGGGGGTCCCCCCGCTCCCTGTCCCCTCGGTCCCTGTCACCGCGGCTCGGGGCGGGGGCGGTGGGGGCACCGGCCGGGCGGGTCCGTGCTGGAGGCGCCGGGCTGGCGGGGTTGGGGGGAGCTCTGGGGGAGAAACGGGGCGGGCAAACCCTCCCTCCTGCAGCACCTACTCACGGCTGGAGGAGAAACCCCGGGGCACCCCCGAGCCCCCGTCCTGTCCCCGCTGAGCACCGGGGACGCCCCGAGGCTCGCTCTGACCCTCCAGCCTCTCCCTGTCCATCCAGCCCCTCCGAGCATCCAGCTCCCTTTACACCTGAACCCTTTCTGCTTGCGGGCGGAGAGGAAAAACCCAAGGGCAACCGGCTCTGGAGGGTGGGTTTGGGGGTCTGGGTGGTTTTTTCCCTTCCCAGCCAGCCCCAAATTTCCCACGCGCTTCTCCCCAAACCCGGCGTTGTGAGTGAACAATTACAGCGTGTAAGAACACAGCGAGGGGAAAGCTTGAAGTGGCCGCTCAAGGTGGGGTTGGAGCTCCTGACTCTGTGGGGCTCGGGAGCTTCATCCTTCTCGTCTGCTAACGCTCCTCCTTGGGAGCTCAGCCCGCAGACACCAGCTTTGGGTTTTCCCTTTTCCAATCCACTTATTAAAAAAAAAAAAAAAGATTCTTTTGGAGAAAGAAAAATTTTTAAACTGCTCTCAGCCGAAGAAAAGAGTTCGACTTCGAGTGCAGGTAACGGTGGGTGTAATTTCTGCTGAATTTCACGTTGGTTTCAGCAAACTTGGCGTTCGTTCACTACCCCAAATACAGCCCTTCCTAGAGCAGGACGCTTTTCAACATGGCATTGAAAAAGGAAAAACCAACCTTGATGGCAAGAGACATCCCTCACGACCATCCCGGCCCCCTCCCGTCTCGGGGCAGCCCCCTCCGGCTTCGGCTTCTCTCTTTTCCGAAATCCTTTCAAGCTCGATTTCCCTGCAAGCCTCCAAAGCGCCACTGACAAAATAAAGGTAACAAGGAAATTAGCTCGATAGAAAAAGCCAGTGATGCTTCCCCCCTCCTCGGACCTGCTCCTTCCAGGGAAGTGGGGGGACCGGCTGGGTTTGGGGGTTAGAGGGGGTCCGGGTTGGAGCATCCCACCAACTGGGCTGAAGAATGGGTGACATAAGGACCCTTTCCTGGGGCAGGAAGGGAGCTGGAAGGGTTTGCGCCAAGCTTTTATGCAAAATGTGGAGTCCTGTTGCTGGTCTCTTTGCAGGCAGGGGGTCTCCCCCGGCGCAGACCCCGGCATCGCGCTGCCCCATCGCGTTCCTTGGGAAAGGGGTCACCCCGATCTTCTGGCAGGATTATTTCCCTTCTGCCGTGAAACCTTCCCTAGGCGCTCTCGCATTTATATTTTTCCGCAGGTTTCTTGAAAATTATATTTTTTTTTCCAGCTTGTTGTCCATTCAGGGCCTTCTCAATAATTTTTTGAGGGGCGGTTTTTAACTCCTCCGCTCTTCTGCGTCCTATTTCAGCCGATTTTCATTCTTCCGACTCCGACGTAAACAACAAAGACGGGGGGGGGGAAAAACCCCGAACCTTAAATACAAATGTAAGACAGGTCGGGAGGCTCCCCGGCTCCGCTTGCTGGAGCGGGTGGGGGTAGGAGCTACCCCTAGGAAAAGTGAAAAGCTTGTTTTAATAGGCGGTCATTGCTAAATCTCACCTTAGGGCCAAAACGACTCGCGACCCATTGCCCTCCTTACGATGTATTTATTTGTCTCAGTGGCACCAGCCGTCAGTCATTAGCTGGGGGGGTTAACCCGAGAGCCGCGCCACGGCGGTGGTCTTGCGGCTCTTGGGTTTGTTTAAAATATGATTTCTCTCCAGAAACCCGTCCCGAGGAGGACGAATAACCCATCGCTGGTGAAACACGGTTTTGGTTTGCACCACGAAGGCTTCGCTCCCGGGTAAAGCGGCGGCTTGGGCCAGCAAAGGCTTTGTTTAATGAACCTTGCGGTGTGTTTCAGTATTCTTAACAATTACGACGGGGTAAACGAAGAAGCTGAGTTGCGAGAGCAGCCGCCGGGGTCCGCGGGCAGCGGGGAGAGCTGCCGCCGTCCCGTCCTGGGGACCGGAGGATGCTCCCGGGCAGCAGCTCCCATCCCATCCCATCCCAGAAAGGTGTTCCCAGGCAGCAGCTCCCATCCCGTCCTGGGGACTGGAGGATGCTCCCGGGCAGCAGCTCCCATCCCATCCCGGGGACCGGAGGATGCTCCCGGGCAGCAGCTCCCATCCCATCTCGGGGAGCAGCTCCCGGCAGCGTCGCTCCAAGGGCCGTGTAGCCATGCACGCATTTCTGCGACTGCAGACATAGCACATGCATAGCTTCAAAGCCTCTCCGTAGCTGTATATCACGTTATTCAGACACAGCCCTCTCCGTACGGAAGTATAAAGCGCTGGGCAGGCTTGTAGGTTTCAAATATTTATATAGTTAAAATATGTGTGTCTTTATAGACAGGTGATGCAAAGAGGCGAGGCTGTGCGCGCATTCCTTTCGCTCCGCACACGATGTGCGCGGTGTAGGACACGGGGCACGGGGTGTCCTGTCCCCGGGAGCCCTCAAACAACCCCCACCCCGACTTTCCCAGGCTCTGTCCCGCCTGGCCGAGCACAGCAGCGCTGCCAGGCTGGGGCTGGGAGGCTCTATTTGGTATCGGTGAGCTTTGCATCGTCTTCGCTGTCTCCCGCAATTTCATATTAGCAGCGCCGGGCTCCCTTCCCACCCCCGGGGCAGGTTTGGGGGACCCTGCTCGTCGCCCCTCGAGGTGTGGGAGCCTCCCCGGAGCCCCGGTGCTTGTGTTCACACCCCTTTTACAACCGGCTCTCTGGTTTGTTCCCTCTGCCAAATGTTTAACTGGGGGCGGGGTGGGGAAGAGAGATAAAACATAAATCTAACCCTCCTATTTTTTTTTTTCCTTTTTCCCTAGCTCGGCATCCCACGGCTCCAACCTTCTGTTGTCGAGGGGATGGACCGACGGTGCCAGAGTCTTTCCCTTGCACCGGGCAGAACAACAAGGAGCTCCATCCCCGCCCTGGAATCCCGAAATAATGAAACTGAGGAATCATGAAATCAAAGCAGTAGCCAGGACTTGGGTGCCAGCTCGCCCGCAGGTTTAGGAGAAGGAGGAGGAGGAGGAGAGGGAGCCCCGGTGCTGGGGGAGCCGCCGGGGTCCCTGGAGCCGGGGCCGTTCCCGGGGCTGCTCAGCCGCTCCTGGAGTGCCATCTGGTGGGGACAGCTCGGCAGCGCCGACAGGGCTCGGTTCCAGGGGTCCCTCACACCCCCCTGCCCCGGGAAGGGTCTCCCCAAAGCTGGCAGGGGGAGCGGGGCAGCGGCAGGAGAGGCTGGGGATCCCCAGCTGCTCGGGCACGAGGGTGGCTAAGGATGCAAAAAGCGGCATTAGCAGGGAAATAATAGAAATTGAAAGTGTTTCTTCTTCAGAGACTGAGAAAGAAGGGTGTCTTCTGGACATCCTGCGTGCCCACCCTCCTTCTGTTCGCTTATAATCATGGGGAGGGGAGCTGAGAGCATGTGTGCGAGAGACTGCAGTCAGCACCGACACGACGGCTCCCGGCAGAGATTTCAGTGGAGTCCACATGAGAACGCTGGTTCTAGGCTTTCACAGGGAAGTGGAATTAGGCCTGGTGGTTTTTTTTGTAGGAAAAAACCTCTCAGAGTTCTAGAAGTGTGTGTGGCTGGGCTGGAAGCAGGAGGGCTCTTAAAATGAGCCATCACACCCCCCAGCTGCACCTGCGGGACGGTTTGTGTGGCACAAGGCCTCCTTTGCTTTGTCTCCTTGGGTTTCTGCTCCCCTCCCTCACATATCCACATGCACACATGTACTGAGCTATTTTGCTTCCATGTTTTTGTCTTATATGCTTTCCTTACCAGTTGCTTACTCATACACACTTAATTACATGCACACACAAACCAGACTTTGCCACATAATTATATTCGTTCTATTTGTGTTACACTTTTCGCTCTCTCTTACACACACAGAGCTTCACAAGCAGCTTGTCTTATTATACCCTTATTTCTGTTTTCTGCCTCCTCCCTCATTACGAAACTATTCTGCACCAGAAATTACCATTTTGCATGACACACACCACTCTGGGCCAGAGATCAACTTACTGTGGTGGAACTGGGGGCATTAAAATGTGAGAACAAGGATGTAAAAGCAGGAAGACATGCATCAACCTTCAGGGTAAACAATGGGAATGATATTGATTGCCTTTTAATGTGCAGTGGTCACACAATGGGGAAGAAAGCCTTCCCAGGGAAAGAAAATAAGCCCACTTAAGACACTGGTAGCAGACACGCATGTTTCAGTGAAACTTCTGGACCAGTGCAGATGGGACCTTATCTCAGGGCATCCTGTAGGGAAGTGGCTTTCCAGATCCAGCGGGGCTTCCAAATAAAGTGGTGTCCTACTTTCCAACTGTCTTTGATGGGTGATGAGAAATGCCCATTGTCCCTGCCCAGGCTGGTGCGTGCTCTCATTAAGGCCCTTGAATTGTGTGTGTGCATGTCGGCGTTAGAGCTGTTTGGCAGGGAGGGGTGGACAGAGTTTCTGCTCAAGGTAATTCCCGCGTTTCAGCAGCCTGAAACGTTTCTGAAAGAGTTAAACCCTTAGAGCCTCAGTGCTTCCAGGAGTGGTGGGTAGGGGTGACAGGACGATCGTTGTGCAACTGCATATAAAATGTTTAGTGAAGCTGCACGAACAGAGCTCTGGGGGAATCCACAACTGCAAGGGCAGTGATTTCACTGGGAGTAGAAGGATTAATTTGAGGTGTATCAAAGTAACTTTGCTTTGCTGCCCGCGTGTTGGGTTCTGATCCAAATTGACAGGAGTTAGGTAATCTGGAAAACAGCCATCCCTGCCTTTCCTTAATGAGTTATCTCAAGTCCAAATCACTTCATTTTCAGTGAGGTTGGTGTAATGCATGAGAAAAAGTGTCAGGAAACATGAAGGCACAGCTGCTCTTTCCACTTGGGTAGCTGTGATCGCTTTGAATAATGGATATTCTGTTCAGCTCCTTTGAGGGGAACTTCGGGTCTCCAGCTCCTCACTAAGAGGAGACACGCTGATTTATCATTTATTTATTGGATTATAACCCTGTTTTATGGGTAATCAATTGCTGCTTTTTCAGCTTCCTCTTAAATCACATCACTCCAGTGCAATCAGGAGGTGAGACCACTCCAAGTGCACAGAGGTTTCCCTTCAAAAAGTATTTCCATCAGATTGTTAGGTGTTAACGTGAGCAAGTGACGGAAGAAATAGCAAGCAGGGTCTGATTTGGCTGTGTGCTCTGGGTCTGGGCAAACACTCTTGTGCCTGTGACCCAAAGACATGGTAGTAGAGGGTGATATTTTCTAATCAGCTTTCATGGCTTGGGGACCTCTTGCACTGAAACAAGCTGTGACAGCAATGACACCCATTTTGGGGCTAAACCCTATTTCTCATAGAAAAATAAAGGGTGGACAATCTGTAAGCTGAGACAGCAAGGGCTTTTAAGACTGCCCTTTGTTCCTACCCTAACACTTGAACACCCCTCCAAATGCCTCCCAACCCCTGAGCAGGACCCAACGTGTCTCTGGTCACGGACCCAAACCAAGCTTAGCTTAGTGCCCCCCATGCTGCGATCTCTGCGAGGCCTCTCCTGCTTGGCACAGTGCTACCCCTTGTGCTGCAGATCTCAGGGTCTGCACCCATGCAAGCCTCTACCCAGCAGGAGCAATGGGAATCAGCTGTGATTGATAGAGTTAAAATTAAGGTGTGAACTTCCTGCAAGGAGGAAGAAGGCCCTGAGTCTTTATAAGCTTGATTCAGGCCAAGGGAGAGCCTTTTCTGGAAGGCTGCAGTGTTAAGAGAAATATGAGAGGCTGTTGAGAGGACTTGTAAGTGACAGCAATGGGGAGCTCTGGATTCACTCTGGAGGTAGGAGGGAAGCGATGGGGATGTGGTGTTGGTACAGTACTAGAAATGTTTGATGTGTGGTTTCTTTGCCACCCTTAAGAGCTGAGAGGCTGGTCTTTTGCTTTGTTAGCTGTGCTCTTCTTGTGTCTTGGAGGGCTCTGGGGGCTTGGCATTTCTGGTTACTGCTTCTGTGGGCACCAGAGTGATGAATAGAGATGCAAGCAATGTAATTCCCATGGAACTGAAATGTGGATGAGAAAGCTGCTCTGTGTAAATTTGTTATTAGTGTGTGTGAAAACCTGAGGGAAGGAGCTCGGGTAGAGGCTCCCTGTGGTGTTGCTTCTTCTCCCTGGACTGCTGGATCACCCGAGTCCTTCAGCTGATACTGGGTCTTCTGGCCTTCATCTCATGGTTGGACTCGAAGGTTATGGTTGGACTCGATGGTTATGGTTGGACTCAATGATCAGGTGGGTCTTTTCCAACCTGGTGATTCTATGATTCGTGGCTATGAGTGCTGGTCAGGTGAAGTGTTAAAGAATAACAGGAGGTCCATTTTTTGCTGTGGTGCCTGAGGAGATATCAAGCTGGCTTTCTTCTTTGCTGAGGCTCTTCCAGACCTATTCTTGCTTGTCTGTAGAACGCAAACTAAAGCTAAGCAAGCCCAACCTGGTTTTTGGTCCCCAGGTGCCAAGGAGTCGTTGTAGAGAGCTTGTAGCCAATCTGTTCTGTGCCTGACGGTGGATGTGAAATGATCTGAGTTATACACGTGGTCCTGTAGTATCAGTCTCTCGTGCTCTTTGATTTCTGGAGTCCCTTGGCTAGAGAACAAAGGAGGCAACCTGGATTTGGGGAAGATGTTGAAACTTGGGGATGAGTGTGACAAAGATTCTGTTCCAGAGTCAGGAGTATAGCTGGAAGGGAAGGAACCTGATAAACGAGTGACACCCTGCCTCTAGCTGGCCTGGCAGCCTTTTATCATACTGCATTCATCTGCCAGCCTGGCTGGTCCGTTCAACACCTGCTTTCTTATGTGAGAAGTCCCCAGACTACCTACGATGTTCCTTATTTTTAAGGACCTCAGTCAATGTATAATTTTCCATTCTTGGCAAGGCACACCTTGGTAAATCTGGGACAGACATCTGCTGATAACAACCCCCACTTGGGGCTGTGGGTGCTCGGGGGCAAGTACTGTCAGTAACCAGGATGCAGGGATGTGGTGGCAGTTGTGATAGGAGCTTCTGGGTGCTACTCAAACTATGGTCTTATTCCATCTGAAATAGAGTAGAAATAAGTATTGTTTTTAAGGAACTGTTCCCAGGGAACTGTGATAACTTGGCTTTCAAGCAACCTGTTGCCCACTCTAGAGATTGAATGCAGCAAAATGAAAGAGTAGCAGTCCTGGGAAGAGTGGATCCAGGCGTGTCTACTGGTGGGAAATCTGCCAGGCTGCCAGAGTGTCCGGAGTGCCAGGTTTGCTTTGCAAGTCCTTGGCCTTGTTCTTTTTCCCCTGCTGTGAGGGAGCATAACTGATGGGACCATTTGATCACTTCTGGCTTTGTTCTAATATGATCTTCTATGTTATTGATTGTTCAGCCTCATCCAGCTCTGCTCCTGTTTAAGTCTGATAAAGAGCTTCTGAAGGTCCATCCTGACTTGGTATCAAGGTTGTAGGAGACGCCCTCGCTTCTCTGACTAGTTCTAGTGGTTAATAATCCCTCTGAACAGTTTTATTTCTTATTGCTGTCTTCAAAGCTGTAGATACTGTTGCTTGTGCCTTTTGTCACTGGGCTGCAGAATGTCTTTAACTTAAAGGGCAATACCAGGTACTTGATCACTGAGGAAAAAGATCTATTTTTCCAGGAAAACTAATGTCCTGGATTAATTTTTCTTTTGCAAGAAAATGAGATGATGTATGTTGGAGTGAACAACACAACCTTCTAGGCTCTGTTATGTTTCTAGAAGCAACATACCTGCTATGTTCATGTTAGGAGTCCATTTTCCTTCTAGAAGGACATGAGGCAGGAACACACCTGACTCAAATCCATTGTAAAAATGCTGGTCTCTTGATTACTTGTGGATGGCCTGTCAGTCCCAGAGGGGAGGAATGGGCTCATTATGGACATGTCTTACAGCTGAGGGCTGAAGAGCCAGTTGGTGGGTAAACAGACTCAAGACCTCTGCCCTTGTGCTGAGGGAATAGATCAGTGGGAAGGGTGAAGATCCTTGCTCTGGCCATTCTTGGGCTCAGAAATCAGTCTCCTCTGCTGTTTGAGAGGCTGTGCTGAGAGAAGTGTTGCTTTCCTGGTGAACCCAGCAGCACTCTGCAAATAACTTCCAGTGCCCACTAACATCTCTTCCTGCATGGGAAGAGCTGGCCCAAGTCCCTGTCTTTTTTTGCATAGCTGCAACCTGAATGTAAGAGGAGAGCTGTCCTCATCCTCTTAGTTCATGCCATGGTGATAACTTGGTCTGTTAGGGCTGGCTTTTGGGGCCATGGTTTGAAGACAACAGTACTTTGCTGTATGTGGGAAAAACATTAGCATTTCACTGACCTGACAGTGATGTAGCCTCACCTAGACTGAGGAATTCTTTTTCTAGACTTGAGTGGGATTTGTTGGAATTTTTTTTCTGTTTAAATCACTTCAGGCAGAAGGACGTTCTTGGGGCTTAATGCACAGGGATGGCTATGTACACATTAAGTGAAAAATAATTTGGAGCATGTCTGCTTTAACCAAGGAATGGATGTAGAGGCATAGATGTCTAAGCCCTTAACTTCAAGGGGCTTTTCTACTTTGAAGTTAGCAATTCTGATCCTTTTGACCTGGCTGTGTGATGCCAGGCTTGGTGACCCAAATGGCTTTTTCATGATTAATCAGTTGTTGCCTTGGTGAAAGCATCGTATTGGATTAAGAAACCTTATATGCTCTGTGCATAAAGATAGTAAATAGATGAGAAAAGGGAGCATATGTTGCTACTGATCTGTCAGAGGAATGGCTTGGCTCTGATGAGGAGCTGGGGAGCTGCTGCCGGAGGTGGTGGCTGTGCTGGAGATGCCAGTTTGTGCTCGGATGCAGAAGGATGCACATCAAACTCTCATAGAGCCACGTTTGCATAAACCCCAGGTGAACGTGCTTGTGTTTTAAGGAACTATATTAAAATATGCCACTAGATGGCCCCAGGAAGAAGGCGGTTCAGGCTGTGGGGCCCCAGGGAGCGAGGCGAGGGCAGCTTCAGCAGGCACCTGGCTGGCCCAGCCTCAGGGCTGCTCACCTCCCTGCTCTGGGGAAGGGCTGGCACAGTCCAACCGCTCTGACACCACTGGTGGGAAAGAACAAGGGGAGAACTTGGGGCTCCCACACAGCCTTATCTTTTAAAACGCTTTCTGTTGGGTCTTTTGCCATGGGAGCGTGCTCTGGGGTGCAGGCGAGCATGCAGGTGTGGTGCCTCCTCCTCACAATGGCATGAGCTGCCTGTTCCTGCGGCGTGCCCTGTCTCAGCACCCAGTGGCGAAGCAGGTGGCAGCCCAGCAAACCTGGCATGTGGCTCTACAGCCAGCCTGGAGGCTGCGTTTCTGAGCGCCGTGGTCCTAATTGGGTTGGGGAATTAGCTGAGTTTCTTGGAGTCCTGAGTAGCCCATAAAAAGCACTCTCTACCTGAAACCGAACTAACAGCTGTGCCTGGAGTCGCGTCTTAGGGTCGATGACACACGCAGCCTTGTGATGAGTAAACCCCCGGTGCCTGTTGGCTGGAATGGTGGAACTGTGGCTCAGAGCTGCTGTTCATAGAATCACCAGGTTGGAAAAGACCCTTCAGATTGAGTCCAACCATTCCTATCAAATACTAAACCATGTCCCTCAGCATCTCATCCACCTGTCCCTTAAACACCTCCAGGGAAGGTGACCCAACCACCTCCCTGGGCAGCCTGTTCAGAACGCTGTCTTCTAGCTGGGATGATGAAGCAAGTTGCCTTTCCATTATACTATTGTACAAGGGAACCTTAAAGGCTGATTTTGCAAGGGGATGTGGTCTTGTTCTGGTTATAGTTCTAGTTCTTAGTTCAATTAGAAGAAGGATTCCAGCTGGATATTTAGGTCTTGGCATAACTCCAGGTCATCTGGAAGTAAAGGTGGTAGCTGTGCTCATTTCTAAGGCAGCAAATGGTCTTATCTTAAGGTTAGGAGGGGAGCGTAGAGCCTGCACTGTGCTTATGGTCCATACTTCAAACCTCAGCCTCTGGGAACAAGGAGGGATGTGAAGCTGTGGATAGTTGCAGGTGAGCAGTGCTTACCTCTGGGGTGCTGATGAGCTCCTGTGGAGGCTTTAATGAATGGAGCTTCTGTGATGGATGAGATAGGAAAAATCACTAACCCGGGGAACCACAAAACAGTAGCTGGGTCAGGGCATTGAGTGAGCCTGTGGCCTGGTGGTCCTTCAGAAGGAGATGGCTTCTAAATAAGTCAGTTAGGACGGGAAACACAGGCAGGGAAGGAGCTGTCTGGAGCTGCTGTGAAGTCTGCTTTTTGGGATGTGCTGGCACAAAAGTCTGCAGTAAAATGTGATCTTGGAGGCTTTGTAGTGCTGCAGGCAGGTGTAAGCGCTGTCAGGGAAGGCTGTGGGGCAGACTCCCCTTGGGGCTGACAAGTCTTCTTCCTTGCCTCGCACCTTGCCGCCAGCTGGGGAAGTACCTGCTCTAGAGCAGACAGGGAAGTTGCGTCCCTCTTTCCTCTGATATGGACTTGCTTGTGGCGCCTGAGGCAAGTGATGCTGCTCTTCCAAGCTTTGCTCCTGAGGCTCCCTGGAATAGGTCCAAAGGTTTGTCTGGTTTCCTTTCTAGGTTTCCTTCCCTGTTTAGTGGGATTAATAACACCCAAGGGTGTCAGAGTTAATTACTCATCAAGTTTCAAGTGCTCTGAAAAACCCCTGTGCATCCTATTGCTTGAATTTACAAGACACTACTGCCTCCTGTCTCCTAGAGGAGAGACTGATGTTGAAGGATTGAGGTCCCTTCAGTGACACAAGCTAAAGCCCTCAAAAAATTCCAAGAGCTGTCTGTGCCTGTTGATGCTGGTAGGAACTGATGGTGCACAAGACAAAATACCTATGCTCTTAGGAGCAGCTTGATTTAGGAGTTGGTCAAAGAGAAAAGATGAAGGCTTCTCAGCAAGACCCATTGCTCAAAAGAGTAAACCAGCCTTCAGATAGAAACCTTGGGACAAGCTGCTCTTTTATATGTGGCTGTTGGCTGTCAGTGGTAACACCCCAGGACAGAGCTCAGGTCATCCAGCTGAGAAACGCATCTTTCATCCTTTGAATTCCATATCTCTGCTGGAACTGGTGCAACTGAACTTACTCAGTTTGGGATGTTTTATCTACATTTTGGCCATGGGGCAAATAGCTCTTTTTTTGGTATAACCAGTGTGAGCTGAAATAACACGTACCGTGAAAAGAGGGGCTGGATACCAACGGATAAATCCAGTTAAGCACAACTTAGAAAGGAAGCAACAAGCCTGAGACACCTTGTCTCTGAAGCCAGGAGCTTTTGTCCTGAAAATATTTGCCCCTGCCTCATATCAATTCAGAGCCATTATTTTCCTCCCAGTGCTTTTTCTAGAGATCATGCTGAAAAATAGCTGTTCACTGAATAATTTCCCTCTGTGACAGCTAAAGTGAAACTTGCTGCTGAGTTCTTTTGGGCTGGGGATTCAGCAAAGCTGCAGTGCGTTGGATTTTGCTGCTTTTACGTCAGGAAGGTTTAGTTCCAGCTGAAACATAGGAAGTACCTGCTTGTGTCAATCTCTTTGCTGGGTTTGAAGGGAAGTGAAATGCACTGCCTGACACCTGCTGAAGATCTCAGACAGGACTTTTTACCTGTGGGAGGAGGAATTTCTGGAAGCTGAAATGCAGAAGAGAGCAGGAATGGTTCCTGAGTGTTTGGAGTCGAGCTGAGCCTGTTCTGTGGAGTGCAGGTCCTTCTGCAGTGCTTGAATGTTTGCTCAGACCACTAGTTTTGTGGGATTGGGCAAGCGAACCTACCAACATATCACTGTGAGGATTTTACTTCCAGACTTTGTTAGTCTTGTTGCTGCCGACTTTATTAGGTGGCAGTGGTGGTAGGCTTGGAGCCCTTGTGATCTAGGCACTGTGGGGGATGTGATGAATTCACACAGCTAATTGCATGGTGTCTCTTGAGACTTTTGGTCTCTTGAATTTCAGGCCTTTTAGCAATGTGGGGAATTGAGGAGCATTTTGTGGTACGCAGGAGGGGGAAGTGGGTATGCAGTGGGCCCTTTGGGATGGAGAACAGCATGGATAGCTGTGTCTAGAGGAAACCGGAGTGGTGTTGCCTCAAATGACTCCTTTTGGCCTTATATTCTGTCATTCTCACCACATAGTACCAGCATGCTGGCAATTCTGTCCACCATCCAAGTCTTCACTGCTATATTCACTGGAGTCCTTGGAAATATCACTGCAAGGTGGGGAGGATGCTCCTGGAAAAATAGGAAAAGATGTCTGCTAAATAGTAGCAGGGCTGCACCGGAGGACCCTGCTGCTGGTGCGTGGTGCTGGGGTTTCTGGTTTGGTTTACTGAGGTGGGGAGGTTTGGGGCAGGAGAGTAACAGGCTGTGCTGGCCCTCTGTGGTTGTGCTGTGCCTGGGCTGGAAGAAGGAATGCCATGCTCTGCCAACAGTCCTGCTGGTGCTGTGGTTTCCTATGCGAAGCTGTTCCCAGGCAGAGGTAGCATCAGCTCTGCTGCTTCTGAAGCAGCTTTGGAGAAAAGCTGCTCGCTTCCCATTCCCTGCTTGTCTGGGAGTAGTTTTGCCTAGGGGAGATCCCAACTGGTGGGTCCCACCCATCTCTTTGCAGATTACTCAGGGTGGGATGCAACCGCCTCTGCCATGAATCCCTGTGCTCCCAGACTGCAGCCTGGGGTCAGGGTAGGGGAGGAGTGGGTCTTGCTTGCACCTTCACCCCTCAAATGGGTGTAGAAGGCTGGTCCACGAACTGGTTGTAAATCAGTACGCGCGAGGAAGGCAATTTTCTGCAAGTGAAACCTGCCCTAACCAAGCCCTGGGGGAGGGAGGAGAACGGCAAGCGTCAAGGTGAGACGGAAGAGCAACAGAATGAGATTTAATTTCCTTCTCAATAATTTTCTCAAGCTGTATAAACTTTCCTTATTTAAAATAAATACTCCCTGAAAACGCATTCTGTGTCAGTGGCCCTGTGAAAACACCCCCACTCACAGCCTGTGCCTGTCCTGTGCTTGCAGCCTCAGCCAAAAGCCAGCAGTTTTACATTTTGCTCTATTAACTTGAGCTGTAAATTTCCTTGTGCAAAGTCTCCCAGGCTGTGGAATGAATTTAAGTAAACAGGGTGGACAATAATAGACTTGTGTTAGGGTGGGTTTTTCAAGTGGCCTGTAACTCTTAGAGTAAGTTCTTCTAAATCTCCCTGTTACGGTGGAGAGTGTGAGCTTGTCCAGAAGGTGGAGGAACTCATAGAAAAGCCCTGTCTGGTGACTCTCCCTGGGATCTTATCTGTGGTCCAGAGAAGAGCATCCAGTGTTTGATAAGCAAATAATTCAGGCGAGACAATCTCTTGCCTGTCGTTTCATTAGGGTTTTTTTTTGTTCAAGACCTATAGGGTTCTTTTTTTTTTTCAGTGACATCTGTGTGAGGTGTTTGTAGGGACTCTGAGGTGTTTCTCCTCTTGTTCTACAACATGCTGAATGCAGACCCTAAAATCAGCTTTCAGAAGAGGTTTCAAGCCTAATCCCTAAACAAGGCACACAAAATTGTTTATCTGCTTTGGAGAATATAGGATTAGTTTCTTCTCAGAATTTTTCTCTGGTGGAAAAAAAAAAAAGGCGGGATGAGTTTCTCCTGCACGCGTGATGGAAAACAATATTCTATTTCAGGTTTGAGGGTATCATTGCTCAGACACCTGTAATTCTGCCTGCTCAGTGTACAAATGTGCTGTATGTGTCTCTGCCCCGCATTGCCAAAGATTCTGAAAGGGTTCTGGAGATATTATGAGGTGTTCACCTTTTCTACAGGGCCAGGAAATCATCTAGACTGTGAATGTAACCTACTGAGATCATTGTCCAATCTCCAGCTAAAAGCAGGCTCAAGATGAACATCACCTAAAAGGGCTGTGAGTGAAGAAAGATGGACTGCACTTTGCAAGCTAGGCAGTTTTCATACCTGGTGTTTCTGCAGTAGATTATTGCTATTTTTCCCATGTACTTGCAGTTAAAATGCACATCTGGTCGGTGGTTTTGAGTTATCTTGTAAAGGGTACTTGATCATTAGATAAAGAGGAAAGGAACTTCTGGCATAAGACAGCCTTTTCCTGGAAAAAAAAGAAAGTTGTAAGCAATAACACGGCATAAAAGCTCACAAATAGGGGTTTCTTTAGACTCCCCTGGGTTTGGCTATGTTGTCAGATTATCTAATCTTTCACCAGCTGCCTCTTGTAAAACTGCAGGCAAAGTGGTTCTGACTTCTGCTAAGTGGTGGGGAAAAAAGGCAAGAAAACATCTTAAGACCCTCATCCAGAACTCAGTAAAACCAATGGAAAACCTCTGAGTCCAGGGGATATTGGATCACTTTCAAAGTGTGGAGAGCACTGGAGAAAGGTTGAGCCCAGCTTGTGTTAGATCTAGAAGCCAAGGGAAATTCTCTGCTCCTGGGAGTAGAAAAAAAGTCTTGGCAATGTCTGGATCTTAGTATTGGAGCAAGCAGTTGACCCAAAATGGTAGAAATTGGGATTTGGGGTATAGAAGGGTGATAAATCTGTGTGTACTGGGGTATTTCAGCTACTCATGAACTGATATATCCTTTATTAGATAAGAGGAGGGTGACTGATGCTTTACGACTCCTGCTACTTGCTTGGCCTCTGTGACAATGTGTGGCTTCTCTTTGAAAAAACTGGACCCAAAATTCTAGTTTTCCTCCCAGTAGGAGAGTGATACTGCAATAAGGCTTAACTTGGGTGTTTTTGTAGCAGCTAAACCCAAAAGATGCTGAGAGATGTTCTTGTAGGATTCATGGTCCTGGACCTGTGGTGTAACTATTGGCATAAGAGCAGCCTTTGCTCAGGTGAAAGCAAAGACTTTTAGATAAAATGAAGTGTTTGCTTTGGCGTTCAGAACCATGGAGATGCCCCAGATGGAGAATTGTCAGTTGACAGATTCATAATGTTTAAGTGCAGCATGAACCCCTGCTTTTTCCCCTTCTTGATAAACTTTACTACTGGCTTTTTTTTTTTTTGAGAGGAGGAGGGAATTCTCATGGTTTTAAGCAAATCACAACTGACTAGGCCTAAGCCCAAGGGTAGAATGGGGAAGGCTTGAGTGTCCTGGAACAACTGGCTACACAGCTCTTTCCTGTTTTCTGGCTGTGGAGATCATCCTTTTGATCAGATTCTTTTCCTACAGTTTTCCAGGTTGTAAATCCAGATTAGTCATGGCAAACAATGAATGGAACAGGAGGTTAAGCCTTGGGAGTGTGAGTTGCAGCCTCTGGGGAGTGAATACACCCTGGTGGCTGGATGGAGAAGCAAGGACATCTTGAGGCCATCTGCCTATGAAATTCCTGTTTGGAAGGATTGAGAGCCTGAGACTCCTGCAACAATCCATATTTCTGTAATCTGCTCAGTTTTGTCTGTAGTTGTCCCTATTAGTTATGACCTGCTTGACTGACTTCTGTAGTACTTAGTCTTGCTGTAAGACTCAGAGTTTTGTCCTGTAGCCAGGGGAGAAAGTTGTAGCTCAGCCGTTTACCATCTTTCTTGTATCTTTGACCTTGATTGCTTCTGACCTGTGCTGCCCAGGTCATCATTATACTCGGGATTCACAGGACAACAGGTCTTGAGTGTATTAGTTGACTGCTGCTCAACTCCTCTTAGGTAATGCTGAGATCTGTACTGCAAGCTGACTTTCTTGCTTCTCTTGTCATACGAAGGTCCAGGAAATTGGGTTGCCTTTATAGGCTTCAATCAGGGGGAAAAAACCACTGCTGAGTGACCTGTCAGGCCTGTAGTGACCATGGGGAAGTGGGTTGCCAACTCTAACATGAGAAGGCAAATGATTAAAATGCAAGAGACAAAGTATCCTGATTCCCAGTCAGCTGTGCCGAGGGATGAGCAGTGCTGTGCACAAGAATGCCACAACTTTTTGTGTCTCTGGTTGAAAGCTCTTACCAGCTGCCCTTCTTGCATGTCACACTGATAGGTGTTTTGAAGGCCAGTTTGGGTTATACTTTCCCAAGACCTTCTGCTGCGGCTTCAAATGCAACCGCTATAACAAAGCGATCCGTGTTCAAAAGTGATGTCTTTGTGAAGGATGAGATGATCTTGCGTTACCGTAACTGCACCTATTGCATGCCCGTACCTACTAGAAATGTTATTTTAAGGCAGTGCTGTAAAGCAGTGGATTTGCAACATAATCTCTTTGGGTGGGGTCCTGAAGCTGTGTAGCTCACTGCTGGAGCTAGAAGTGATTCTGTCTGAATTTGCAGATTTACTTGCAATGCAGAGATTTGCCTGATTAAGGTGGCTTATGAACACAGCTGCTGCTTGGTGCATGCCTTTTGACATCAGTAGTGTTATACCAGGGGTGAAATTTGCCTTCCCTATATTGTTGCCAGTTGCAAGAATTTATCATCCACCTGTGCTCTGATTTATGTGTGTGTAAATCCCAAGTAACTCCATTAACATCAATAAAGCTGTTTGAATAGATCTATATCTGAATTGTGTGCTGAAGACTTCTCATGTTGCTGCTAGCTATGCAGGTGCAGGGATGCGGTTGGGTTCAGCTGGGAAACACTGTGCCATCCAAGTGTGTGTCTAGCATGCAAACAAGAAAAATGCTGAGCTGAAACCACAATGCTCATTTAAAGGGATGCTATCAAGATTTCAAGAGAAGGTTTCTCTTTGCCATCTTAAAATATTTGAACAGGCAAGAATTTCTGAAGAATGTTTCCATGATGGAAGAGATAGCGGACAGAGGAAGATGTGCTGGTCCCTGACCAGTTTTAATGACAAAGCTGGGGAGAAAAATGAGATGGGTTTCTATTCCTAATCTACTTTCTCCACCTTTGCTATACCTTAAATTTTATGCAAGGACAAAGAACAGTAATTTTTTTAGCAAATATTTATTTTGTGGGCGTTTCTTGTTGAGATTTTTGGCTTGTTTGGTAACTTCATAGGCTAAGGTGCAAAACGGTATTGATTTGGATTGGTTTTGGGAGTGTGGAATGCGGCTTTAACAGAATAACAGAATAACCAGGTTGGAAGAGACCCACCGGATCACCGAGTCCAACCGTTCCTACCAAACACTAAACCATATCCCTCAGCACCTCGTCCACCCGTGCCTTAAACACCTCCAGGGAAGGTGACTCAACCACCTCCCTGGGCAGCCTGTTCCAGTGCCCAATGACCCTTTCTGTAAAGAATTTTTTCCTAACGTCTAGCCTAAACCTCCCCTGTCGGAGCTTGAGGCCATTCCCTCTTGTCCTGTCCCCTGTCACTTGGGAGAAGAGGCCAGCACCCTCCTCTCTACAACGTCCTTTCAGGTAGTTGTAGAGAGCAATGAGGTCACCCCTCAGCCTCCTCTTCTCCAGGCTAAACAACCCCAGCTCTCTCAGCCGCTCCTCATAAGGCCTGTTCTCCAGCCCTTTCACCAGCTTTGTTGCTCTTCTCTGTACTCTCTCCAGAGCCTCAACATCCTTCTTGTGGTGAGGGGCCCAGAACTGAACACAGTATTCGAGGAGCGGTCTCACCAGTGCCGAGTACAGAGGGAGGATAACCTCCCTGGACCTGCTGGTCACGCCGTTTCTGATACAAGCCAAGATGCCATTGGCCTTCTTGGCCACCTGGGCACACTGCTGGCTCATATTCAGTCGGCTGTCAACCAACACCCCCAGGTCCCTCTCCTCCAGGCAGCTTTCTAGACAGACTTCTCCCAGTCTGTAGCACTGCATAGGGTTGTTGTGCCCCAAGTGCAGGACCCGGCATTTGGCCTTGTTAAACCTCATGCCATTGGACTCTGCCCAGCGGTCCAGCCTGTTCAGATCCCTTTGCAGAGCCTCCCGACCCTCCAGCAGATCGACACTTCCACCCAGCTTAGTGTCATCCGCAAACTTGCTAAGGGTGCATTCGATGCCTTCATCCAGGTCATTGATGAAGACATTGAACAGGGCTGGACCCAGCACTGAGCCCTGGGGAACCCCACTTGTCACTGGCCTCCAGCTGGATTTCACACCATTTACCACCACTCTCTGGGCCCGGCCATCCAACCAGTTTTCCACCCAGGAGAGTGTGCGCCTGTCCAGCCCAGAGGCTGACAGTTTCTCAAGCAGAACGCTGTGAGAAACTGTGTCAAAGGCTTTGCTGAAGTCCAGGAAGACCACATCCACAGCCTTTCCCTCATCCAGTAGCCGGGTCACTTTGTCATAGAAGGCGATCAGGTTAGTCTGGCAAGACCTGCCTTTTGTGAACCCATGTTGACTGGGCCTGATCACCCGGTTCTCTTGCATGTGCTTCATGATAGCACTCAAGATCACCTGTTCCATGACTTTCCCTGGCACTGAGGTCAGACTGACAGGCCTGTAGTTTCCTGGGTCCTCCCTGCGGCCCTTTTTGTAGATGGGCACAACATCAGCCAGCCTCCAGTCCAGTGGGACTTCCCCAGTCTTCCAGGACTGTTGGAAGATGATGGAAAGATGGCTTTGTCTTGGTGGAATTTCTCCTAATCAGGAGAAATATAATCAGCAGAAATAGAAGGATTGGAAATAGAGCATTCAAGGTGGTTTGTTTCTGGAAGCATGTGTTCATGTTTTGGACTCCATCAGTTAGCCAACATCTGATATGCGCAGTGAAGAAGGAAAGAGGATCATTGGCAGCTTTGTTCTGGGTTGTTTTTTGAGGAGATTAAGATAGCTGGCTCCTTGGAATGAAAGATGGCATCTCATTTAAGCAAAAGACTTGTAGCATTCTGCTGTTTTTCATAGCTGGCCAGGTGGAAGGGGGGGTTGTCTGCTGCGTACTCCCAGATAGTGACAATGTGGGGAGGAAGAAGGAGTTGCCAGGCTCAGTCTCTGGGGAGACTGGGCATCTGTTGCTGTGAGGCTATAGGTATTTGCAATTGTCTGTCTAGCCACAAGTCTCCTTTTTGACCAACTTCTCATTGTATTCAGACATCTGAAAATGGTCAATGATGAAGTAAATAACCTGGCTCTTACCTACCACTGTTTTGTCTTGATGGTAATATGTCCCTCTGAGCTGGAAGCAAGACAAGACAAAAAATAAAGCCCAGCACCTTAACCCTCAAAACAAACCATGGCCATCCTCATACCCTTCATCCCATAGAAAACTAATGTTGTCTTTGGTGTGAGTGAAGTGTGTACTTTTAGGTTGTAACCTTCAAAACTGGTGATTCTTTAATATGAAGAAGTGTTGGAAAATGTCAGTTTGGATCAGATATTTACCTACCCTCCAGGGGCCCCCGAAGCAACCAGTGCAATAGTTGCAATTCAGGTGTCTCATGTGCCTGTTTTTCATGAACGGGTTTCCCACCTGGTACGTGTCTCCCATGGCAGCTCATAGCTCTAGGTCTCCATTGGGTATTCTGGCTGTTTTTCCCACAGGCTAATGCAAACTACCACAGGGGATGGGAAGTGGGACGGAGTCTGTGCAGAGGGTAACAGAGGCCTGACTAGAAACTTATGTGCGTCTACATTTGGAATTTTTTTTTTTTTTTTGCTGCTAATGCCTTTTGTCGTGATATTTTTTTAGGGAGAATGGGTTGCAGGCAGCTTTCTTGGGTGATAGCAGATGGAGTGGCTCTTGTAGAAATGCCACCTGTAAGGTTGTGTGAAGAAGGGAGTCATTAAAATGAAGAATTCCTTTCCAGCCTTAGGACTCTTGTAGGTGTATGCAGGCTTTCTAAAAATAGCCTCCTTAGGCTGACTGAAAACGGGATGCCCCAGGCATTTGACTCTGCAGCTCCCCTCCTCCTTTCCCTGCTTTTGAAGTTGAATGCTTATGGATGTGTTTTAGCTTATCATAAGCCCATCACAACTGACAGTATTGCACCGTCCCAGGGCTGAGGGTTTTCTTTCTCAGCCTCCACCCATGCATGTACCTCTCAGGAAAAGATCACGTGAAATCCTCCACCTGCCTTTGAGGAGATCGTCACTTCTCCATGCCTTAAAGATCATGCTAAGCATTTATTTCACTGAGAACATTTCCCACCTTCTTAAGGACCTCAGACAGTGGCTCTGCCCTTGATCTTGGCAGTTCCTTCTCTGTGACAAACTAGTTCTTGTGGCCTTTAGTCTCTCCATTGAACCCTTAAGCTTGTCTTAAGGGGTTGGATTGGCTTGTGAAGAGGATGGTATTTCTAGGAGTCATTCTGTTTTAAGTTTTTCTCCTAGACATCACAGGGAAAAGAAAAGTTGCTGTTTATACCTGCTGAAATTTTAAGGAGCTGTTGCACCATCAGTAGCAACAGCAGTTGTAGGTGCTGATATTGCTCTGTTGGTTGTGCTGTGAGGGGAAATCTGTCTAGGAAATAACCTAGTAGAAGGAAAGGATGTGAGCACTGAAAGTCTGTAACCACAGACAGCTGGAGGCTGAGAAAACACAGTGAGAAAGATATGTGTGCCTTGTTATACCTGCCAGGTTTGGCCTATGGTCCTAACTAGTCAGGATGCTTTTCTGACCTTGGGTCTGCTGCTGCAGCTGGGTTTAGTGGGGCTGTTTTATAAGCTATATTTAAAGGAGTTGAGGAAAATGGTTTCTGTAAAGGTGTGAGCTTGCAAGTGGATTATAGCTGAGGCCTGAAGAGATATGCAGCCTCCCAGTTGAAGTGTACATCTTCATGGGTGGAAGCTGTGTGCAGAAGCTGAGATGAAGTGACTACAGCTGGCACGGTCTCTTGAAAATGAGTAGGCTCTTCCTACTGCTTATCCACAAATTACTAGCTGGTCTGAGTCAATCCTTATTTGTGTGACGAGCAGGCAGAGGAAAGACCCCGAGGTGGGCAGCAAGATCATGGTATACCTGGGGGAGCAAATATTGCTGAACAGGCTGTGTAGAAGATGGGCACCTTCTGCACCAAGTGGACTGCACTCCAGGCTCATGACTGTGGGATAAGAGGTCCCCTCCCTGAAGATGGGAGTGGAATTTCCCCATAATTGATACCCTGATCTAAGCGTGCAGGCTTGAGGCTGCAAGTATGCACTCAAAGACATGCAAAAGATCACCTGTAAATTCCCACTACATTTTCTAGCATATTTCTACCGTGGAAGCCATTGAGGAGGAGGAGGAGGAGAGATGGGTAAGAGAGGAATGGAGATATACGCAAAGTGGCTTGTGTGCTTGCTTATTGGTGGAAACTGTTTTGTCTCCTCCTTGAATCCAGTTGAATGATCTTGGATTTGAGAGCTAGGTTGATTAAAATGTGTTTGGCTTTGATTTGCATTTGGTGAAAAAGGGAAGGCAGTGGAGCAAGAAAATAGCCTGTAAGATTTCTTAAATCTTCGAGAGAACGGAATACATAGTGTTCTGTATGTTCTATTCTAACACGTAGGGAAAGAGTTAAGGCAGAGACAGTGCGCAGGGTGTGATCTTTATGGAGGGACAGTGTTTCATTTGGGTATCTCCAAGGAAAGGAACATCCCTGCAGTGTCACAATAAAGCAGCCCTGCTCCATCCTGCAAACACATGTGTGAAAAGCTAAGCAACAGGGTATGTGCAGGTGGGGATGGCCCCAAACCTAGCCAAACTTCACTGCTTTGACTGTCTATGTTGTTTCAAGTGTGTGTCTGTGGGTTGCAACTGGCGTGGATAGCTGTGCCAGATCCCATTGCAGTGTCCACATACCCTGTGTAGCTGTAGAGGCGAGTGGTGGTGGTGGTGTGAGACTCCTTTACTCTTCAGGGGAGTGGTGATGACTGGCTTTCCAGGGGTGTCATCCGCGCTAGTTTTAATGAAACAGTGTAATTCACAAATCTGCTTTGGAACAGTTTGTCTTTCTAAGAGCATTGCTCCCTGGGTCAGGCTCATAGATAACATCAGTGTCTATCCTTAAGGGAATGATGTATTTTGGTGGATGGTGAACAAACAGGACAGATAAATAACAGCAATCCATGTAGATAGAGGTAATTAAAGTGACAGCTACACTGACAAATAGCTTAGTAAATGGATAGGGCGATTTACTAATGAAATGAGTATAAATGGATATATGGACATGCGAGATGGGGAAAATGACAGAAATATGAATTTGGCATATTCCCAAAAGGCACTCTCAAGGCTGCTGTGCAATGATTTAGTCAAACAAGGCTTCATCTCTTAAATCATAAGGATGCTACAGATTGCAAAGGCTTTTTTTTCCTGTTCCTAGATGTGTAAGAGCACAAATTCTTGCCTCCTCAAGCAGAAAGAGGCAAAATCAACCAGCTAATTCCAGTGCTGTGCCAAAGACTATAGGCCAGAGAGAAAAATATCTTCAAGGAAAGGAGATATGTAAGTAATTTGAGGAAGAATCTAGGAAATGCATCTACTGTGCTTTAGTGCTGTACTTAGTCATGGTACAAGGTGCAGCGGGAGGTTGGGCATGTTAGAAATGGGCTGAAGTCAGTGAGAGGTGTCAGGGCTAGGTTGTTCTAGTTATGACTAGGATGTCCTACTGGCCAAGTTATTGCACTCTATGCAAGTCCCAAAATGATATTGAAGTGGAAGGATAATCGTAAGGGCAGTGTAGTGACCTATTTAAGGCTGAAAAACTGAGCATGACCATAAGTAAGGGAAACTTAAGCTTTTTTTGCTTCTGGGACAAGTGCAAGAATAGTTTAAGCTCGCTCCTAGCCATGAGTGAGTTTCAGACCTTTGGTTATATGCTGCTTGGCTAAAAATTAGCTTGCCTGTCTCGTTTTTTCTCCCTTGTTCTTTATGTTGAGAAATACCTGAGGTTTTTGGCAGTGCTGATCACCTTTAGAGCAGAATCTGAATCCTGGCTTGTGATTCTGCCAGTCATCAACAAAGTACTTGTTGAAGATAAATCATTTTAGTTGCTGCATGTTTACATTGTTCAAATAATCTGGAGCTATATGAAGAGTCATTCCTACCTTTCTGTCCTCTTAATGCACTCTCTATAAGGCCAGCTGATTGTACCTACAACAGCCTTGCACATGCAGCTGTTTTTTGGGGGGAAACAAGGCAAAAGAATCAGTTTTGCCGCTTTGAGTGGGGTTTGGGGTGTTTTCTATGACTTAGTGGAGCAGGCATACCGTGCTGTCTGCTAAGCAGTACTTAAACTTCCTGTGCTCAGCATGGGGCAAAATGATCCTTTAGTATTAAAATTGAGTAATGCTTCTTTTCCAGAAATAGCATACAGTGCATGTTTGGAGGGTACACATTAGTCTTCATTAGTGTCCTGGAAACTGGGGTGAACAGAGGTGCAAAGAGGAGGTACTGGGACTGGGAGTAGATGGGGAATTGTGTAACTGCAGCTCGGTAGCACGCATACCCTGCTCCTTTGTGCATCTCAGAACATTAAAAGTGGTGCCTGTTGGGACTTGAACCTGAGTTTTATGAAGGGGTAAGATGGAGGAGGCAGGAGAAGCAAGCAAGTACCTTCCCTAGAGGCAGCATTTCTGCTTAGGCTTTTGTTTTGGTGTGCTCTTCCCTCCTTGAGATTAATTTGCAGTGGTGGGGAAGCTTTTGAAGGCTGTTTAATGCCACAAGCCGCATGTCACTTTGTCCTGCAGGAAAGATAGACAAAACAGAGCATGTCAAATTGCTCTGAAGATGGGGTCCTGCCTCACAACCTGTGTAGTTACTTCCATTTCCAGAGAGGGGAATATCGGTTGCAAAGCATCCTCCCTGAGATGCAGAGCTTTCAAAGAATTGCTCCTCTGTGGAGCTGGGCTGTTTTGTACAGTGTAGGCAGGCTTATTCTGGGTCCATAGTGCTGGGACTCCCTTCCCAGCTGTGTCTGAGTCAAGCCCTGGTCGTGTTGTCTCAGCTACCTCATGTTCTTGCCTGGCATGAGAGCAGTGAGTACTAAATACTAGTAAAGAATGAAACAAATGAGTGTCTTGTACCTTCCTCTGAGAAGTTTGTGATTGCTTTTATTGTGTGCTGCTTGCACTGATAAGAACTTGGGTATGGTGATTTCCTCAGGTGAGGACCTTTTTTGGGTACCGCAGTGTTATGGTATAATGCTGCAGGGTTTGCTTCCTTCCTTTTAGGACCTTTTTTTAGTACCAAATTCTTGTTAATGCTGGGGCACAGTGTAAAGTGCATGATTGGAGACATGCATATGTGCCATAAGTAATGCAAGGCTTGCTAACTGTCTAAGCAAGGAATTTAGGAGTCTAATTCTTGTGTAAGGTGCAATGCAATAAACCACTTCAATTATAAAACACTGGCATGCACAAGTTTTTCTGAACTAAGCTGAAGCCTGCCTGCTGAGTTGGCACAGGATGCTTTATTCCAGAGTAGTGGTATTAGCAGCAGCGAGCCAGTGTTGCTCATTCAAACTGACCATAAAGCAAACGTTAAGAAATCCGGTCTGCAAATTTTATCTTCAGCTTCTCATTGTGCTATGAGATGCAAACAGTCTGTACTGGCCTTTTGGTGTTCTATCTTTCTCATGCTTTTGAAAGTGAAGGATTTTTGTGCCAAGCATCGTAAAAGCATGACCTATGCTCCAAAACCTGGTGCTTTCATGTCAGAGCACAGTAAATGTTTGCAGGGTTTTGATGCTTAAATAAATTAAGGCTGTGTATTAGACTGTCAGCTGTGCTTTGCAGCAAGAACAGTGTTGCGTATTGCTATTTCACACAAGCTTATTTAGGTGTAACGTGTTCCTGTAAAAAGAATTTCTCACAGTATAAGACCTTTCTGTAGAGATCTAATTTAGTGTATAGCATTTCATCTCTATATTACAAAAAATACCATCTGCTTTAGAGTATTTGTAGATCACTGTTGGTTGAAATAGGTGCATTTCCAGGTAGTGCATCTTACCTCTGTTTTGGGGCCAATTCCTTTCTCTGGAATGATCACAACCATGGTTAATGGTGCAGAACTTGCCTGTTGTGACAGACTCCTGTCCCTAAGAGGCATTGCAGGGCCATAAATGATAAAGGTTCCTCTCTCCAGTCATAGGTTTTCCTATTATGTGGAAAGAGGAGGGAGGGCTGAGATGCAGAACTGGTGGGAAACACACCTGAGGGTGGTGCGGAGGCCATGGGTTGCTGTCTATAGTTTAGCTGCTGTGTAATGGGCACCTTACAGGTAAATGGGAGGGGATATTGACTGTCATGATTCCTGCCAAAATGCCCTGGACTTGTCCCACCCAGGCACTGCTAACACACTGCTGGCTTTGCGGCACGGGCTTGTTTTGCGTCCCCAGTGGCACAGCCACATCAGCTTGTTGTCTGCAGGTGCTGGGAGGTTTCAGCAGTGCTTACTGTAACAGCAAGATCGGAAGAGAAAAAGGGTCAGGAGTGCAAGTGACTGAGAAAGTTAGCAGCAAATTTAATATCTCGTAGCATTTTCCTCAGAGCTAAAGCAATTAGCTCAGATGTAGAGCTTGAATGAGCCTAACTTCTCTTTATGGTGGTTAAGAGATGCTGAAGGCTTTGTGCAAAACCAGGGCTCAGGTGACATCTCAGCCTTTCTCCAGGCTAGTGTAAAATCTTCCATGCCCAGGTAGTGTTTCAGTTTGAAGGGAGCCCTTCTTCAGTGGACTGGGTTAAAATATCACAGCAGTGTTGGCACTGGAGCTCACTTGTGAGGTGTGGGTGTGTTCCCCACCAGTGACAGCTTGATACTGTTTTATTCTCTGAACTAGGGATGGTAACTGCTGCAGAATTGACAAGGCTTAGCAAAAATCAATAGCTGTATTTTCCTTTTAGCAGAACCATCTATGAACCTCTCTAAGGCTGGTTTCATTGCAACATGTAGAAAACACACCACTACTTAGCATGCTCCACTGGCTTTGAAATGCTATGATGTGGTTTTGCAGAGCTCCCTGCTGCTTCTGTGTGCTCCAGGGGAAGGAAAGGAGCTCAGCTGCACATGTCCCACTTATCTCCAGCTGTTGAAATATCCACTTCTGGGTGATGAGGAAACATGTTGTTAAGACTTGAGGACTCTCTTTGCCAGGTATATCATGTTCCTTTATCTTCTGTAAATTGTTTGAGTTTAATCTCTCAGTTAATCTTAACATCCATCACTCCTTGCAAAACAACATGTTGCTATAGAATCGGTAGTAGATGTGGGGAAACAGGAATGCTCTGCACCGAAGTGACTTCTAGATACATGTGCTGGGCCTTATTGCTGCTATTTTGCAAATAAGTCATTGAACATAAAATAAAAGCTTTGCACATATATGGTACTCACCTGGAAACTCTTCTGGACTCATTTATGTGGTACTCCTGGTTCTTTTGATATTTGCTGGCGTTAAAATCTCCCTGGCAAGTGCACAAGAATTGACAGAACAGCCTTTAAGAAAATATGGACCCAGGTGATAGCTTCAACCTGTTTAGTTACATACTGGGGTAAGATACAAAGGAGAAATATCTGTGCCATGACACAACTGGTTGGCACTGTTATTGCTTTGAAGTTATCTACAAGACCTAACTAGGGAGTTGGGGTATGATCCATTGTCTAGGAATTCTGTACACAGTTTGAAGAGTTCAACAGATGGTGTGGCTTGTGTCAAGATGCAGAAAGTGAAGATGTTTACAGCATTAGAGTCGCTTAAACTTTGAACCATGTGGCCATTGAGAAGCTCGTAGCACTGAACTTCTACCCTGCTGGTCTAGAACTCTTGAATCACATTTGAGGTGGCCACAGTGCTGACTTTCTGTAAATGTATCATGTTATGTTAGGTAGTGGCATCATTCATAGGAGGAGGTAGAGCTCCTTCAGCCACCTGACCTCTGCTAATGCATTGGTGGGAAGCAGTGATCCTCACTTTGCCTTAGTTTCCTCCTACATGGAGTACTTGCACTTCATTTAGAGGCATTAGGAGACATAATTAGTGTTTCTGAAACACTTGGGGATTGTGTAAAACAAATCATGAAGAAGGAGCTGTGCCAGAGCTCTGACAATATTTACACAACACCCGAAGGCTGCCTGCGTTGGGCTTTATTACAAGGAAATACGTGTGGGTGAAGAACTTAAGCAACTGTTAAACGCATCCTTCTGGCTTAACAGTGCCATCCACAAATCCTGTGGGAATGTTCAGTCCTCAAAGCTTAAACATAATGTTCGTGCTGGTTATCGTCCAAATCTTTCTGAAGGGGGAGACCACCTCAGTTCTGCTGGAAGAGGGATGATGGATCCGCAGGGAAGCAAAAATATTTGAGGATTGCAGAAGTGGTTTAGATTTGCAGGCTTTTTTTTTTTTTTTTTTGCCTTGTTCTGAATTTTCTGCTCTTGGATTCCTTCTTCTCCTGTACTGTAGTGTGTTAGGATGGTGAAGGTTTAAATCCTCTGCTGAAGCAAACTGGAGTGGCTTGCTTTTAGCATAGAGACAGCATTGTTGTCCTTTTAGTTGGCATCTGCAGTTATCTACGAGGCTGTATCTTCCTCCAAAGTGTGTAAAGTCTAAATGGCAAAGGCTGTTGATGCCTTCATGTAAAAGCTGAGATTGGAAGATAAGTCAGCAATGCCAACAAAATATCAGAGCTAATTCCTGTCAAGATGAGACCTTGGATTCAGTGCCCTTGTGGTATAGTGGGGTGCCTGATGCACCAGTGTTGAGCTGTGTGCATCCACCCCATGCTCTTTGCAGAAGGATACTTTCTGGCTTCACTCCTGAGCCCCCTCGTTTTCCACTTTGACTTTCCTTGAGAACCAAACCTTTGGCAGCGTATAGACTTTCTTTTTGGAGGGCTTTCCTCTGAGACAGGGGTCTGTATTGCAGGATCACCTTTGCCACTGGGAAGGTGCTTATCCAGGAAGAGTGGATTATGTTTAGGATCCTCAGGGGAAGTATGTGCTGCTTGTTTCTTGTGTTTGAACTGCCTGGAATGTCACCTTTTTCCTCTGTTCTTCCTGAGCTCGGTGCTTCTTGCTGTGATAGTCAGTTATCTGCTTCACATATTGGTTGTTTCAGTAACTCTTCATCCACCCAGTTGCGTATTCAGGGTGACTTTCAGATGTATGTTGTCCATCAGCCAGGTAAGAATGATGTACCCCTGCATTTTAATAGTGTTTATGGGATCAAGACATATCCTTTTCAGCCCTAGCATGCTCTGGTACAAATACTAGCAGGCCAACAGCAGTGTCTTTCAAAGAACCAAGGTTTCCAAATAAAAGATACTCTCTGCTTCTGAAATGTGGGTTTTTAGAGACTTGTTAAGGGCTATGGGGTATGTTGGGAAGGAAGAAAAAGGTTGGGGCTTGCAAATTTCTCTAGTCTTGGAGCTCATTCTTATGATTTAAATATAAGAATATGGTTTGGTTTAGCTAAGAGATTTATGGCTTTTGTAGGACATAGGCTAAGCAGCCAGATCTGAAAACACTTTTGAATTTCAAACAAACAAATGCCAAACATAGCATGTTTTACTGTCTTTTAATTGAATGGTGTCCTTTGTCTCCCATAGACTGCAGGTGAACACTTGGAATACTCAGTCTGTTTCATAGCTTTTGAGTTATGTCGATCATGGGAGTAAATCACAATGGACTGCAATGAAACAAATTCATTCCTTCTGTATGTTTTCTTATTTTTGTTAAAAATGAGGAAGCTCTCCCTTCCTGGAATTTCAAATGCCTTTAGATGTTGGATCAGATCCCATGCCAAGACCAAGTTTTGGCTCTGCATTAGATTTTTTTTGCTTTTCTTGAAGTTATTAAAGAAGCACTAAGTCCTGGCAAGAAGTGGATTTCTTTACATGCTGCTTAGTGCTGAAACTCATGTCTGGGTTTCCACTTCTCGTAGAAACAAAACTTACGTACATTTTAAACAAAAATAGAAGTTGAACTAAGGCAGTTCTTCCAGCTCTTTCGTGTGTGGGGAGGAAGGGAGGGAATTGAGAGTGAAAGTGAGGCTTGGTAGCATTTCTAATCACATCCATGGTCTGATGATTTTCTTAATGTAAATTAGTGAGACTATTTGCCAAGAGGCCGAGGTCAGATGTAGGTGCTTCAAGGAATTCAGAGCCTTCTTCCTGAAAGCAGGAACTTGTGTGTGCACAGATCTCATGAGTTGTGCCAAGTGTGTAATGACAACGCAGGTTGGCAGCAGGAACTATTGGTAGGTAAGGGCTTAAATGGACTTGAGCAATCTTTCACCCACAGCCAGATGCCATTGTTAAAAATCCCAGAGCCCTGAGTGACAGTTGAAGTCTGTCTAATACTGCACAGGGAAGAAGCAAGGTGTAAGTGGAGTAGACTGAGGAATGCTTGTTGTCTTATAAGGCATGATTTGCTGTTAAATGAGTGATGTCTTAGTGTTTGTTGCCTTTAGCTTCTCTGGAAGTTCATTTGCTTCAGTGGGAAGAGGAAGAAGAGCCTCTGAAGAGGCTTTAGCAGTTTTCACGCTTCAGGCTAGCAGTCCTCTCTTGATTTATTGAGAACATTTTGGTTTCAATTGGGTGAAGTCTTCATTTTCTGTCTTAAAAGGCCGGCATCTACAACTGCTCTCAGGCAGGTGCTGTCTTCTTCTCTGCCTGGATAACTGCTTTTCAGCAATCCATACAGCCCTTTAAATTCCTTAATATATAGCTCACATGTTTGCTCTACTTAACACACCTGTAACTAAGTGTCTCTGTATCTATAATCTCCTTACCTGTACCATGTTCATTATTATTTATTAGGATGATATCAGGAGTATATTGGTATTCTCTAGGTGTTACCCAAACTCTCAGCCCTGTGGGCTGTATTCTGATCTCCTGACTTATAGCAAGAGGAGTCTTTATCCCACAGAAATTAAGACTTAATTGCGAAGTAAGCCCTGCTTGGTGAGATTAGTGATTTGGTGTTGTTTGGCAATTACATGGGCTGAAAGCTTTTTAAAAATACTGATTCCTGAGGAGCTGAGTTACATGGAACAAGAAGTTGATAGCGGGAGCTAATCACAGGTTAATTTTCAGATACATGGCCAGATTGCTGGTTATTAAGATGGAGATGAGGTAGTAACACTACTGGTGTTGTAAGGACTTGTTGCTATAGCTTTGTGAAGAGGTTAATTAGGCACCATATGAATTTCTAGGTGGCTTGAGGGAAATCAGAGCCTAGTTATTTTTAGAGATACTTCCAAACTGCCCATCTAGAGATGAAAGAGTCAGGTTGCAGTTCAGCTTTGCCCCTGAGATTTCCAAGTTTATGGGGCAGAGGAGTCTCTTCACTACTTTATATGTAGCTGAGGTGTGAAAATGGGAACTGTGGGGGAGTGAGTTGGAGAACTGAAGCTGTGAAGCTTCTGTGATATCAATATTTTTAAAAAGTATTCATCAAGGATGCGACGGAGGGGGAGAGCATCTCTGCCTAGAGAAGAGAAACTTATCTCTTGTGGATATGCTCGGTTGCTCATCCTGGTTGAATAGGTGCAGTCTTGTTAACAGATCTATTATATCACTGTCAGCAGCTTTATCTCTTTCTGCTGGTTTAGCATATGCTTCTGTGGGACTACAGTTCCACCTTGAAGCTTGCTGGTCCCTCCAGGGTGAAGCCAGAAGTTGCAGTGCTGTCATTGCAGGCTACGGGGTGAAGGATTGGCCCAAGTGCACTGAAAGCTGGGCTCTCTAAGCAAGTGTGGGGCTTGATCTCCAACGTATATATGACTGCTCACCAGGAGGCTTCCCTGCTCAGAGGCTGTTAATTGATTCTTTCTTACTCTCTGAAATGAAGATGGCTACATTAAGAAAGCAGTTGGCTCTGCCACTTGACCCAGAGGAACATTTCCATTAAGTTGCAGTGTCTTGCTGTGTATCCGTATCCCTGGAGAAGCAGATGATTGCCTGCCTCCTGCCTCCTCCAAGCGCATGATCTGGAGAACAAAGAGCTGCTTTCCAGAAACAAATGCGACGAGCTGAACCATGTGCATATTGCTCTGTGCAGGGCTTTGCCTCTCTGTCAGAAGCTGATTAACACTTAGTGGGCTCTAACAAAGAACTGTACCTACCCTGAGACATCATTTTTGTTACCTGACTTTACTTGTAACTTTCTTGTGTCTCTCAAGGCTCAGTTCTGCTGGGGGAAAGGCCAGATGCTCCCTGTTTATACACACCTTACCGTGTTCTCTTTTGTGTAGAGTATCCTTTTCGAAGCTTGAAATGTAAATAACTTAGATTTCTGCCTCTTAGTTTACTTTGAAGCAGTGTGGCTGGGGAAGACGTCCAAGGTTCTAATCAATGCGTGAGACATCTTCTTTATCTGGTAAGATGCAGGACATGGGAATGTGCCCCAAGAGCACTGCAACCGTGAGCAAAGAGGATGAGTGGATGTGCTTCTAGGGTATTCTATTGCTTACTGTGTTTTTGGGGTCGTACTGGAGATGTGAGGTGTTCACCCAGCTCTGAGGGGCTTTCAGAACCCTAATAGTTGAATTTTCTCATGTGACTTGAGTCACCCAGACAGTTTAGAGATGAATTATAATACTGGTTGAACTCAAGCCATACCTTTAAAGGAAACATCTGGTGTTTGTATCTTTGCCATGTAGTCAGGTGGTCTGTTCTTCCAGTGGGCAGCTGGAGGTCTGATACTGTGGTCTGATACCTTCAGCAGTTATGGGAATCCCTGCTATGCTTAGTAGTCCAAGCTGTGAGTCACAGCATGGTGTGGGGAGAATAGAATGGTATAGAAAAACTTGTAATGGAGAACAGGGATGTTCAGAGAAGCCTCAAACAGCTGGGTATGTGAGCCCAATTGTAATGTCTTGGGACTCAAACTCCTTGGTGACCACTCTGGTTTCTTCTTCCAGAGATGCAACTTTTTACTGGGACCATTCTTTTGTCATCACTGTGTATTCAGCCTGCAGGGAGCACAATAGCCATGAAGAAAATAGCCTCTGCCAGAAGGCAACTGTTGTTTGTAGTGTAGATGGCAATCAGGACAGTTGTGTTGGAGAGAAGCCAGCTTGAATGGTGGTGTCCTGGAGGCATGGTCTGAGGAGAGGCTGGGAGCGTGTCTGCTCTCAAGGCTCTTGCTAAGGCTTCCCCTTTCATTACTAAGTCCTTTTGGGGAGCTCTGGTTTTACAGGACTTGAATTCCAAGCTGGTTTACGGCATCTGCTTTTCATCTCTCACCTGGGAAGTCTCTGCTGGCAGAGTAGATGGAAGGGCTGTGGGTGAGCTCAGCGTGCCCCCCTGCCTGGGGCCCTGCGCTGCCTGCAAGGAAGTGTCTGGTCTTTTCCAGCTTTGGGTGGAGCGAGAGGGAGCAAAAGGAAAACACCTTGGCCTGTTTGTGCCAGCAGCCTTTCTGGCAGGGTGCTGCGAGCCCTCGGAGCCGTGCTCTGTGTGCTGTGCCTGGGGAGCCCCCGCGGAGCCACAGAGCTCATCTGCTCCTGTCACACTTCACTCTGGGCTCACCAAGTGACCAAAGGATGATGCTTCTGGTGTTCTTCACCCAGCTGGTTTGCTGCAGGGCTTTGCCAACTGCATGGTTATACCTGATAAGTGGTCCCAGGTTTGGTTGTTTAAAATCTTAATGAAACCTGGTGCAAAACTGTGTCCTGAAGGGTTTGGCTTGTTTTCATCCTCTGCCTCTTGTGTGCTTGGTGACTTGTCTGAGGTCACGTAGCTGGTTTTATGGCAGAGAAGAGCAGACCTGTGTAGAGGGCCAGCAGTCCTGCTGGAAGCTAAAACTGCAAATAAAGTATCTTATTGCTCTTGCCTCCAGCATGGTGTCAGCAGGGAAATGGCTTAAAGCAGTGCCTGGAAGCGCCTCATCTCCTCTCTTTTTATTTTGCATGGCTTGAAGAGGCCCAGTGAACGTGGCAGTTTGGTGACGAGCAGGGCTGTTTGCATGAATCTGGGTTTCCCTGGGTATGTCATCTTATTCCACCTCCAGCCTTCACTGAGGCAGAACTTGAGAACAAAGCAGATTTTCTGACATTTCCAAAGCTCTGCCTTGCACAAGAACAAGCTTGCAGAAACCCCTGTTCCTGGCAAGGCTGAGAAGTGGGTGGAACGGCACGAACGGGCTGGAGACGGTGAAATCCAGCCTCGGAAAGGAACTTTCACTCCATCCTGTGATGCCTCAGGCAGGGATTTGGATCTAAGGATTAGATCCTTCATCAAAGTTTGGAAGAAATGCGTAAGACTGGGAAATCTGAAGAGCAGTGAGAGTGTAGCCTTAGGCTCAGCTCTGTGCATAGGTACAGTATAACTGGCATTACAGGTCTGTCTCTGCAAAGCACTTGCTCTCACTCCTACTCCTCCCCAGGTGGTTTTAGTGCTGGCTGTGAACGGGCTCGTGTTGAGGAGCTTTTTCCTCCCACCCAAGTTACTCAAAAGGAAACTTGAGTTGTGGGATTGCACTGAACTCCAGGCCTGGCTGAGAGGTGAAGAGCCTGGATTTTTCCCCACACCCTGGACCTCAGTCTTGCCTTGTCTTGCACTCAGGTCAGATGGAACAAGGTTGTTGTCCAACCCCGTCTACTGGTAACTGAGAATAGCCCAATTCAGGCTGAATGTGGAGGGTTTTGAAGTGGCAAGGTGTTGCTAAGTGAAGAAAGACAAAGCTATGATCCTTTGTTTCTTGCTTTGAGACAGCTAAAGGAGAGGGGTGGTTATTTTCTCCTCCCTTTGAAACAGTCAGACCCCAAAGATTACTCCTTCTTCCAGCCCTGCTGGTCTAGAGCATGAGATGACACACAGATGGCACAAACCAAACATAATCCTTTTGTCCCTGTTTTTCCACATGCAGAAGTACTTCCTCCCATTCAGCAGAACCCAAAGCAGAGTTGACCTCTTCTGTGCTGCATAATAGTTGCGTCTGCAGGGAGGAAAGATAGGAGGAACTGTCCTACTACAACACATCCAAATTCACCCTGACCGTTACTAGAGGAGCCAAAATTGAGAACAACCAAAAGGAACTGGAGGTTTTTCCACCCTTCTGTGTGTCCTTAGGGTCTTTGCACAGGGTGCGGCTCCCCCTGTTTCCAGTCCTTTAGCTTTAATGTGGGAGACAGGGAAAAAAACCCACTTTCTCTCGTCCTAATAAATCACTTGTCCATAGGCAACCAAACAAATTTGGCTACACTGTATAATGCAAGTGAAAAATTACTTTTTAAAAGGGGAAAGATTTTTTTTTTTCCCCTTAAAAAAAGGGGCAGGGAGAGGTGAAGGAGGCTACAAAATCACGCTCCTTAAAATCAGAAAACAGTAAGCTGAAAGCACTAAAGGCAGGGTCCCATTCTTAGGTAGAGACCCCAAGATCACCTGTAACTGTCTTATCCTACTAAAAGAGGACACTAAAGGTTTTGCATAACAGTTTGTACTATACTTTTGGAAACTTAATTGAGAGGTGATTGGACCTTTAACAGATTTGAGGGGGAAGTGTAGATGCTAATGTCCTGGTTAAGATGAAAATGCCTCAGTTGTACAGATGGACAGCTGAACCTGTAACAGAGCATCCCCCTCACCCTTGTGTGAGTTCTTGCACTATTTCTAAATTTATTAGACTAAAGCTGCTTTTGAAGAATAATTTGCAATTGTCATGAATAAAAAGAATATCTAGTAATAAACATTCCAACAGCATGCTGGCTTGGATCAGCCATGGTGTGGTTGTCAGGAGTAGGGAAGGGATTGCCCCCTCTACTTGGCACTGATAAGGCTGCATCCTGAATCCTGGTGTTCAGTTTTGGGCCCCTTGGCACAAGAAAGACATTGAGCTGCTGGAGAGTGTCCAGAGGAGGACAGCAAAGCTGGTAAAGGGTCTGGAGAGCAAGCCTTATGAGGAGCAGCTAAGGGAACTGGGGCTGTTGAGTCTGGAGAAGAGGAAGCTGAAAGGAGACCTTATCACTCTCTGCAACCACCTGAAAGGAGGTTGTAGCAAGGTGCTACTAGGTCTCATCCTATTGCTTTTTACTTGGGAGAAAAGAGGGAACGACCTCAAGTAGAGCCCGAGGAGGTTTAGATTGGATACAAAGAAAAATTTCCTTGCTGAAAGAGCAGTGAAGCACTGGAACAGGCTGCCCAGGGTAGAAGTGGAGTCCCCACCCCTGAAGGGGCTGAAACGTGTAGATGTGGCACTTTGTGTTTAGTAGGGATGGTGGTGTTGGGCTGAGGATTAGCATCACGGATGAGCTCGGAGATCTTTTCCAACTGTTATGATTGCACGATTCTACGAGAAATAGTGCAAATAAACACGCTGAACCTGATGCCAGCCCTAGCTCTTGCTTTCCCTCAGCGACACGGAGGTGCTGCTAACATCCTCGGGAAAATCGACTCTGCACCCCGGGGGCGATGCGGCTGCAGCGGGAGCGGCGGCCACGAGGGGGCGCTGGAAGGATGCGGATCTCGGCTGTCCCAACCCATCCCGGGGCCGGATTCCCAGGAAAAGGATTCCGACACCCCCCACCTCGCCTCTTTTATAGAATCACCAGGTTGGAAAAGACCCACCGGATCATCGAGTCCAACCATTCCTATCAATCACTAAACCATGCCCCTCAGCACCTCATCCACCTGTCCCTTAAACACCTCCAGGGAAGGTGACTCCACCCCCTCCCTGAGCAGCCTCTGCCAGGGACCAATGACACTTTCTGTGAAATATTTTTTTCCTAATGCTCAGCCTAAACCTCCCCTGGTGGAGCTTGAGGCCATTCCCTCTTATTCTGTCCCCTGTCACTTGGGAGAAGAGCCCAGCTCCCTCCTCTCCACAACCTCCTTTCAGGTAGTTGTAGAGAGCAATGAGGTCTCCCCTCAGCCTCCTCTTCTCCAGGCTGAACACCCCCAGCTCTCTCAGCTGCTCCTCGTAAGACCTGCTCTCCAGCCCCTTCCCCAGCTTCGTTGCTCTTCTCTGGACTCGCTCCAGGGCCTCAACATCCTTCTTGTGGTGAGAGGCCCAGAACTGAACACAGGATTCGAGGAGCGGTCTCACCAGTGCCGAGTCCAGAGGGAGAAGAACCTCCCTGGACCTACTGGCTATTCCATTTCTGATACAAGCCAAGATGCCATTGGCCTTCTTGGCCACCTGGGCCACTGCTGGCTCATGTTCAGTCGCTGTCAACCAACACCCCCAGGTCCTTCTCCTCCTCTCTTTTAACACGAATCAGCACACTGGAGCTTGAAAGAGGATCGGAAAGGCAAACCCAACATCAGTGCCTAGTTCTGATTTTCTTTTGTACATGGATTTATTTTTCTGGCTCATCTTCTAGAATCATGAAATCATTAAGGTTGGAAAAGACCTCCAAGATCATAAAGTCCAACCATCAGCACAATGCCACCGTGCTTACTAAACAGTGTCCCAAGGAGCTGCATCTACGTATCTTTTGAACCCCTCCAGGGATGGAGGCTCCACTGCTATCCTGAGCAGCCTCTGCCAGCTCTTCACAGCTCTTCCAGTAAAGATACTTTCAGTAAAGAAACTTCTTCCTTCAGTGCATCTGGGAATTCTATTAAGCTGCAGTAGTGCAAATGTTCAAGGAAGCATTCTGGTTTCTGTACCCTGACTGCAGACTGAGGGCCCTTAATTATGACAAAAGGACATACAGGGGAGACAAATTCAAAAGGATCTTTATCCTCTCCAGCTACAGGATTCAGTAGTATTTTGTCCCAATTGTGATGCTGTAACTTCTGTCTGGTTTCTCTGATTTTATTTCAAATAGGGGATGCTTAGTTTCTTGGCCCAAAATGGGGACAGGGACAGGTTTCTCTAAGTAGCTGTCTTGCCTACAGAGGAAGGTGCTGTGGGTACAGGTTCTGCTTCAACTGAGCTTCAGAGAAAATTCAGAAACAGCTGGAAAATAAGCATTTCAATTTCACCTTTCACTTTGATCTTGGTTTTATTCTGACTCAGTTTTGTTTTGAGTTCTGGATCACACTAAATTAAATAATAATCTTGGAATATTTCAAAATTACCATTCTGGAAAATGTCTCAAGTTCTTGACCTTTATTTTTCTTTCAATCTGCAATCAAGAGTAAATCGACTCCCTGGCGTCTCTTTTGCAGACAAAATCCTGTTTACTGATCTCTTCCTGACACTGGCTTTCTGATTTTGCTGGTGTTGAACTGGGATGATGGCTTTTCTATGCAGAAACTCATTTCCATGTAGTCTCTCACTTCATCCTCTGGTTGGCATTTAGTATTAAGGCCAAGAAAAACTAAGATTCAGATTTGAGCCCCCATTGAACACTGATCCACACAGAGTTCTGCAGGTGGGAAGTCTCTTGAACAGTATTACATCTGGTATATTTTTTTTTTCTTGGAAAAAGAGCCCATGATCTGGGGATGGAACAAGGACGTTGCTGAGAATTTGCAAGCAGAGAGGCAGTATTTTTGATCTAAGTATGAAGCATATTGCAAGCTGCACCAAAATGGGGAGCCCTCCAAGCAAAATAGCAGCTTAGAGATTGTTAAATAGCGAAAGCCAGAATTGTGGTGTTACAGAACCCAAATCCCTGCCAGATCCCAGCAGTTCTCCTCCTTCCCCTGCTGATGGCAGTGCTCTGACTTCTAATCGTGCTGCACAGAGGGACCCCAGCAGAGAAGTGACCTGAATATGCTTGGGGATTCAGATATGGTGCAGGATAAACCTTTAAGGGGAAGAAACGACTTGCATAAACAGGCTGCTCAGGGAGGTGGTTGAGTCACCTTCCCTGGAGGGGTTTAAGGGACGGATGGACGAGGCGCTGAGGGGTATGGTTTAGCGATTGAGGGGAATGGTTGGACTCGATGATCCGGTGGGTCTTTTCCGACCTGGTGATTCTATGATAAAACCGGTATTTTTTTTCCATAAGATTTTGAGGCTGAAATGGGTGGTTTGTTGGCATACCACCATTGAGCTTTTGGAAACAACAGAATTGCTTTTTGTAGCCCTGGGCTCACAAGCTCTTCTCTTCCTTCCTTCTCCACCCAAAAATGAGGGCCCCGTCACTGGATGCAGCCTGGCATGGCTCAGCTGGCTGGAACGAGTTGGGCATCTGACCCAGAGATTTTGCTTGATCAAGTCGATTTCCCAATTTCATCCTCAGATCTTTCAGATCAAACTGCCCTAATATGAGCAAACCACAGGAGAGCGCTAGGTCTTACGGGGAAGAGATCCCTGCAATGCATGCTCACATCTTCCTAATGGGTTTTGAGCAGGGGAGGCTGTCACTGGAGAGAAATGTCTTGACTTTGTCGGTTATCCCAACTATTCATCTTTAAATGAAACAGTTTATTCCAATAAAAATACGCTACTCCATGTAGTTTCTTCAGGCTCTTGAGCTGAACTAAACCACAAAGGACAGATACACTCTGCAGAGGTCTTTTTTCTGAAGTATGACTCTCCAGTTCCCAGTTTGCAAATTCTTTTTGATTTAGTTCTTTATCAAATAGCGTAAAGTTAACGCAACACACCAGCTAGTAAACTGAGAAATCGGTATCTCGCTTGCAAAGTACAGATTCCCAGTGAACATTTGATAACCTAATAATACTAAAAAATGGAATTTTTTTACAGTTGGCAAACCCCAGAGCTTTCTGCAAAGTGGTAAACAAGCAATTGAAGAAAAGACAGAGCGCTGTGAGGTTTAAATCAAAACAGCACCCTTCAAAAACATCTCGGGGGCTTTAGAGGCCCAAACAAGGAGGAATAACTCATCTGCCTTGGGTTTAAGCTGATGGCTTCAGTTGTTCAAAGAGATAGCATGTGTGTGGGAATACTTCCCCTGGTAAATGAAGATATTCACTCATCGAAGCAGGAACCTGCCAAACGTGTGTTGCATAAAGGGGGAAATTCCAGGCATTCTTGGGGAAATTGCAACTTTGAGACAGCAGAATCGGGCCCGTACCTGGCAGAAGGCTTGCGGACAATCATGGAAGTCTGTCTGGCACATGAAAGCAGTGAAAGCAGGTTTGAATGAGCAACAAGAGCATGATAGAGGGTCATGATGTTCCTGTGTGAGGAGGGAAGGAGGCACTTTCTTCTCCTTATGGTCTGAAAATTTCTTGCCAGCACAGTATTGCAGTCATACTGATAACCACAGCTCCATCTGGCCATCAATTATTCATATAGACCCCGACACCACTGGGAGTCTGCACTTATAAGAAGCAGCAGTGTTTTAGCTGTTAATTGGATGGGTAAGTTCCCCTCTCCTGAGGGTCAACATGAACTTCCCATTGACCCAAACCTGGTTTCTGGAAGCTGGAATGGGGCCCAGGGTGTTCAGGGCAGGTGGTTTTGACCAGCGTTTGCAGCATTTGCTCTGCAGAGCTGGTGGGCTGTGGCTGCTTCTAGACTTTTCAAAATAAGCTGGCAAAAGAGGGAAGGACAGATCCCAGCCTTGCTGATATCAGTGGCATCCAGGCTCCCAGAGGAACACTTGACTTAATGCTTTGGTGTAGCAACAAGTTTTTCCTTGTAATTTCCTTGATCCTCCACTTTGGGGGAAGAGGAGTAAAAGACCACTGTTAAGCAGCTTCTGCATGCTCTATTTCAGGCCATTGCTGATTCTGTGGCTTGTTCCTACAGTCACCTGCATCATCTTGACTCTCAGCTGGCAGAGAGGCATATGGAACTTAAAATGGTCTCTTACTTTGCACTGAAACCACCTAAAAATCCCTAGCCTGTTGTATGCAACTGGACAAAGCATTTCATCACCATGTTGTGGGGATGCATAGGAAAGGGGACAATTAGTCTGCAATGTTGTGAGCAGATGCCTGGTGATGCTGTAGGCAGGTTTGTAGGGTTGGGAACAGGTCAGAGCTGTGCCCTGTTTTGGTGCCATATGATTGTCATCTAAAAGCCTGCAGCTATTTTGTTAGTTTTCCTCTAGAAACCAAGAGGAGGCAAGTTCTAGGTGTATTTTCTTTGTCTTGGGACACCCTTGTATATGTATAGTAGCAAAAGCTCTTGTTCCTCTGTTCAGTGTCTGTGTGGCACTACGCTAAGGCAGTCTTATACCCACTTATGTTGAATATTCTCCCCAGTTTGGAAAACCACTGGAACTAAACCAGGGACAGATGTCAAGCAAGCCTTAACATAGATCTGACCCACATCCTCCACCTCCCCTGTGGCCTTTCTGCTCTTACGGAGCTTCTTTTTTAAAGTCTCCGGCCCTTGAAGATCTCCTGTCCAGCCAAAATTCAAAGTGTCTACAATTGGAGAGCAGCTCTTCAACGCGTTTCACAAAAGATGATCTGTGTCTCTCTTTGCCTGTTCATTGCAAAAATATTCCCCTGCCTTCCTTGCCTTCATCTGTCCAGTAGCCCTAAGTGGCTTTCCAAATGTGTTTATCTGAAATTCTTTACATTTTTACCCCCTATCCCGAGCATGGGAAGCGGCTGGGCTCTCGGGTGCCCTGCGCTGAAATCAGTGCTTAGTGTACATCTGGTTGCTGGCCTGGTGCGGAGTTATCTAGAGGAGATGATCCTGTTGAAGGAAGAAGAGTACAGAAATCAGGCCAGTGGCCTCAGTGAAAATGTAGGTGATAAATGTACCCCTGTGATTACATTCCTCTTCTGTGCGTCTTGGCATCGCTAACTAATCCCTCCTAGGAAGAAGGCAAAGGAAGCAGGGAGCTGTAAATTACAGCTCTGCTTAATTGGCTGGCGCGAGTTTGCTGTGGGGCCAGGCTCGGAATACACAAAATATCTTTATGTAAAAGCAGTTATTAGCAGGAGATGCAATGAAATGGGGGTTTCAACCAGTTGATGTCTTGTGGTTGGATCCTCTAGTGTCTAAGAAGGTGCAAACTCCAACTGAAGCTTTTCCTGCCGTTGGGGTGTTCTTAATATTTCTCTCTCCCCTGTGGATTCTCCAGTGTCTAATAATATTACTAATAAGCTGCAATGTGAGCTCAACAATTTCTTTCAGTGTGGGCATTAATAGGTCTCGGGATACAGGAGAGGGCCCTATTTTCATAAAACTTGGAGGAACTGTAAGACCTCTGCCCCCCTCCACCAAGCTGGGTTGTAGTTGGCCAACATATCTGAAAATTATAGGAGACGGGGGAGATAAGTATGTTTATTTTATTTATGTTTTATGTATGTATCCCACGTGCAGAATGATTGCCTAAACTTCATTTCTTCAGAGACCAAGTTTAAACCTTATGTGTGCCTCTCTATTGTAATAGACTTTGTCTCTTTTTATTTACCCACCTGTAGGAATTGATTATTTCCCCTTTTTTCCCCCTGACTCTTCAATTTCCCCATATCCTGTTCCCAAAAGGACTGGGGCCCTTCCCCAAGGGATCGTTTCATGCTGTTTTCCCAGGAGGTCTGCCTTGAAGGATGCTGATACGTAGGTGCACATATGTTATGCTTGTATTATTTGCTCTGCAGTGAGAGGGAAAAAATATATCCGTAGAAGGCTTGCTCTGGTCTCTTCCAAAGGCAGTTTAGATTTGTGTGCTTTCTTTTGAATCTGTCAAGAGCATCTATATCGTCACAGGAAAAAAAGCCCTGAAATAAGGCGAAATAGGAGCAGAGTGAGAATTTCAAACATATTTAGTCTAATATATTGACTTGGAAAGGATCTTCCTTTGGGGACTGATGTGTTTGACACCTGAAAACTCAGCAAGGCTAGCTCAGAATTTGAATCCATGAGTTGATATGCTTTTAATGCTCCTTCAGTGTGTGTGTGTGTGTACACAAATTATTCCCTTACACATGCAACATTATGTACAAGTTTTCTTCTCCCAGAATTCCAGCCTGCTTGGGTTGACCTTGTCTCTCTCGGTGATTTAGATTTTGGAGAAGGAATGGGTAAGGATTTGCTTTGACATTTAAAGGCAATCCAGGTAATTGATAGCACTGGCAGCGTCCATCTCTCCCTCCATATATCTGCACAACAGTATCTATTTTTGACGTAGCTGACACGCCATTTCCTTTGGCAGCCCAAGGGCGGCTCATCTTTAAATTAAACTCGTCTCTGACCCTTCCAATCTGCGAGCTGTATAGAGGCAGACACTGGTGGGGTATATCATCTGGAGACTGTGCAGGCACATTTGAGCGGGGTGATGTATTATCAAAAGGGCTCTGCGTTACTGCTAGCTGGAACCAAAACAAGCTCTAAAGTATTAACTAATGACATGGGAAGTCCCTTAGGTATCTAATCACCTTTAATGTTCAGATTTAGAAGACAACTTTAAAGGAAGAAAAAGAGATTAGCGGGTCAGGTCAGAGCACCCCTTCCCCCTCCCTCCACCCCCAAAATACAATTGGCTTTTTAAAGTCAAAACCAGATTCATATTTCACCTCATCAGTAAATACACCATTAAAATCCAAGCCCTAGAGCTTGGATCCCGGAGCAAAGCTTTGCTGTAGTTTGGAGGGAATTGAAACTTTGGTTTGTATCAGAAGCAATGATGGGTTTCAGGGTCTGGAAAACCCCCCTTTGCAAGGATTTGAGATGAAGTTTGGTGCCATCTGGTTATAGGAATAAGAGCCCCCCTGCAAAATTTCAGCTGTAGCTCCCCAAGTTTTCATGCATGTAGACTGCTTGCTCTCAAAACTGTTGTTATCCCTGCAGTATGTCTACCTTGTGCCACAGCCCCCTACCTGGACAGAGGTGCTAAAGGATATACCAGTGTCATATAGGAAGTCTGTACAGGGGGAAGGAAATACTGATTTGGCCTCCCAAGAATCAAGCCAGCATGTGGCTTGCAGAACTGGCTCTGTGGACTGAAAAAAAACTCTGAAGAAAAGCAAAGCTGTTGTCAGTAAATCCACTTTCCTGCATTGATGTGGACCCAGCTGTATTCTTTTGACTCAGAGCCCTGCAAAGCTTGGGGCAAAGCCTTTCAACCTTCCACTTTACCCAGTGGGCCAATTCCTGCATCCCACACCAGTCTTTCTACAGCTGTGGAGGGGAGAGGGGTTTGGTTTTAGTTTCCACCTGGGGATGTTGCTGTTTATGGTAGGTCTGCATGTGGAGCAAGGGGAAGAAACCCCAGAGGTGACAAGCCAACCCAGTATGGTGTCCTGGGGAAATACCAGCTGAGAGTCAAGCAAGAGAGAAGCTTTCATAGGTTTAGTGCAGGTCTTCGTTAGGGCAGTTAAGCTGTCTGTTGCTCAGGAGTTGCCCCACTTGCACCTTAGCTCTGTGGGTAATAAACCCAGATCTTGCAGGTTTGGTGTTGTGATGGGAGGAAGCTACTAACAGGGATGTGGGTGACCTTGTGAGGCTGCTCAGCCCCCATCCTTGGACCATGGGCAGTGTGGTCAGCTCACGTGGTGCTAGAACATGCCAGCCCTAAACACTGATGCATAGTTCTTGCAGAAACACCAGGTATTCCAGCCTCTGCCCCCACCCGGAGTGGGGTCCTTTCCAGTGGTGGTTCCAGTTTAGTCACCCAACTTCAGACTGGTGTTTCAAAGGAAGCAGAATCGATTTTGGTGTTCCAAGTCCTGCTGAGCTTTGCTGTAATGTGGATGTTTGCTATTCTGAAACCTTCTGACCTGAGACCTTAGCATTAGCCGCATACCTCGGCAAGTTTGGATGTAAATGTAAGATGTGCAGGAATTAAAGTGACATCAAAGCCTGAATTCCACTGATTTCTTTTTCCTCCAGTAGTTCTTTGATACCTAAGTCATAGGCTTGGGTTTTTGAGAATTTTTTCCTTCAATCCTTGCTTTAAGGGTGGCCTGCAATCCTGGACTGCCTGGCATTTCTAGAAAATGGGATGAATGAGGAGTTACTCAGCCTCCCTCTAAGTCAGGTTCAAAATAAAATACTGACATGTTAACATTCTGATTTCTTTCCTTTTTCCTTGTTCTCTATAACCCTCTTCAAAAACTGCCTAGAAGCAAACCCGAGATCTTTGTCATGCCCTGATACCTTTTTCTGGCTTTCAGTCAACCTTTATTCATCTAGCTTGAATTGCTTCTTTCTTTTGAGATTATAGTCATATTAGGCTGAGATTTGGTACCTATGAAAGTAAGAGAAGATGGTAAACATGGGAGCTGGTCTTAGGTAGGAGAGCAAGCATGAAAAGAAATAAGATCTAAGTCTCGTATTCTGTATTTAAAATAAAAAGAGACACACAATCACCCTCAACAAAATAAAGCTGCAGAACGGTATCCAAGGATATGCATACACCCAGGGGTTGTGATGACATCATAAGTCACTGGAGCTTTGTTCTTGTCTCATTTGTTATGATGTCACCTCTCCAGACATATTTACAATTTCATAATTTGTGGTTCCCTATCATTTGTTCTTGTTAGATAAATACACGGATGGAGGGCTTTGGTGACATCATGGTAAACCATGGGAGTGAGATCTGAGTACTTTCTGATGCTGTTGCTCAGCTGCAGTGCAAGCAGGAGCCTGGCAGCTTTCTATGCAATTGTGCGGTTGTCCAAGTTGAATGAAGCTGGTGGGGAGGTGCTTGTGTTTTCCTCTTCTTTCCCAGTAGAACCTGTAGGCTGGCGTTCACACTATGTTACCAGCTGGTTGTTGGTTCACCTGGAGGATCTCTTTGTAAGAAGCTGGAGATGCTTCCTGGAACAGGTGTTGAGGATTGTGGCAGTTAGCACACAGCACGAATCTGCTCAGAGCACTGTGGACCCAAGATCAGAAGAGGCAGCTGGGTGATTGTGCTGTTTCAGGGCTTTCCTTGTTGCCTGAGTGTATCCAGGCACAGAGATATAAAATGTCTCTTCTATCTGCTTGATCTGTAAAATGAGAAACTTAAATCAGCTACTTAAATGGATAAGAATAGGTGAGAACCTCTGTACGCATGGGTCAAATTACAGGATGCTGGGAGGATTATATGGGAGAGATGAGCACTGCAAGCGGGTATCTACGTTGGGTTGTTGATGCTGAGCCAATCCAGCACTGACTTGTGCTCCCTGTCCCTCCCTTGAGAGGAGGAGATGAAATGAACCACTGAAAGCTAGTTGGCACAGCTGCTGCCTTCACGCTCTGCTGGAGCTCAGCCCGCTTTCATGTTTCACTTTTGATTATTGAAGTCCAAATTGTAATGGGAGATGATTAGAGTGACGGGGAGCTGATGGTGCCCACCTACATGAAAGGCAGTGTAGGGCTCCACCAAGAAAGCTGTGTAGGAAGTGGAGCTGACTCTCTTCCAATGTGGTAGGTAGTGAGCTCCTATGAAGACGGGAGGAATGGGCAGATGCCAAGTCAGTAGAGGCTCTGAGGAAGGACTTCAGCAGGCAGCTTCTCAGCTACATTTGCTAGTGACCCACCAGTTGTTGCTTTTCTTTGAGCATGATGTTCTCGTTGGAGGTTTTGGAGTATTACTGAGGCAATAGTGTGGTCTCGGTTCCACTCTTGTCTTACTAAATGGACCCTGGAGTATATGGGCCATTCTAGTGTGAAGGCATCAAACTTCCTTGATGTCTTCTGCTAGCCTGACACTTCTAGAAAGCACTTCTTCCCTCCTGAAGAAGGCAGTGGCAAGGGAAACACTAGTGGCTCCATCAGCTAGTGTTCTGAATGATGTTGCATTAACATCACTCCTTGGGTTCTCGGAGGACTGTAATGCTAGTATATCACATGCCACTGGCCCAGCCCCTGAGATGTCAGCATTCATCCTGTGGCATCTCCTGAGACCTCTGTGAAGACCACAGTGGTCACAGTACAAATATTCTTAGTATTTAAAGAAGCACAAGTATTTTCTGCTTACTCGTGCCAAAACCAACAAGGGTAGTTGAGGGCTACTTTCTACTGCCACCTCCTTGCTCTGGTGTGAGGCTGTGGTCCTTAACTAGGGCATTGTTACCGTGGTCTGTACCGCTTGCCTTTCTCTCTTCTCTATCTGGCAGCAAGCAAAATTCAACTACTGATTAAGGGGATAGACAAACGCACTGGTTATCTGCCATGTGCCTGGGCATGTATGCTCTGCTGAACAAGGCTGATGAGGGTGGGGATGACAAGGGGCCATTTGTTCTGCATTGGTAGATCTGTCTAGATGCTTTAGATGATGAATGGAGGCATGGAAATCTCTTACGGTCCCTGTACAGAAGATTGGATTTGCTGTACAATTGGTGCCAAGAGGGGAATATTTGTCAACCTCTTTTTTTTCCCCATCTCTTCCCCCAAAGAGAAAGTTTTGGCTTCCAGCAGTTGGATGGATTCAGGATGGGTTGCGTCTGGGTCCAGAGGAATGAACTAGTACAAGTTTTCTAGTCCCTGGGCAGCTCACACGCAACGCAGAGCCTTCTGCAAACTTAGCACAAGGCAATAGTGGAGATGGATGAGACTCTGTGGGAATGTTGTGAGGTTCAGATAAAATCCGCAGTTCTCAGGGCAGGGTCTCAATGTGGTGGTGTTGAGGGTAAATGGAGTTTACCCACTTGGAACGTGAGTGACACGCTGTTTATCCATTTCTCATCTACACCAGGCAATAGAAATAATTTCTTTTAATATCCCATCTTGACATCAGGAGGGAGGGGGGGGACTGACCCCACCAGGGGCTCAGGAGCAGGTGCATGGGGTTCACAGGGAACGCTACCATTCCCATGGCATCGGAGGGGGCTCTGGGCTTACTGGAAAGATGAGAGGGAGGGTGCTTTTCACCCAAAACTTATACAAGGGTGTACCTCTAAGGAAAGGTCTGAAACCCTCCGAGTTATGCTGTGCATTGTGCAGAGAGCACCCTCACTTGTGAGGCATCTCTGCTGGCATCTTCTCTCATAATCATTCATCCTCTCTATAAACAGATTTCCCAGTAATGGTTTTCATTTTCTTTGAAGTGTCCCATTCATTCTGCTGCTCTGCCCATTCATGTGCTCAGGGTTCCTTGAAAGGAAGACAGACACAAACATCCGAAGTGCTTGAAATATGCTAGCAGGGGGAGGGGGCGGGCAGAGGCATTTCTTTTAAAATATATCTGAGGAGACTTTAATCCTTTTTACCTTTTCTCCTTTTTACTTTTTTTTTTTCACCTAAATAATTATTTTTTATTTTGAGGTTGCTTTCCCCCTACAGAGATCCCAATGTAACATGTTTTTTTAAATCCCACCTCCTGCAATCTGTTCCTGCTGCTTTAAACTATTAATAAATTGAAAGCATGTTCTGGAGGCCAATTTAATCCAGCCCCAAAGTTAAGCAGGTGGTGAAGTGGTTTGATGGGGTACATTTCTGCACTGGAGACTTCTAGGCTAAGACACAATGGTTGTCAGGGCTCAGTAGCTGGGCTTATATGAATAGGAAGGAATATTTGGCTCTGAAAGTCAGGAACTGTATCTCCTTCCTGTGAGGACAGGGAGTAGTAGGGAAGGGGCTACTTTTCTAAGGCAGTCATCAATCGTAAATGATGGTCAGTTATGGCATGTCATGCCCTGTAACATTTTACCTGCATCGAGATCCCTTTTCACTGCTGTAATAACCCATATTTAAGCTTGAATTAGTGCAGTAATAATGCAGATTGAAGGCTGAATCATTGCAAATGCTGCTTCATTTTGTCTTGATATCCTTTGTCATATCTCTACGGAGTCTGAACCACCCAGTGCTTCCTCATGGGATCAGTCTTCAGCAATTCTCCTGCCCTGGTTGAAGATGTTCCTTGCTCTATCCCCAGAGAATGGTGTCAAACTTGTTTCATTTTGGTGACAAGGTGATGCCTTGCAATTGGCTCTAATTGTTTCCTCCCAGGCTTGTCCCAGCATAAGAGGAAACCTTGTGATTCTGATTAAAATTAGAAGTGTGCAGACTTTCCAAGGGAGGCTGAGTTTGGGTTTAGAGTAGATGCGAGACCTCAGCCTGGGCACAAAGGCTGCTTCTGCTCCTGGGTAACAGCCCTGTGAGCCTTTGCAAAAGTAAGTGCCGGGAGCGGATTCTCCACTGTGCTTTTTCTCTTGACACTTGTAATTTCTGCCCACACATTCAAGGCTGTGCGTGGCATTTAGGACTGTGTTTGTGGACAGCTTGAAGGCTTGGGATTCTTTTTAATTATTATTATATAGTTGTGGACTGGGGTCTTGGTGTATGGGAATGAGAACGAGTTCGCTGTTTTTCCACCAGATCTTTGCATCGGGTTGTTTTTTATTAGGACACGTTTGGCTTTGATTTCAGATTTATAAGTTGTTCTGTTCTATCAGGCCCCAATAGGCTTTTTGAATCCAGACCCCCATAGAAATGGAGAATTATGATTCTAACATTATGCCTAGTAGCAATAATAATAAAGATCTGGACGTTCATATTCATGAACTGCAAGCCCGAATTCTTTTATGGGACTGAACGTCTGCGTGGTTGCAGACCGGGGAGGACGCTCCATATTAGGGGGTGGAAGGTCTGTGCCCTCTCGATGAAGAAGGGTGGGGTCTGGACCAGTTTTGGGTGAGGAACAGAATTTGGGGGAAGGAGGGAGGAACAAGCCAGCCCCTAGCATACCACAAATGTGTTTTATATTGTAATATCAAACATTGGCTTATTCTGTGTTTTCTGTTAAAACAAGTCATAAAAGAACTACTTAAAGGGGACTCCATTCCTATATTTTATATATACCCACAGAGAACATGTGGAGCGCAGATAATGGTGACCAACCTTCTCCCCCCACCGCCCCATTCATCTCTTTGGTCTAATAAGAAAAAGAACAGAGCTGGTGTTAACACAGGAGAGGTTGTTAATCTATTCGGAAACGGATTTTCAGGTCCACGCATACTATTTTTTTTTTTTTTCTGACTCAGGGAGGGGAAAGGGAAGGCTGTTGATGTCTCTCCATGGAGGGGGGGGAGAAGAGGCTGAGAGCCGGGGCTCGCTCCCCTCGGAGGAGCCGGTGATGATGCTCAGAGGAGGGCGGGAGGTGTGTTTAGCTCGGGGTGGGATGTAATTGATAGCAGGGAAGAGCTGTCACAATAGCAGGATAGGAAACCGGCTGTCCGGGACAGACCCAGCTTTTAAAAGCCCCTAATCTGCCACTCTATGTATTAAAGGGCTGATTTGAGGGGAGGACACGGGGGGAGGGGGGTTAAAGAGGAGGCCTGACTCCTGTTAGCTCCTTCTAATGAGGCAGTTGAATAGCATTTAAAGGGGCTCCTAGCCTGGCATGAAATCTCACAAAGGAACCTCCTTATTTTAATGCACGCAACTGACTTTGCTTTACAAACACTTTTATAGTGTCCAGACACTTACAAATCGACCTTCAGTGATTCTTGAGTTAATACGAAGTCTTGGGAAACATTAATGCGCTATTAAAAAAAAAAAAAAGAAAGTCTCTCAATAGATCTTTCTAGTCTTACAAACAGGCTCAGAGTTCTTGAGTACTCAACTCCGGGTATAAAAATGTAAAGTCGTTTAAGGCTATTAATGGGGGGAGGGAGCCGATCCTGCATTCCGTGCCCGAGTCTCTCTCATTTAAGCTGTTAACCTCCAGCTTGTAGGGCTTGGGGTTGTTGGTTGTTTGGTTTTGTTTTCTATTTTTTTTTTTTTTTACTAGTAGAGTAACGAATTTTGGCTGCTAGCAAACATTTAAACCTCGAAGAAGGGCTTGCGTGTGAACAAGTTTATCTCCCCAGCCCAACATGTCAGTTGGTTTAATTAAAAAAAAAAAAAAAATCTTATTACCTCTCCCTAAAGATCTCGGCTCTCTGATTGCAGAACAATGCGGGGAAAGAATTTTAGGGCGAAAAACTGGAGGGGATGGGAGAGGCAACATCGGGTCCTGTCTACAAGCAGCTTAGAAAATACCCCCTTCCCTAAAAAAATACATTTAAAATCCGTGCAACAGAAGGGAAACGGTTTAAATTGGCAAAGGAGATTAATGAAGGATGCAGAAAGAGCGGAGTAAATCGTAGTGGAGCAGCTCAAGGCGGCGGGAAGAGTGTGTGTGTGCACGGGTGGGGTGGGATGTATGGAGCACGGATCCCTTGAGCTGATCCTGTGCGAGTGATGCTGGAGCCTGGATCTGCGAGCTGGGCGCTTCCCAGGGGCACGGAAAGAGACGGGGAAGGAGGAAAAGGGCTGAGAAAGGACTGTTGTGATGAGGATGGGGTCGAGGTGGGGGGGGGCTCTTGGGGTAGGGGGGAGTCGCTGTCCCTGACCCGCGCCCGCTGCGGCTGCCTGGCAAGCCCTGGCTTTTCTAACGATGAAAACTCGTTTCTAATACATTCGTTTTCGGTTTTTTTCTCCTTGGTGGGCCTTGGACCCCGTCTATGGGGCAGGGGGTGTCCCCCCAGCCCGGCGGTGCGGGCAGCGGCTGCCCTGTGGAGGCAGAAGAGTGGGGGGTTCCAGCGCTTGAGGGAAGAAAAAAAGAAACCCAAACCGAACAAAACCACCCCAAACACCCCACCTCACGGTCCAAATTATCTCCTCTCAGCGCTGGGCTCCGATAAGGCCGGTCACGAGGGGGGAACGCGGACCCCCGCGCTTCTCTTTTGTCTCGTTTCCCTCCATCTCCCGACTCTCAGCAGAGAAATATTTTTTTATTTTTTTTTTTTCAGGGAACAAAGAAACAATTTAAAGCCAGCTCTGGGGAAATCAGAAGTCCCGTCCTAACGAACGGGACGTTGTTTTTGCAGAGCCGGCTGCTCCGCGCAGGCTGAGCGAGCGCGGAGGCTCCGCTCCAGGGCTCCGCGAGGAGCCGGGCAAATAAACAATGCTCTGTTTTATCTCTTTGCTTCCCCCTCTCCTTGAAATTCGCGGGAGGGTGTCTGTGTGGATTCGAGCATACGAACAGCTGCTTAAAATCTAATGTAGACAAATGGACATCTTGTATAACATTAAGTTTTAGTAGGCAACTAATTTATTTTTGAAGTGCTCTTGCGAATGGTTTGGCAAAGAGCTTTTTCTCCCTCCTGTTCCTGGAAAGGAGCTGGAGAATTTGCCGAGCAGAACAGGGGGTCGGGTGTTGGGGAAGAAGGAAAAAGACTCTGGGTCTATGAACGTTTCCCAGCCCTAGAGCTCCAGGCTGGCCATGGTTCCCCTTCACCCCACCGAAAAATTGATAGAAACATCCCTCAAAAAAAAAAAAAATTAGACATAAAGGAACACCGTGAGGATAATATATATATGTTATTAGAGGAATTTAGCTCTTCTGCAAGCGGCTTTAGAGAGTCCAACACTTCTAAAGCATTGGGGCATCCCTCTCTTTAAGCTTGTTCGAGTTGATATCAAACAAAAAAAAAAAAAGAAAAAAGCAAGGCACAAGGTTACTTTTAGTTTGTAAATGGCCCAGTAAGAGCAGATTCCGCCGTGGGAAGCTGTAGGTGATGGAGCAGGGGGTGCTCCTGCCTCGGCCGGACACACGGAGGGCTCCGCGCCTTTGTCAGGGGACGAAGAATAATAAATTGGGCTCCGTGTTTTATAGGAACGGCGGAGCCAGGAGCACGCAGGTTAAAACTAAATCCGTATCCAGCCAGCCGTGAGGAGAGCGGCTCCGAATTGAGAGGAGTGGAGTGCGGGGCGGGCGGGAGGAATTAAAAAAAAAAAAAAAGCCAAATTATCTAGAAAATTAAGATTTTGTTCGTGCTCCTGGGTGCTGTCGCCCACCGAGGGTGCCAGTGTGCCTCCTCTCCGGGCCGAGGAGCTGGTTCTGCCCTTTCCGAGCTGCTTTCCCTGCTGTATCCAGCTCTAGAGACTCTGCTCCGGGGCCGGAGCAGAGTCTCTAGAGCTGGATACAGCAGGGAGAACTGCAATTTTTTGAGAGCTCACAGGGATACCCAGTCCCTCTGCTCGAGCTGTTACCCTCTCTTGCTTTCCATGTTTATTTGCAGGGACAAAAATCTCATAGTTTGCCTTACAATTTTCTTCAATTCGTTATGTATATTTATTTTTTTCCGCTTTCTATCAAGACCATCCCGTGAATTACCAGATAGAAAACAGCCTCCTCTCCAGGATAAAATTTTCTGCCTGCTCGGAGGGGTTGAATACCGTTTTCTTTCTTGCACAAACCACTTTCTTGATCTTCTGGTGCGGCGGCAGCGAGTGAAAAAACCCCTCAGTGCTTCACCGCTCGGGCGAAGCTGCGATGCGTGGGTTAAAATGTTGGAGTTTTTTAGGCTGGGATCCTCCGGGTCATTTTTTTTTTTTTTTCTGGTAATTAAAAAAATATAAAAGCAGATTTGCCCCGTTTAGGAGGGGAAAATCGAAGTAGGAACGTGGGAGGTTAATAGAAAACGTGGAAAAGAAGGGGAAAGGAAAAGAAGGGGAAAGGAAAAGAAGGGGAAAGGAAAAGAAAGGGAAATAGGGAGGTGAGAGGCTGGGGGAAGGTGTTCGATCCCGGTTCTCTGTGACTGCACGGGGCTGTTCAAAAGCCCTGGGAGCGAGAGGAGGATCGGAGGGGAGCGGAGCCTGGGTCGGGGGGTAGAGATGCTGCAGGGGGGGTGTTGGTTTTAACCATCCACCTCCCTGAGAGACGAGGAGCCGGGGCGCAGGGCTGGGTGGGTGTTCTCCCTCGCTGCTCCGAGCCAGGGAAAGGACATTTTTCACTCCCTAAACCTCGGCTCGGCGGGGGAGGAACCCGCAGGCTGCTCTCTCTTTAAGCCCCGACTTAATTTTACCCCTTAAGGAAGCGATCGAGCCTTTGCCCAGCGCCCAAGGTGGCTGAAGGCGCCTGTTAGCCCTCAATTAAAACTCCATTAATATCGTGGGCACGGCCAGCAGCGCGGCCGCGGAGCCGGGCGGCGGAGGCGAAGCGCGCAGCTTCTCAGGTATTATCGTTATTACTGTTATCTCGATTACATCCCCCGGGGCTGGATCCTCTCCGCGCATCCCAGCTCTGGGAAGCGCATCAGCCCCGAGGTGATAACGAGAGGAGCAAATCCGCGGGCGCGGAGCCCCCGCACCGCCGGTAGAGCTGGAGGGGAGCGCCTCGGGTTTCTTTACGGGCTCATTTTCTCATTTTCTTCTTTACTGCACGCGTAAAGAATTTTGAAAAGCGGCGGTAAATATTTTCTCTTCTGGCAAGTTATTTATTGGCACGAAGAGAGGATTTCTTCCCCCCTCCCCTCTTTATAAAGCTACATGTGGTGACCATATAGGATCAGAAATAATGTGGCCTTTCTGGTTTTGAAGAACTGCTAATGTCATTAAAGGTCTTCCTAACACGCCAGCGAGGAGTTCAAAAAGCCTCGCCTTTTATCCTGGGCATATATTTGGTTGTTTATAAAGTGCAGACTTCCTTATGCTTCAAGTGCATCAGGAGGATTTCTTAACTCTGCAGAAGGGTCTGTTTTCAACTATATTCTTCTTTGGAAATTGGACTGTTTAACCACTGTCTTTCGCACTTCTTTTCTGGCTGCTATTTTTATACATTTAACCGCAGAAGAGGTTCCCCCGCACACAGAAGCAAATAAAGAATTTTCACCCTCTGCTTTGTATTACAGAAAATATCCGCGCTGCCCACTAATTGTCCATTAGCGCTAATAAGTGGCTAAAACAATATTAGAAGATAACCCGAGCAACCTGTCTTCTTTATTTTAATTTGACTTAGTGAAGTCGGGAAGGTTTTGACGAAGACCCGACTAGACGTGTCCAGGGAATCTGTGTACTAAACTTTTGGACTGTTGATTTTGAGGGTCACTTATCTAAGCTAAGTTCAAAGTGTCACCTGCTTTAATCCCTTTTCTGTCATGCTCGGAGAAACTCCACGCAGCACACAGAGCGCCTGGAAAAAAATCCTTCTGTCTCGATTTTTTTTTTTTCCCTCTCTCACAAATACACTAGGAATTTCTCCCCTAGATTCTAGCAGCTCTTAGGAAAAACTCGTTTGAATTCAATTATTAATATTTTCCGGGCATGTTCTTTTAGTGTGCCATTTGTAATATATTAGGATGAATTATATGTGTTTTTTTTTAAAAAAAAAAAAGGCAAAAAAAGAGAGGAGGGAAAAAAGAAAAAAGCAGAGAAAGAAGCCCTTTCCTATGAAATAGAAACAAGATGTTCAAATATGGAATGTATGAATTTGAAATCTGGTGTTTTCCACTCTTGGATGCTGATGGCATTAAAAAAACCCCTCCTTTGCTTCTTCTGCAATTTAAAAACTTACATAGAAACATAAATTATCCACCAGGATATTATTTTTAATTAAAATTCTCTTTCCTGTAGGAGTTGTTTTTAACTTCTCTTCGGTTTTCCTGAAGATTTTTCTTTTCCCTCCGATTTAACATTTTTATTAATTGGGGGATTCGTAAACTGCGTCTCGTAAGCGGGTTGGTGTTTTTGAAACTTTGACAGAAAACAGTCCACTTGTTTTGTTTTGGTTTGGGTGAATATTTTTGGTGAAAACGCATAGTTTTAAAACAACTCAGAGGGAGTGGAAAACTTGGAGCTCCTCAGACATGTCAATGAACAGAGTTCACACACACGCAAAATATCCCATGTTTTTTCAATGAGCTCTTGAATGTCAAGCTCTGCACTAAGGCTTTGGAGGGGCAAACCTAAATTTATGCATCTCCAGCCAATTTTAGGCACCTAAATAGAAATGGAGCCGTTCTCAGAAGTGCTGAACCCTCACAAATCTAGGCGAAGACAAGGAGGACAGCTCTGGTTCAGCACCCATAAAACCTAGTCCCTTTTTTCTTGCTGTCCACATGTGACATTAGACACTTGAACTGGCTGTTGTGTTCAGCTGCCTTTATCATTTCCTCTTAGAGAATACCTGGAGAAGCAGGAAAAGTACTTCTGTATTCAGCAAAGTAAGGGTCTTGAAGTACTTGGTGAACTTCAAAAGACTTGAGAGCGATAGTACCTGTGTTAAGTTAGATATATAGATGGTCTAGAGGAACCACCTTGACCACTCAGCCCTGCATTCCTGGACAATACTGTAATGCGCCCCAGAAGGGTTCCCAAAGCATCCACAGCACAAAAATTCTCCCCCCGCCTAGAACAAACACTCGAGGGATGATGGGGGAGACCAACCAGCTGCCAAGTGGTGGAGAACCCCAGGAACAAAGTAAGGGACCTTAAGGGCTTGTGTCATTGCCAGATCTTGGGCTGGGATGTTTTGAATGCACGCAGGTGTTTTCTGTATTTTGGTTTGGTGTTTTGTCTTGGAAGCTTCCCCTCCTGTTGTTTCAGGAACTTGGAGGGGGTAAACAAAATTTCTGGCAAAAATGAGGAGAAAGCAAAAAATCAGCTTCTTTGTGCCTGCTGGGAAATTCTTTTGGGAAGGGAAAGAGGGATTTTCCCATTACTTGGAGCTGGCAAGCGTCAAGACAACATATGTTGTGATTTCTCATGGGCATTTCTAGGTCTTGTCAAGAAATACTGGGGTTCTGATGTAACAGCTGAAGCTCCACTGACCTGTCCATCATCCTCTCTTTTTGGTGACTGGTGTCATCAAACATGTGTCCTGTGTCCTAACAGATAACGAAGGCAAATGGGAATTAAGGCTACAGAGAGAATTACTGGGGCAGGTACATCTGCTAGTATGTCTCAGTCATTTTATTGACTTTTTTTCCCCTTTTCCTGTAGTTTCAGAATCAATCACTCTGCTATCAGCTAGCTCTAGAGATGGATGACTAACACTAGTGAGATAAAAGAGTCAAGACTCCCTTCCCTGTGATTTGGCTGCTTTTTGTTAAAAGTGCACTGAGTGCCACTATTTCCCGTAAAAGACATCTGGAAAATCATTGGTGTGTGATGGAGAAAGTGACTCTTCTCTGCTTTGTACTCCCCTTTGATCCAAAATGGAGCACAATTCAGTGCCTCTTGAGATCAATAGCTCCCATCCTGGGACATTTTTCATTCTCATATGTTGTGGGTGATTTGAACCACTTTAAGAAAATATGAATGTTAGCTCCTTTTTGTCTCTAGAATGTGTTTGTTTATTTTGCAACAGTAAGGCTAATGCCAGGAAGAGAATGGCATGGACCAGCTGGATATTCCCACTAAATACAACCAGTTGAGTTGTTCCACTGGGTTTGGTTAGCTTCACCTTTGTAATCCCACCCATCTAAAGATTCATGAAAATATGGGAAGCCGTGGCTGTGTTGGACAGTCTCACAGTGATCAAAGCAGAGACCTGCAGACCCAAGAGCGTCAAGTGTTATAATTTGAGCTCAACCTGTCTACCTGCAGTAGTGATGGATTCAAAGCCACTTCAAACTGGATGCAAAAAGGATCTCTGGGGGATTGATAGGAATGGTTGGACTCGATGATCTGGTGGGTCTCTTCCAACCTGGTTATTCTATGATTCTATGGTTGGAGTTTGAAGGGTGTTGTGTGCAATCAGGTTCAGCAGACACACTAAGTTTTGGCGTGGTCTTTTTAACCAGGAGAAGCCGACTGCAATTCATGAGCTGCATGAGGCTCTCTAGCACTTTGGCTGTGGCTCCAGGGCGTTGTCATGGTGGGTTTACCACAGGTAAGCTGGTCCAGGAGTTAGGGCTGAAGAGGCTGGTGCTAGACCCAGTCTCACATTCAGCACAACTTCCTTCAAAGATGAATATCTGGAATTCCAGCCACCATGTCCTGCTAGTGACCCACATCCAGAGTCTTCCCCACTCCTCCTCTTTGATTCCTCTATAAAAATATGTCTAGCTGGGTGAGAATGAATGTGTTGCACCTTTTCTTAAGTAGCTCTCAGGTATGCGAGAAGGCCTGACAGCACTGAGCAGGAACTTGTGACCCTTATATCCAGTGAATGGCTGAGTCGGATGGACTTTGAGATGTTTGTCTGCTCAATACCTCTGCTTTCCAGCACTAAATCCTGTAGTATTCGACCTGAAACGTCCTGCTAATATGAGTACGATCAAGCACAGGCCTACAAAGAGCAAGGGAGGTCATTATTTTCACAGGAACTGAAAGTCGGATCCTAAATCTTCAGAAGAGAGCAGTGCCTAGAAACCAGCTGTCTAATATATCTGCTGTGCTAAACTGGTAGCAGGGAGGGGAGAATAAAAATGTGTTTTGCAGTATAATATTGCTTTGTGCCTCCAAAAAGGCTTCTAATTTTATGTTTTAAAGGCAAACATTACAGCTAATTGAAGAGTGGAGAGGAAAAATGGATCTCCTTTTCTGAGCGCCAATAAGGCTGGGTTCTGGGCCAGTGGTTCTGTGAGAGGTCTCCATTTACTACCTGTCCTAAACCTCAGGTATTTTAGAAGGAAAATGCCTGCCATATATTAAAGAGAAAAGTCATTAAATGGATGTCAGAAAAAAAAAAAAAGAGGACAGAGAAAACCCATATGACTGAATTTATGGCTTGCTTAAGAAGCACAAGGTAGCACTGAGAAAACATGAATAAGAACAAGGGGGCATCCATGCAATGGAGAAGGTATTTACCACTTCGCTGCCTTCCCAGCGGTGACCTTGGAAGAGGTCCCCATGCTGGCTATGTCACTGTCCCATCCCTGCAACCCAGACCCTCCTCCTGCCTTCCCTGCTGAGCCCTCTCCCCTTTAGTGGAGTAACCCTCCTCCACCTCACTGCGAGTTGGATTAGGCCCTGTGCCCAGAACACCGCTTGGTTTTTATTGCTACAGTGAATGCACCCATTTGCCTCTGGAGGAAACGAGGCTGAGCTTGAGCAGTCCTGAGCTAGCAGGAAATTCAAGGCTTTGTGGGCATCCAGGCAGGAGCCAAATTAAATGAGCAAGAGGCAGGGGGAATGCTCTCAAGGACAGCCTATTTTGGAGCCTCCTGGAGCAGGGGCTCAGCTTCGGGTAGGAGGATGCAGGAAGAGGATGATGTGGAATTTTAGCAATGGCAGTAGGGGTGCTCAAAGCGTTTGGCGTTGTGACAGTAATCAGGCTGGTGACTTGGCTGAGGGCTGCGGGTGGCTTAAGAGAGCTGTCTGAGAGAAAAGAGTTGTCTTATTCACCCAGCTCCATGTTGTACTAGAAGTATGGGCAGAGCTAGGAGCAAGAGAATTCCCTCTAAGGCAGGGAGTGAAAGTATGAGGTGGGGCAGGAGGCAGGCAGAGACTGTGGGTTTGACATTGCTGTGAGCTCCTGTCTGACTTTAGACTCTCCTTTTGGACATCTAGGAGCTCGTTGGGAACCTGCTGGAAGGTCTCAGTGAGGCTGGAGAGGCAAGAACAACCTCCTCCTCCAGCTGTCTTTAGCCCAGGTCCTTAGTAAACACTGATTTTTCTTTAAAAAAAAAAAAAATCAACTAACTAAACCTTGAATAAAAGAAAAAAAAAACCCAAACCCTAGAAATCCTATCCTAGACTCTGTGCTCCCTAGGCCATCTCACTCCTGTTTCTGGTTTCAGCAAGGAGATGCTGCAGCCCTTCCTTGGGGCCAGTCTCACAGGTGGGCTGAACCACCACCGCACGGAGTGCTGACTCTTCCCTGCATGCACTGTCTGACAGGGACTCACGTACTTGGTCTTCCAGCAGATGCTCTGCAGCGCCGTTGCTCCTTATGTCTATATTCCAGTATATGATCGTCACAAATTTGGGGTATTTTGGGAGGAGACAAATCAGAAAACACCAGTGGAGCAGTGATTCCCCGTCTATGCTGTGGGTAGAAACAGCTGAATGAAACTTGGTTCATTGTTTTTCCTCATTAGGTTTGTAGCTGTTTTAATGTCCTAGCTCAGCTCTAGTGTCAGGCAGCCACTGTGGAGAGGGGTAGGCTAATCCCTGCATCCCCTTGCCTCCATTTCTTCAGCTGCTGACGCATCCTTTGCAGCAGATCAAGCAGGGGCTGGCTGTGGGGTGAAAAGGTCCAGCTACTTGGGCCGATGGTAGATTAACCCCCTTAAATATGGCAAAAGATTTGGATTTTTTGTGCTCAGGTACTGAGCTGACCACTTTATAGCTGGGTCCTGATCTTCTTGCTGTCTTTGGTGTGGCTTTGTTGTACAATCAAGACAAGGGAGGCTACTGCCAATACTTTGACTGTGTTGCCACAGGACTGTGGAAAGGAAAGTAGGAGATGGGATCAATGAGAGTCCTGCTCTGAACTTGGCAAGATAAGCAAAGCAGATTAATTTTCTCCACTACTAGTATGCCTTGTGGACTCACGCACGTCACCTAATATCTCGGTGCCTGATTTGCTCCCATCCTTTCCCCTCACAAACTCCAGAGAGGCAGAACTGGCCTCCCCCCGTGTGATTTTAGGATGCTTCACATGGTGGTGTCTGTCACAGTGTGGCCTCTGGACTCTATCACAGCCCTACTACTATTAATAATCCAGAGGATTAGAAAGATAAGCCAGTTACAGCAAGACTCGGGCTTGTCAGTGCTGTCCACTGACTTGCCGTATCTTATAGGCTGAGGAACTGTTCTGGTCTGTTTATTTACAGTCTATAACTTTGCAAATGGTATAATAGCTGCTCAGGTTTTACTTCTTTGCAGACCCCTCGGCGTAGGAGACATCTGTGCTGACAGAATTATCTTTTTCTTTTTTTTTTTGCTTTCCCTACAATGGTGCCTTTAACTAGAGCTGGGCTTTAATTGGTAGCTCAGATGGATTCCCCCCCTCAGCTTGGGGAAGATGCCTGACAAGTAGTAGAGAAGTAATATACAGGCAGACTGTATACATGTATTTCAGCTATGGAGCACAGTACATCATATATTTAATATATATTTCATCCCAAAGAAGTATGATTATTTTATTTATAGACATGTGAAGCACAATAAAACTCTGCTCTTTCCCAAATGCTTAGCTGCCTTCTTTCAGCTAGAGGCTGCCGTTGCTCTGTGATTTAGGTGTCCTGCACACCATGGTCGGGCAGGCGTGGGTCCTTGCCAGGCTTGGCTCTGGCCACGCTGCCCAGTCATCCCTTGCAGATGGGTGGCTCTGCTCTTCCTCAGCTCTGCATGGGGGTGCTGGCAGCTTTGCCGTGTAGGCGGCCGCAGGACTCCCTGGGGTCACGGCAGGGTGAAAGTTGTTTATTCCATGGTGGAGGATCTAATCGAAGCTGGGGCATAGGACAGCCCCGTGCTGACTGATCTCCCTCTAGGGGCACTTTTCCTTTTTTTGATGCAATACTAAGTGGATTTTGTCCTCTGGCTGATACAAGAGGGTTTTTTTCCCGTATGAAAAGTCATGATCTTCCTTTTGCAGATGGGGTAAATGAGACACACAAAAGCAAAGGACAGGGATGGGGTGTTTAAGAGCCAACCTGTTGCTCTGTATCCTAGGCTGAGCAGTTCAGGTCCCTGTGCACCACTTTAGCATGCAAAGCCAAGTGCTAGCACAAGGCTGATTTTCGTACAGACACAGATCAACTCCTGGTCCTTCCTACTATGCAGGTACAGAATCCAAGGATTTATGGGACCATCCAGTTCCTTCCAGCTGCAGGACCTGACTTAGCCCCACCTGGCAGTGAAATCATAACTCAATCACACGTTTCTCTTCCTTTTCTCTTTCCTGTCCTTGTATTTTAGCACAAGGGGGATTTAGGAGAGACGCTGTGTGATGGGAAGAAGGGATGAGGTGCATGTAATGAGGTTTACATGTGTGACAGGTATTACCTGGGAGGAGCACAGCCAGCATGGGGTCAACGCTTTTCAGTGCTGCAGAACAAACTGAATTTGCCAGTCACTTCAGAGAGGCTGGGGCTGGGCTGCCTGTGCCATGGGAAGGAAAAGCATCAGGAAGAGACTTGCCAAGGAGTCCACCCGGGCTTGGCTTGCTGCTGCTGGAGGACTTGGGGTTTTCTGCTGGGGGAGCTTTTCAGGATGATGTGACAGCCCTTTGCTCTCCACAGCAGCAGCAGCCAGCCTGGCTTCCCAGGGATCTGGCACCAATGACAGCTCTTTGATTATATATAGCAGTTTGTTGCCAAGGCACCTGCTGAATTGTGTACGCCCAGAGCCAGCCCTCTGCGTTGCACGTGATGCTGATGTTTCCACACCCTCTCCTCATCCATTGTCCATTAGTCCAAGAACATTCCCTGCCCATCGATTAGACCTCACCTTGCAGTGCCACTGGGTCTCTCCCAGCAAACAAAGTTATGCTGCACAATATGTTATCCCACACTCTTGGAGAACAGCTTAACTTGTCGTTCCTCCCTGAGAAGCAGAAAGACTACGGTTAGCACGGGTAAATGGTGGACCAGCCTTGCCATGGTGTGAACCCCCTTTCCCCGGTGATCTCCTGTGCAGTAGGAGACGTTAAGAGCATGTTTGAAAAGGACAAACAAGTAGTAAAACTCAAGAAACTCAGTTGCCAAAGTGTTCTTAGGGAGTGATTTTTCTGCTGTCTAGTCCAGTGAATTTCTTGTTGCTTGCGTCACTTCTCTAATGATGCTCTTGTTTGTGGATTCTCTGATGTCCAACGGCATGGCTGAAGTCATACAGTTGTCTCTGAGAGGACAATGACTTCTTCCGCGTTGCATGGGAGCTTTGTTTCTGTAAGAGTGACAGTGAAAGGTGATGGAAATGGGACCAAATACTCAACAACTGTGAATGGAGGCAAGAGAGACAAATGAACTAACAGAGGCAGGTAGAGGTATGCACTGCTCATCTCCTTTCCTTAGGGAAATAGACCAAGCACTGAGGTCTTGTTCTACAGACAATCACTCCAAGCTGGAGCCCTTGGGAATGACCCTGGGTCTTATGATCTATAGCACTGGGTGCTGTAACACTAAGCACATGCCTAAAACAGGGAATTTTCTCTCATAAAATAGTTTCAAGAAGGCTTTATTAAATTCCTTTTTCTGGATGTTTGCTCCAGGCCGAAGCTTTAGAACAAGTGCCCACTTAGCTCATGGCTGGCAGGGATGGAGAGTGTTGCCCAAGCCATGTCTGCTCCCACTTTCCCTGCTGGCTTGAGGTGCTAGTGGAGTCTCCAGAGGCCAGGAGTTGGGCTTTGCACAATTTCTGGATCCATGTTTTAAGGAATTTAGAGAGACCCCTTGGTATGTCCCCAGACCTGAGTCTTCTTCACCCCCATGTGTGGTACACACTGTGGTACCCAGCCTGACCCTTCCTGTGCAGCAGGTAGTGTGGCTGGGAGAGATATTCCCCTCACTGGGATCCATGTGTAGGGCTCCTGTGACAACAGCAAGTGTTTACATGAGGGGGAGGCATTGGGGTTTTCGCACTGGGATTTGGGAATATTCCCCTCACCCTGTTCCTCCAGAGTAGTTGGTCAGAAATGTTTATCAATGGCTAGAAAGGAAACCTGTGTGTATAATACCCCAGACCAGAAAGCCAGAAAAAATCTCGCTGAAACCGCAAGGTCAGCCTGGCAGATTTGCAGCACTAATTTACCGGTGACTTAAACAAATAGAGGTAGATTTGCACTTCTGCCATGCCCTCTGCCATTCCACGCTGTGCTCCAGAGGCCAGCCAGGGCAACAGCCACCTTTGCTATCAGATGGCTTGATTTCTGCCTGCTGCCGGGTACGATGGGGCTGTGCTCCTGAATGGTCCTTCAGGTGGGTGTTATAAGGCAGCGATGATTTCTGGTGACTACGCTTTCCTTCTCCTCCCTCTGAAGGAAAAGGGGACTGAAGATGTAGTCTCCTCATCAACCTGCTGAGTTAATTGTCCTCATCCACACTCTCAGCCTGCGGTCAATGCAGGGGAACGCTGTTTAACTCTGACCCCATTTCCTTTCTGGTGACGTTAATTCGCTTGACCCCTTGTTGGCTGATCTCGTGTTCCCTTGCAGCTGACAGGCGGGTGTGAAGGAGGCAGGCAGGCAGGAGGCTCAGAGAAAGCAGGGCACGTGCTCCCACCATCCTGCTGCTTACAGCGCACGCAGGAAATCCGTACTGGTCTCCAGACTGGAAGCAGCAACTTATTCATCCGTGCTGAGAGATTTGTTCTTTGGATTTTATTTTCAAAATGGGAATCCTGCTCCCAGATTCCCCTTTGTTATCCTGAAGATGCATCCTGTGTGGGTATGCTGAACCTCCTGGGAATTCACATTTTTAGCTTCACCTGAGGCATTTTCACCTCTGGATCTAACACAGATAGAGGCAAATTGCTGCTGTTGAATAGTCAGGAGCAGCTTAAAGCTTAACTCAAATTTTTTTTTATGCTTCTGAAAACACCCTTGTTGTCCACCTTCCTCTTTATGATCATAACCACGACCTCTATTGTTTCTTTGGATCTCATTTTCCCATCTACAGTCCTTCTCTTGTGTGATGCAAAGATGAATGTGTGAAGGATGAGGAGAGGCTCAGATATTTTAATATGAAGTGTGCGGGGATGAATAGGTCAGGTCAGTGGCCAGCTTTGAGCTTCTCATCAAGCTATGGCAGGTAGGGTCGCTGGCGGTCAAAAACTTCCGCCAGATGTTTTGATTCTCCCATTGGGAAGGAATGCTGTGACTTTGTCAATTATACCAGGAAAACAGCGACGATTTTCCCTTGAAAAACTAGCAAGTCTTGCAGACACAGCTCCATTGTCATGAAAGGATGTGTTACATCTCACAAGGTGCCACGGGGTGCTGTGGGAATGAATAAGATCTCAGAGTTGTTGGAGCAGAAAGCAGCACTGCTATCGTTTCCACTGGGAAGAATTCACAGCCCACAGTGTCTTGGGAAACTTCCCTGCATTGGAAAAGGGTGTGTGGGTCAGCAGTGACCTCTGTGAGGAGGTGGTTTGGTGCCTGAGCGGCTTATGATGCCTTTCCACCTCCAAGTTACATGTCTTTGCAGGAATTACAGGTTTGTGCCCAGATTCCCCTTGAAACCCATACAAAAATGAGTTTTTGAGGAGAAAAAATTGGGCTTTCCAGCATGAAAGAGGAACATCTTTGTTCTTCCTTTGTCTTAACTTTCATTTCTTTTCCTGTCTTTTGAAATACAGCCCTTTCCTCCCTGGAAGGTGCTGTCACTAAGCTCATTTTCCCAATTCCGAATCTCAGGAATGTGATAAACCTTAGCTGATTTTTCCAAATGGCTTGAACTGGTGTCGGGGCCATCTGCTCTCCAGGTCATTATAAGAATTTGCACTGTAAAGCTTTGCCATGTGTTCTCTGCAGATTACATACACCTTTGGCTGCGCTCTTGTTGTTAGCTGCTCATTATTGGTTGGTCTGAAAAGCTTTTCTTATAAATGCCCTGTGTCCTAACCACACGTGTTGTATCAGTGGTTTTATAATGACCCATTTGGAATTATTTAGCCAGGGAACCTTGCAGTTTTTCCTTTCAATGTGTCCTTATAAGATGCCCAACTTCTACAGTTAGTCTATGAATGTACCCACACTATTAGGTCCACTTGTTTATAATAGCAACCAAATGTCTTCAAATATTCAAGCCTCCTTTTATTTTTTTACAGGACTGGCAATAAGCCTTTACATGTTAACTCTTGGCCTCTCTGGGTAACCTCTTATTTAAAAGCAACTTAATTGACTTTACCGGGCCTGGGCTATTTTTCATTTCTTCCTAGAGGACTCATTACTGGAGATGGATGTTTATAAACTGGATCTGGATCCCTCTCTCTCTCACACACAGACACACACACACTCTCTTTTAACCCTTCCTGCCTGTTTGTATTAGTGAGCCCTAATCATATTCATAGCTTCATATAGGTTGGCTAGGATTTTTGTAATGGTGACCCTGTGTAAAAAGAAAAAAGCAATCAACTAAGCATCAAGTGCTGAAAAAGAAAATATTAAAATATTTGATTGTTTGTTTGGGTTTTTTTAGGATTTGTATGCCAATGAATTGATCAGGATTGGAATAGAGGGTTGATTCTTTGATATGAGTAACTTTTATGCTGGGATAATTAATTTCTGGTGTGTGATATAAAACAGGTGTAACGTAATAGTGAACTGAGTCCAGTGTTTGTTTTTCCTTTTTCCTTATTTGCCTTTTGAAAGTAATGGTATCATTATTATTCGGTATCAAAAGTGAGACAACTGGAAGCAGATTTCAGTCAAGCCGCAGTCCTTAGTATAACAGATCCTCAAAAGTTAAGTGTCCAGTACCTGTAAAAGCTTAAGGTAGGAGAACTTTGTCCGTGTTAGCCTGTCTGTTTCTGTACGCAGGACACATGCTTAAGTCCACAGCCTTTGAGTATATAATGCACTAGACCCTCAGCCTATCCTATGTTGCTGTAAGTTTCCTGGTATCATTGGCTCCATGTGGATTTCCAGCAGTGGAACCTCTGGTGCTTTGTGCTCATGTGGTGTCCTTGGTTCTGTTCAAACCCACAGACCTGGTCTGACAGATGGGCTTCAAAGAACCCAGGACATTTGTTCAGTGTCTAAGCTCTTCTCCTAGCTTGGGTGTAACTGCTCAGAAAGCCCACGCTGCTTGTGCTTTGCCACCATCTACACATCCTGAAATGGCTCTCAGAGGTGGAAGAGGTAGAAACACCTGTTGGGCCATATTGTTTGTCCTTTTTTCTTCTTGTTTCCACTTTGTACTTGATTGATTTTTATTCACAAGCTTCTGTCTCATTTTAAGCCTCTGATCAGTGGAGAATTGCAACACCTTCTACCCTTCCCACAAGCTCTACTGGGCTGAGGAGATTTCTTCCTGCTCATTCACCCTAAATTTCCTTGTTCTTCATTATGTCTCCTCATCTTTCCTGGGATGCTTTCTGCTAGGTTCTTATTCGCCCAGCGGGGAGGAGCACAGCAGAACTGTGTGGTTCTTACCAGCACCTGACCACTGTCCTGGGGGATGAGCCAAGAAGTGAACAACAGTCACGGGATCCCAGATATTCTCCTGAGGGAGAGCAAGTGTGTTTTCTCTGTGTGCACCATCTTTATGCTCATTCTCATGGTGAGGAAGTGCTGTTTCCAGATGGTGCACAAGATGCCCATGCCAGAGCTGAGAGGGAAAGGTGGGCAGCCAAGGTCTGAAATTAGCAGTCTCTATCTTACCTACTGTGGTCTTGTATCCCCTGCATCACTCTCACAAACCATGAGTGTAACAGATCGATTTGATGATACATGGGAGAAGCATAGGGAACCCCAAAAGATACGGGACCATTTTTGTGCTAGCTATGTGTAGCAGCTCATGATTCCTGGTCTCAAACAGAAGGTCTTTTCTGCTGCTTTCATCATGATTTTTTTTTTGTCCTTAAACTTTCGGTGCCTTTCGAGGGGATTGCCCATCAATAGGGTTCACGTCCCTCGTATCCCATCTCTGTGTGCGAGCAGAGCTCCTGCTGCGGTACCTGCCCTCCCAGCACTCCTTACTACAAACTTGGAGCTAACTTTCTGCCCCATGCGCTCTTTGAGACTAATAATTTTTTTTTTTTTTTTTTACTGGGGTTTGGATAAAACCACAGTTGAAAAATCTGAGTTTTGAATAAACCTCCAGCCACTTTCCCCTAAGTTTGATCCACACAAATAATTTTGTGCTCTTTCTCTGTCATCTTTTTCCCCCTTTTTAACCCTCTCTTGCTTTTCATGAATTCCTCTAACTGGGTAGCATCTGCCAATTTTATTAATGGGCTGTGTAATCCATTTACAGGGTCATTAATGAAAATATTAAGTAAGGCCAGACCTAACAAAAGATCCTTGGAGTACTCTGCGAGATACCTCCCACAAGTGTAATACTTGGCTTACTGCCTTTCTGGCAGGTTTGAATCCACAAAGCAATGTTCATATTATTATTATTATTGTTATTATTATTGGCACTAGGCGATAACTAGAAATCCAAGCCAAACCCTGGGTTTTGCGGTGATAGGCATGGTGCACATATGCTCTGATTATTTATTAGGAAACAGCAGAGTCACAGTGTGATGGGGGTCCTGGTTTTGGCAAAGAGCTGCATGAAGAAGAGAGACAATTCCTGGTCCCAGGGTGGTTATCGTATGAAAAAGAATTACCTGAGTGAAGGATGGGAAGGGTGACAGAGAGACCAAGGGCACTGTCAAAGGCTTTGCCCTCTGACAGTAGCCACACAATAGTCCATGATGCATCTCAGTCTGATAGCACTTGTCTCCATCTGCTTGATTCTACCTTCCCCTTTAAAGTGTGCAAGTGCTGGATACCTCACAACCAGCTTCCACTGTGCCAAATTACTGTTTTTGTAAAATTCAGTATCTTAGGAAGGGGAAAAAAAAGGAAAAGAAATAAACCAGTCTGTCTTCTGGACTGCTACTGCTCAGAGGACAAGCTGAATGTCTGATAGAAAACGTAGGCAGAGGGGATTTATCTGAGCCACCAGCACTTTGCATCAGTGCTTGTTTCTGCCGACTTGTTACTCTGATGAATATTCAGGTTTATTTTAAGATTTCCGAGTAGATCTCCAGTTGCTGCTCAAATGGAGGGATGAAGAGGTAAGCAGAGCGTACAGTAGATGGTAGCACAAAGCCGTAGGTAATCTGAAGGGAGAGCAGAGAAGGAATATAGCAAAATACCCAATGGAAAAGACTCTGGTGAGTGATTTGTCCGCAGGAAAAATGTGGAGTTCCAGAGCACCTAGCTCCAAGTCAAAATCCCGCCTTTCAGGCTTTTAAGAACTAAAGATAATTAAGATAAATGCCTGTGTCTATTGGATGTGTAAAGAGGTATTTGTGTGCACACATACCCACAGATGTTTACTGTGGATTATTTTCATACCCACACATATACTGAGCCTCCTGGTCTCTGTGGGTTTAAGACCTTCAGTTGCATTTTGGGAGACCTACCCTAGTGCATGTGCCTGTGTATCAGGTACTTTTATATAGTTGACTTTCCAGGTGCGTTTTCCTCAATGTGTACGCATATAGTAGAACTCCTACATGACTATATAGGGAAAACAAAGCCTTTTTGTTACTTTGCTGCTCCATCCAAGCAGCTTTCAGGACTCCCAGCCTTGCAGCACTCCTTGCAGACCCTTAAGTCCAGGAAAAAAACAAACAGAAAAGGTTAAGGGTTGGGGTGGGGGGAGAGGGAGACGTTTCTATTGAAAAGAAGAAATTTCTGACCATGTTGGTTTTATTGGCCTAGAGGAACCCTATAGATTAACAACCAGCAACCCCCCCCTCAACACACACACACTCTCCTTCACTGCCACCCACCCCCACTCCAACCCAGAGACCTTAAACAATCCGGTAGAAGGTGTGACTTCAAACTTGGTGGTAGGGATAAAGAGAAGGGAAGCCGGAATGTAAGCACTTGTGTGATGTGATTATTCCCAGAAATGCCTCGACATCTCCCCGCTGTCCCGGCACGGCTGCCAGTGGTGCCGTGGATCTCCGAGCTAAGGTGCTGACCGCCGACTGCAGAGACACTGTGATACCTTATCGAGGAGAGGCATTGGGTCCCCTCATAGTTACAAGCGGAAATAGGGCCGGTAGCCAGCTGAGCCTGCTGCCAGGGGCATCCATGAGACCTCTGCCAAGCCCCTGCCTACCACCAAGGTAAAGGGGGGCTCCCCGAAGCTCCCCCTGGCTGCCTCTGCCTGGGGGCTGCTCTTCAGCTCCCCTGCTCTGGGCTGCAGGGCTGTGCCTGGGGTGGGCATGAGTGGGGAAGCGTGGGGGGGAAATACCTGAGTGGGTTGGCATGAGTGGAGTTGACCTGGCACGCATGGGGCAGACACGTGCTGGCTGTGGGGTGTGTTTTTGGGGGCCCCACCCATGGGTGTGGAGGGTTTGGGGTGTGCTGGCTGGGGCTGGGAGCATTTGATGGTTGCCTCTGGGTGTCTGTACCCAGCAGAGGGTTTTGGGGGTAGGTCCTGTTGGGTCCCCTCTGTTGGGTTTTCGATGTGAATGTGCCTAAAGATGCTCTGGTAGAACTTGCCTGGTCACTTCCCGAATGCTTTATTATTAATTTATTCACCTGAAGCGATGCCTAGTTCTCCAGCTCCGATCCCACATGTCAGGGCAGAAAAACAATACGCTTATTCTCTCTCATATTTTTCCTTTCTTTATTTAAATGATTTCATTTACAGGGGAGGTGGAAGTGAGAGAGAGCTAATGTATAACAGGTGTTCTGATTTCATGATACTCTTTGAAAGGTAAATCTTGCCATTTGGACCCTGTATTCACCCTTGGTTGGTGAAGAGAATAATAATAGGAATTGTTTAGGAATTCATCAAAGAAAAACCCACCCCCTTTCCCCGCCTCCCCTTTCCTGCTCTGTCCGGGGGATCCAGCACCCCCTGATTGTAGATGGCACAAAGCTTTGTGTTTGCAGGGGTTGTTATGATATTTTTTTGGGTCCGTTTTTGTTTTCAAAGGCGCTGTTTGGCGATGTGAGTTACCAGCTTGACAGGGAGAGTGAGGGGCTGGCTCTTCCCTCCTGGAAGAGGGATGAGGCTGGGAGAGATGAGGGAGCTGCAGCCCCGGCTGCGGCTCCGCGGCTGCGGAGGGGGGAGCGCGCAATCTCCGCGGAGGGCAGGCAGGAAACCCTCCTGGCTTTGGAGAGCTGCTACAGAGCATCTCCTGGCCCTTTTTTCGAGCCTCTGTCCTGCATCTTTGCCGCTGCTCGTGTCCAAGAAGTAGCTCAACATAAAAATATATATTTCTTTCCCATTTCCGCCTCCCTCCCAGGCTGGAAAATAATGAAAAACATTATTTGTACGAACCATGGCCTGGCCGCTCCGTGATCCCTGCGTCAATTTTGCAATCAGTTAAGAAATAAGGCACGAATTGCAGCTGAATGGGGTTTGTGGGGTCTGAGCTGCTGCCCCAAGGCTGCAGAAACGAACCACGGAGACACGGGCACCAATAAAGGGCATTTCCTTCCCTACTTTCCTTTTTTTTTTTTTTTTTAAATATTATCTGCAGGGAAAAGCACATTTCGATGATTTCCTTGTTGCCCGAGAACTCGAAGGTGCCCCCCTACCCATTCGCAAATTCGTGAATCGAAAAGCTGGGGTAGCTCCTTACACGGGGGAAGAGAAGGTGTTTGCACGGGGGGTGATTTGGAGTAAATCTCTGATTTTAGAATTAACATCGAGTTTGGTGCGCGACGGTGGGGGCTGGTTTTAGGATGGGGTTTTATAGAAGCCTAAAATCTGAGTAACTTCTGGCTCGCATTCAACCATGTCGGAGTAAAATGGATTCAGGATCCTAATCGATCTCCGCTCCTAAAACAAACAAAATTAACTATATACCTGGCTCTCCAAGAGCCCGATTCTGCGATCGGTTTCACGGCTCGTTTTGATGCCTTGAGAAACCTGTGAGTAAACGCTTCTCTGTGCAGTTATTTGCAAAAATGTTATTTTTCTTGCCTGATCCTGCTGTAGGTGCTTGTGCACAAACAATTTGTTGGCTGTTATTGCCGCCTGCTCCAAGAAAACATTTTTCTGGAGCCCAGAACAATTTCCTCCATCCTTCTCTTTGCGAGGTTGCTCCATTCTGCAGAAACCCCGGCTAATTTGTCCAGCCAAACTTAATATTTACCACGGAGCCGAATGACTGAACCGGCTCATTCTTCCTTCGGCTTTAAAGGTTGTTTCAAAGCGTTGGTTTGAGAACAGGATGGTGGGAGAGGGGCTCTCCGCACCGCTTTAAAAGAGGCAGGGAGGAAATCAGGAATAAAACATCTTCCCTTCGAGATGGAGCAAGTCCTGTGAAAGCTCTTCAGACCCTCACAGCCGCCCTGGAGCTCTCCCTGTGTTTGCTCCAGCAAGTGCATGGCGAGAGCTCTCCGAAGCGAGAGATTCGTGTTTTAAATTACGGGGAAAGTAAAAGAGAAATGTTTTCTGTCCGGAAAACAGGGAAATAGTCTCCTTTTTTCCAAATGAAAAAAAAAAAAAGGTACTTTATGCTTTCATGTTGAAGCCGTTCTAATTTATTACTCGAGCGGCTCTGATTCCGTAGCGATCACGATGATGGTTTTAATCCCGAACCTAAAGGTATCCAGGCTTTGCCGGAGCACAGGTCGCTCCTTCCCCTTGCAGCCTGACCCTGTATCTGACAAGAAAATGGGTGCCTCGCTAATATCACCCCCAAACTGCTATATTTCCCCAAAAAAACCCAAAGTTTCAGTGATTCTTCCCCGAAATGCCGCATCAAATCTAACCCAAAGCCACGATTTAACCTGGATTTCTTATTTTTAATAAGAAATTTCTAGAGGAAATAATATTTTTTTTTTAGAGGAAATCCTTTTCTCATCCCTTAGCCACCAAGAGGAACCCCTGAATTTCTCCTTCCCCCGAGGGAACCCAGTGTAATTTCAAAGCCTCCGTGCGCAGCCTGAACAATAGGAACCGTAAAGGGAGACTGGAAGAAAGTTGTCGGCAGGGACGACCACAAACGCTTCCCCCCCCCCCCGACCATACAATGTGGAAACTCTTAAAGGGCGCTATCTGTAGACATCTTGCAATCACTGGTCTTTCTTGTCATCTGAAGGAGAAAGGGGAAAATATATTAAGTGAAGACACACTTTAAAATTACTTATACATTTTTAACATGCTGGCAAAGGGAACTGCCTGATAAACTCTTGCCCAGATTTCCTTTTTCTGGGGTAAATTATTTCAAGTTGTAAGACAAATATCTCCCTCCTCTCCCCCCCCCCGGGATTTAATTCAAACGAAAACAGGCTCCCGCAGCCCCGCAAACAGCCCGGGCTGGGGGCAATGGCAGAGCCGGTCCTGCAGCCCCAAGTGGGTGCAAACACCCCCTTCGGATCCTTTTAGAGGAGGTGGAAATGAGAAGGATGTTTTAAATTGGTTAAAATGCTTAATAAGGAGCCGGCACGCCGCCCGGGTTTGCAGCCAGGTGGGACCGGAGCTGATCCCGGATCCTCTGAGCCAAAATCACCCAAGAGCGGTCAGGGGAGCAAATTATTTCCCTCCTAATGAATTTTCTAGCCCAGATTCCCCTGCCTGATGGCGAGGGCTTCAGCCAAGAGCACGTTGCCGCCTGTAAAGCCGCCAGCTCGATACGAGTCAAAGCGGTGGAGATTTGGCCATGGAATAAGCGATGCGACTTTTCCCTCCGTGTGAACGCGCTCCCTGGCTTAGAAACGGGATTTATCCGGGAAAGGGGAGCGGTGTTAAGAGGAAAAGAGGTTCTGGCAACTTGTTTACTTTTCTTTCGTTTATTTGGGGTAGCATCGGATTTTTAAAAAATTTTTTTAAATTTTTAATTTTTTTTTTTTGGTTGTTAGTTAAACTAGGGAAAACCCAAGGATGATTTGGTAGGCGATACCCTGCACGGTCGGGATTATCACTTCGTGGCGGGGTGGAAATCGTGTAGCAGGGGATGGAAGGCAACGCTGCGGGAGGAAGGATCCGACCCCGCTCCACGGCTCGGAGCCCCGGGATGGAGCTCGGGGCTGCTCCATCTCTATCGCCGTGAGGCAGGATCGGGCCCTCCGTTGCCAGCAGCGTCCCCAGCCACCCCCTCCCCACTGCCAGCATCTTCAAACGGCGTCCATCGCACAACCTGAGGGTAGCTAGGGGGAAAGAGAGGGTTTTTTTTCGCTTTTTTTTCCTTTTTTTCCCCCCCCTTAAGTCTCTTTCAAGATGAATTTATGTTTGTGTGATGAAATGCCCCTCTGTGTTTAACATTCCCAATGATCATTTGTTTCCTTAGCTCCATTACTCCTTTATGAGAGCGCCTTTCGCCTGGGCATGTTCAATCATGACCGCTTACGCAATATTTTCTTTGGGATAGATTCACTCAGCCTTATTACATATCAATTATTTCCTTACAACTTCGTTCCACACCAGCTGCTTTGTTATCTGGGTCTGCCACCCCTTACCCCCCCCGGAGTGTGTGGTGGGAAGGGAGGGAGACGTTTGTTTTTCCTAGGATAAAATACTGCTAATAATAATGCAGATTGAGTGGAAGGAGAAGGGGGAAACAGAGGGGAGGAGAGGAGAAGCCTCGTAGCCGGCCGGGCTGGGGATGCAGAGTGGCTGAGGATGCTCTGGGATGCCGGGGGCTGCAAAGGAAGAGCGTGGGGGACAACCGCGGGTCGGGGGTCCCCTTCTCCACCCCAGGAACTCCCTCCTTGCCCTGGTGGAGGTTTTCTTCTCGTTTCCCAAGGCTCCGGAGCGCTGCAGTTTTGCGCCCTATTTTGGAGCTGCTCCACCGTGTCTGCGCCTCCCAGGCTTTGTGCTGGCTGAGAGGAGAGAGACTCCCTGCCTTACAGATCCCCGGGGGACCTTTACCAGCTCACCATCCCACGCTCTCCCCCAGCCGACTTGTGGCCACCCGCCTAGAAAGGACATTTTGAGCCATTTTGAGCATCTTTTCCTCCTTGGTTAGGTTGTGAAATAATTTCGGTGTAAGTTTTATCGCGATTTTACATCATAAACACGCTGCCAGCTTCTCTCTTATTCCTCTTTCGGATGCCAGCTTCCCTGGGCTGCCTGGGGATGGGCTCCCACCGTGTATGCAAGGGATGGGATGGGTGCTCTTGGCTCCTGGGGGGAGCAGGAGGGAATGATTCCCCAGACACGGAGGTCTTAGCATCCCAGTGGATCCCCCATCCCTCCATCCTGGGAGGTTGCCCAGGGAGGTGGTTGAGTCACCTTCCCTGGAGGTGTTTAAGGGACGGGGGCACGAGGTGCTGAGGGACATGGTTTAGTGTTTGATGGGAATTGTTGGACTCAATGATCCAGTGGGTCTCTTCCAACCTGGTTGTTCTATGATTCTATGATCCTGCCTCCTCACCCCCTGCATTTTACCATTCCTGCCCAGCAGCTGCAGCAGCATTTTGTTTCCCGTTTGGGGAGACCACAGCACAGCCCAAATTTCTTTTCTTTTTCACTTTTTTTTTTTTTTTTTTTATTCCTCCCAGTGATGAAGAACCTGAGATCCTTCGGTTGAGTTGTGTCTTTATAGGGGAAATACACATATTCCTTTATGTGGGCTATAAAGCTGCGCTGGGGAAGCCAGAGGGACTGTATTGTAGAGCAGTCCTGGCTCGTGCATGATCATGATCTACTGCGATAGGGACCCTGAACAGCACCATCACCCCAATACTAGTGGAGTGGGGGGACATGCGAGTTTGGAGGGTGGTAGGAGCCTGGACAGGATACGTTGAGGAATTGGGGGGGTTAATGCTGAATTTCCTGGCTCTGTTGAGCCGGTCTCTTCATCATCTTTACGCGTGCACACGTATATGTGAACAGATGACTTGGCACCAGCGAAAAACACTTAAAATAATTTCTCTGCCTCTAGCCAGGCCTGTGTAAATATCTCACTCTCCCACATGCCCGCCTAGCTTTTCCTGATGCTGCGTTACTTGATCACAAATACATAATTTGTGCGAGTGTGTGTATACACAGGACCGCTTTGATCTCGGCGCAGAAATGCCCCCCCTCACCTTTGGAGGGGCTGCAGCCCGGAGAACAAAAGCGGAGAATAAAAATGGTCAAATAACACATTTTCAAATGGGAAGCGTGTGTCGGCTTCCTCAAGTGGTTCTGGCACTGAAGGGGAGGGATGGAAGAGACTTTATTGAACATATAAATTTAAACTTAGTTGCAGCTAACAGTTGCCTTATAAAAGGGGTCCATATAATCCACATCAATTTTTTTTTTTTTCCAAGAGTCCCCAGGCGCTTTTCCCAGTGCACCCGCTCTCTTGGCAGCGCCAGCCTGCGAGGAGTGGGGCTGGCTGCAGGCTTTTGCAGGGGGAGATGTTTATTTTTCAGTCATTGTTGGCTCCCTCCCCTGGATTATTTTACTGCTGCAGATTTAAGCCCTCTACTTATTTCTTGATTCTCTGGCAGCGCTTTCCATGAGTGCTCCCAGCTCTGCGCTTTCTCCCTTCGTCGTGTCTTGGGGTGGTGAAATTACAGGGTATGAGGGAAATGTGTAAATTATAGGGTTTATTAAAATGTAGGCGAGCGCGGCTCTATAGGCAAAACAGATGCAGGATGGCTTGAAGTCAGCCGGCCTGACAAACTGCAGAGCAGGGAGGCAGGGGAATCATTAGAGGGGCATTTCCCGCGGGGAGAGAGGAAGCAGCCCTGGGGTTGGGGGGAGGATCTGCCAAATGCCTTGGGTCTGCTGAAGACTAGAGTCTTTCCAGGAGCCCCTAGAAAGCAGGGCAGATTCCCTTAGCTAGCACCAAAGAGGCTGGTCCCAGGGAACAGGATAAGGGCTTCAGGTACTCAACTCCTCAAGGGGTCCCAGCGCTCCCTAGAGCTTTCGTCCCTCCTCTCCCTGCCCAACCACAGACCCAGCTTCGAAAGCAATGATTTATTTAGGCTAAAATGTAATTCTCAGTTTATAGTTTGGCTTCTCTGATATTGACCTCAACCATTTTTACGTTAATCTTAGGGATGATGAAGGGACTTTCTGCAGCAGGAGAAAACTCTCAGAAGGATCTTGGGGTCTGGGCACTGAGATTCTCTCTTCCCCATTTCCCTCTCAGCAGGGTAAAGCAAGTTGGCAAGAAAGAGGGCTGTGATGGAAAGACAGAGTAGAGAGAAGAAGTAAAAAAGCCCCGGGTGAGTTGTTCATGGTGCTGTCCTGGCTTCCCAGCAGTGCACCCTGCAGCAGGGGCTCGTGCTCTGCTGGACCTGGGGGGGTGGAGGTAGGCAAAGCCTGAGGGTAAAGCAGCCTGAGATGCCACCAAGAGGCTGAAGACTCATGGCAGGAGCCTCTCCACTTTTCCCAGAGGCCAGATGGAGCGCAGGCATCTTCTCATTGACAGGACCAAGATATACTGTGCATCCAGCACACTTCTGTGTTCGTGGGAGCTGCTGTCAACCTGCAGGAGGGTAGACAAACATCCAGCAGATCCTTCTCTTGTCACAGGACCCAGGGGCTGGCCCATGCTCATACCATCACCCTTCTGATCATTGTCACTGCTTCTTCATTGACCCACAATTTAATGGGTAAGGTTGTCTTGAAGACAACTTCTCAGCCATAAGTGACCTCGCACACCACCTCCTTCTGTACCTGGGGCTGTGATGTCCCCACGATGTCTTTGCTTTCATATAAATACATCAGGAAAGCAGCCTAGGAGCTTCTGATTCCACAGATTACACATGTTGGCATGTGGCACTGAGGCTTAAAACAAGGTAGCAGGCCAGGCACCCCTGCTCAGACTACTAGGATGTTCTCTGTGGATCCCAAATGGTCCAAGGTAAATAGTTGGAGCATTGCTAGCAGCATTACACTTACAGTCCCTCTGAGAGCTTTATCAGCCCTTCTGTACTGTAAGAACCAGGGCACAGCCTCTGAGCTGCAGAAAATCGTGCAAAATCACACATGGAAAGATCTTGCAGCTCTCTTAGTCCCACAGTATCGTTTGCTACCATAAAAGATCCTGTAATGGGAATTCTGGGGATGTTCTCTCCATCAAGCTAACACGATTGAGTCTCTTTGCACTGCTCCTATTTCAACACCTTGTGGAGCTGATGAAGTCTTTATTTATTCGCGTATTTTCTGTTTGTTTTGGAGGGTGTCAGATCTTGGCAAAGCAGCAAAAAGCAGACAGAAAGCTTAACAAAGGAAAGTGTTATTTACTAATCCCTTCGCGCACTCCATTTGAGGTAACTAAAACATGGCAGTAAAAAGAGTAATTAAGAAGGATATTCAAGTATTTATTCAATTTTCATTTCCACGAGCCTGGTCTGGGGATCTCAACCAGCCCGTTTACCATGATGCGGCTATCATCCTCTCCTCCTCCTAGGTCTGAGAAAGGCTGACTACCTCTCCCTTGGCCCTTCTTTCTTTTACAGCATTGGTTGTCAGTCTTGGCTTTCAATTTATGGCCCAAACGCTCATCTGCTTTTCTTCCTCCTTTTTTTGTTTCTAGCTACTACATTAATTTAAGAGGAACACGTGGAATAGGAAATGGTCCTTGTGCAGCTCTGGGAGAAGCCTTCTGTGAGTGGAAGAGGAGACAGATCTGGGTAGTAGAGGCTGGAAGAGCAGCTGGATTTTAAATAACAAGGATGTGGAAGAGCTCAGACTGAATAGTGGGAAAGGGAAAAGAGGGCATGTCAGAAGGGAACAGAAGGAGAGAGCCTCCTTGATGAGCTTGGTTCTTCCTCTGGGGAAGACCTTGCTCTCCACAGATGCAGGAATTGGTAAGAGTTTCATTTTGTCATTTGGTGAAGTTTCATGACTAAAATGCCTTTGAAAGACAAGTAGATTTGCAAATAAAGAACTGTTAAAACTAGCTCATCGGTTCAGATTTCTCTCTTTTTTGAAACAGGAATGGGAGTTGAAGGAGGATGGTTGCTGAATGGCAATGTACCTAGTGTGATTTGGAGAGAGCTTATGCACTCAACAGTTTGTATTCTTAGTGCAAATCAGGGGCTTTTGTGCTGCTTGATATTTCAGCAAAAGCTTAAGAGGAAATGAAGCAAACCTGTCTGCATTTCCAGAGGGAATTTTGCCGTGTCTGTGCTAGAAATATCTTCCCCTTTTCCCTTGGACCTCATGGCTATTTTTACATTACCTTAGGTCACAATTCTGGATTCTTTGATTGCTACTTCTGGGGTGCTATTATTAGTCCTAGAGGTATTTGCTTTCTATTTTTCCCTGATAGCTGCTATTATTATTATTATTATTATTATTATTGATTCAACAAAGTTACCTCTTTTCTTATGCTGCTGGCTGAGCCTGGGGGGAAGGAGAACTTTGCATAAATGCCTATACTTCTATGCTTATCTCAACCATACATAATTCTTCCAATGTTCGACTGATTTCTGAGACACACACGATGTGGTGAATGCAACGCTCATTCCTCTGTGTAGAGGACCAGGGGACTGGGTTCCTGTGTTTGGAAACATCAGGACAGCTGGGCAGGCAGCAGCTATCAAGTATGAGGGTGATTAACTGAATGGAAGCCTGGAGGCTGGGGCAGCAGAAGTACCAGGCTGTGAAGATGGAAGAAGGCAGGTGTCAAGTGCCGGCTCTCAGCTGCACATGGAGCTCGTGTTATTCCATGAGCTATTTCCCAGGCCAGTCACTCGGTAGTACTGAGCTTAGATGTTGCCCAATTAATGAACTAAACAAAGCAAAGGTGCCAGCTGAAGAGTCTCTCCTTAAGATTGTTCTGTTAGAGCCTTGGCTGTGCTCCTAAGATATGTAGGCAATACTCCTGACTGATGTAACTGTCAAGAAAAGAGTGTAAAAGGTGGTTGTGTGCAGGAGGCAGTGATAAAATAGGTTGTTATTCAGCAGGAAGGAGAATCCTGCCTTGTTTCTTAGCAGGTCTGAGCTTCTGCTGTTGAAGTCAAGTGGCTTGGACAGTTGCCTGTGCTCTCTGCTTCCCGGGACTGCTCCTCCTGCTACTGAGGAGAGTCAAACTCTGACTCTATTTCAACTCTTGTGCCAGCCTTGCCCAGCCATGTCACATTCCACAAGAAGAAAAAGGTCACGTGCTCATGATTTCTCTCTTGCGCTCTTTGCCTTTGAAACGACTGCATTTTGATCACGAAGTGCACTTTTACTGCAATAGTTTGTGGGTTTGGTAGCAGATCTCTTATCATAACAATTTTTTCCTTCCATGGGGCAGAAGCGGTTGTCCCTGCCTGGGTAGCTCTTGCCAAACTGTCTCTCTTGCTTGGCTGAGGTTGGCTTGGAGGGATGTGAAGTTTTCTATCTCAGGGAAAGAACAGCGTGGCGGCTGACATGTGAATTGGGCATGAGGCACGAATGTTGTGTTTACAGGCATATATGCCAATATGGGTATTCACTGTATATTTTATGCCTAAAAACGCCTCGGTCCTTTGTAAAAATCCCTGTCTGAAATGAGCAATGCATCTCTCCTCTGTCTGCTGCTGTGCCTTCAGTTACTCTCGTGGCCCTTTGGGACTTAACATCTATTTTATGTATCAAGACAGAAAAGACTAAACGATTTTATTGTGCGATACAGGGAGGATGGATTGAGATGGGAGTCCTGAGAATTCCCAGCCAAGGCTCAGCGGAGGCGCAAATGAAACTAACCCGAAGCAAGCTCTTCGTGGGGGGAGGGATGGCTGCTGGTGGGATAGAGGCAAAAGTGGCACTGGCTTTTCCATTTGAAAGGAAGAGCAAGTATGTGGGAAGGGAAGAGGTATATGAGTCCACTGTGGGAGAGCGAAGGCTGAAAGGAGGCCCCAGCATGAATTCTTCCCTTCCCGCCAACTTAGAGCGTTTTCTCTATTTTGTACAGAACGTGATACTCTCTTAGGAGTGACCTTGCTGACCTCCCGCCTCCTGATAGGATGGCGAGTAAGTGAGTGCAAAATAAATGGCACCAAATAGACCTTTTCAAAGAGAACAAGGGAAATAAATCAGGTTATTCTGGTGCGGCATTGACAGCATGTCAAAACAACTCCCTAAAGCGTGAAACTTGGCTGGGGAATGGTAATTCCACTGCCATGATACTTACATGCCAGATGTATGGCTTATCATCATGTCTGTCTGTCTGTCTACCTGTCTGCCTACCTGCTGTTACCGTGGTATCAATTCTTTAAGCACACATAAGCTGTTTATGATCTTATTGCCAGTTCTGGAGCAGGAACCGGGATTTAAATGAGTGAGAATTACCGAGGGAGGAAAATCTGATGGGTTGTAATAGATTTAATGTAGCTAAATAATTTGCCAGTCAGTGTTGTATTAGATTAATTGTTATATTTTACTTACTGGAGAAGCTCTGCAGTCTTGGTGAGCAATATAGATGCTAAGGCAGGTGAAAGATGGTGGAGCCTAACGGATGCTGCAGACTCAGACTGGTACTCAAGGCTAGCATTACCCAGAGCGAATTCCCACCTCTCTAAAGAACAGTGATAAACAGATCTGGAGCCTGTCCTGCCAGCAAAATGCGTTGCATCGTATTCTGCTGAGACCTAGCCTTCATAATGCACGCAGAAAATCACTGCTCAGTAATTCCACCAGGAAAGCAAGAAACGAAATCCAAACAAGATGAACACCTCCAAAGCCCTCCACATTGATCTGTGCTGATCAGTAAGAGCTGATGAATGAGGTGTAAGAGAGCAGGCTAGAGAGCTCCACACCCTCTCCTATGTGGTTCTCTGGACAGACATCGCTGAACTCGTTGTGTACAGGAGTCTTTGAGAGGGAATGCATTTGTGGATTTCATGCCTGTGAGCTTCATGGTTACCCCAGTATAGGCAGAATAAAGAAGGCTTAGAAATGTTGATGAAGTTAGTTAGTATACTGGAACATTCCTGTAGATTTCTAGAAGTTCAGAAAAACTGTAGAAAAATTATACTCCCTAGTAATTTCCAGCGCTTAAAGGCTGAGCTCACTTTCCAGTAGTGCAGCTGCTGTAAATTTATACTAATTAGCAGTAGTCTGGGCAGTAATTAATGTTTTGGTATTTGTATGCTTTTTTTGTTTTTCTCTTTAGAGAATTAGGGGGAAATCTCTTTGTGCTGCACATTGGATCTGGTAGCGGAGGGGGGTGTTTCCGTTGCCAATTTCGAGCCAGTTTTCCCAGCTATGAAGAGCACATTTGTAGAAGTGGAGCTCAGGTCATGGCTGAGGGCTTGAGCAGCACACAGATGCTGTGATCCCGAGCAAGCCCTAGTACCACCAATTCTCTCCACTGGATATTTTGTGTTTCTGGAGGTGATCTTGACACTGTGCACTGTCCAGATGGGGATGTGCAGGAGTCTAAAGGAGCGTGGCATGGTCTAAACAAAATTGCTGCTGTCACTCAGAGGTGGGTGAGATATGAGCTGCAGAAGCACCCAGATACAAGCTTCAGGATGATGGCACATCCATAAAGTATATCTGACCTGCAGGCATTGGTTTTGCCTACGCTGAAATTTAGCGATCTAGAACTGAGTTGCTATGTCTCTAATCTCTGTTACCTTCCCCTCTTGGAAATGACGAGGGTGACAGCAGCTTCTGTCCTTCTCTATCTGCATAGAGACCTTAATAACATAACCAGGGATGAAACTCATACATGTGTTGCAGAGTGGGAGGCATCATGCTGCACCGCTTCTTGCCCTGTTTGGTTTCAAAGGTCTTGTACTTAACGTGGATGAATCTGTCCGTGTTACCTGTTCTGCAGGAGGGCTGGAGACCCCGCCAAGGTCAGACTCACAGCGTTAAGCTCATTGCACATATTCCCTAGGGCTAAGAGATCTAAAAAGTAGATACTTGCATTAAGCTGGTTGTTCCCACTGTCTTTGTTATTGGTGGATGGGTAAGGGCGAGTCGATCTTGCTGTTGCAAGGAAGTGTCTTAGGACTAGACAAAACACCTTACTTTTAACTTCAAAAGGAGCCTGGGATAACCAGCACGGTCTAAATGTTGAATTGAAGGATGTGCAAGAAGGAAGGCTCCCATGCAAGCGGTTTGTAGCAAGACAGGAGCAGAGCCCAGCTTTCATAATTTCCCAGTTCCAGGACTTCCACCTTGTTTATTATCCGAATATTCCCCATCAACTTGGCTTATAAGCGCCACACTCCAAATAGGAGAAAAGGGAGATGTTACACGTGATTACGCTGGGAGTGTAATTGCCTCGTAGTTGGATGTCAGTGCCCTGCTACTGGAAGATAAGGGAGGGGTGACAGACCATGGAGAGGGACCACCTGCCTCATTGAGTACAGGCGCTCACAATTACAGGTGACCATGTAAATAGCCGCTTAATCCAGAGAGGTCCCCAGAACATCCACTGCATACGCTGCAGGCCGTAAAACACTTCCCAACACCCTATAACAAATTTAAGACCGTTAGTACAAAAGACCAAAAGCCACAAAAGCTCCAACATGCAGGAGAGATCAAGGGCATTGCCAGTGTCCCGGGTCCCGGCAGTAGCAGGGAAATTGTTAGGTGAAAATGTCCAGATGATCTTAGGAAGTGGACCATGGCCCACCCTACGGAGGAAAAGAAGAAAACCTTACCAGTCCCTGCCAAAACTGACCCGAGGGGAAATTCTTTCCTGAATAGAGGCCAAAACTCAAAGTAATTGCACATGTACTCTTTAAAAATGGATTTTATTTAGGAGAAACACGTTGTCATCATCATCCTGTAAACACGCCAAATGTGTGCTAAGGACTTCCCGCAGAAGGAGAAATGGAAAAGCTACAGAAATGCTGCAATGAGTAAGGTACTTCCATCCCACCGTAACCTGACTGGTGCTAGGTGGAGGTCTATCTGTAGATACCCCAGGTTTCTTAGGAAAAGAGGCATTACCCAGCTGGAGACGCTTTTTTTTTTCTCCTTCTCAGTCCCCAGACAGCTGTGATATATTGGACATATTCCTTATAATCAATCTCAGTCTTTCGAAAGCATGACAAAGCTTTTTGGTGGGTTTACTCAAGGTCCTGGTCTGAGGAGCCTTGCTATGGGTTGGTACATCTATCGTGGCTGATTTAGCACAATGCAGCTACTCTCTGCCTCCGATGAAATTCTCCCTGATGCAAAGGGCTTGTAAAAGTCCTAAGTACCACTTAAATCCAGCTGAAGGATACAGAAGGACTTGTTCTTAAGGCAAATTTGCTTCTGTTTCCTGCAGTCCCAATCCAGTCTCTCTCTTTTCCATCTCTGTTCCTTTTGATTCGACTTTCTGTTCTCGTTAAGGCAGTAATTGCAGTGAGAGCTATCAAGGCTGCACTTGAACTGTGTCTGTAGAAGCAGATGGATTTTAGAGCTTTTGCTAGTAAGACCTATCCAGACTAGAGGGCTGCTGAGTTTCTAGCCTTACTAGCTCTCTGGATAGAATTAAGAAAGGGGCTGGGAGGGACTGAATAGGCACTCACTTGGTCTTAAATACTTTTACAAAGCTGTGTGATGCTGAAGCCCCCCATTTCCACAGTGGAGGAGCCCACCACGGGATCTCAAAGTATTTGTCTTACTAGGTAATGACATTGTGAAAGATATCAAAGTACTCTGCTGTTTTACAGATAGGCTCACAATTTTTCAAAAAATGGTCCAAAGTTGCACAGAGGTCTTGGACTTTCCGTGTTTCTACCCAGTGTCTGAGATGCAGAGATGTTGCTTTTATGGGATGGAGGAATCAGAGCTGACATGACCACTCTTTTCAGGGACTAGGACCTTCTGTGAGCATGGTACGTGCTGCTGGCCCTGAGACTGCACAGCGTAATAAAGACACTCATGTCTCTATAGACGCCACCAAACCAGCTCAAAAACTACCAAACAGGATGAGCAACAACTCCTACTATCAGGGTTTCAAAAAGCTGTCAGGAATGCAGGCATTTGCATCCCACTGAAATTGAAGTGGGCAACTAACTCTTGTGATCTGGTCCCATGATTGTGTTGTGACAACGGTGGTGCACGCAAGAGACTAATATTTCCAGCTCCATGAGTGCTGCAGAGTGCTCCCAGGTGCAGCCATGGGACACCAGACTGAGTCTTCTGTAGGATGAGGTCTTAGCCCTGCAGCCTTGGTGTTTGCCATCAGCGGATCTGTCTTCCCTGCTCCATTCTGGTGACCTTGTCTCTGTTTTGGCTGTGCTGAGGAACGTCTCTGGCCCCAGGAGGGTGGCTCGCAGGCAGCCTGGGCAGTGCCTGCTGTTTGGAATTCAGCAACGTGCTGCTCCTCTGAAATCTGGTGGTTTCTGGTGTTTCCAGCGTGCCTGGCTGATTGCCATAATGATCCAAAACAGGGCAATTGGTTTAAGCAGCCACTCTTGAAGATTCATGCATCTTCCTGGCTCTGAATTTACTCTGGGTGGACATCTGGGGCCAGTCCCCTCTGATTTCATTCTTGGGAAGCTCAGGTAGGTATCTGAACATGCTGGACTCCCCAGAAGCTTGGGTTTGATGGGAACCTTTGCTGCAGGCTCCCATCTCAGAACTGGTGAGGAGGAGGCGTGCAGTCCATGCTCAGAGCTGGGTGCCAGCCCTCACACTTTCCAAACCCCTTCCCAGCTCCCAGGTTTCCCATGCAAACCCTCACTCATCCAGTTATTGCAAAAAATAAAGATTTAATGACAGTTAACCTGTTAAGGTTGAAGAGGCAAGCATTGCTGAGAGAGACTGTTGGAATCTGGTTTTTTTAATAGGATGATTTTATTTATATATATTTAGAAGGAGCAGGTTAAAAGCGAAGGTCAGCGTTAAGTTAAAGCGTGCATGAAAGAAATAAAAATAGCCCAGGTTGGACTAGGTGGGGAGAAGAGGAGATTGTGTTATTTCCATTAAAAAATGACATTTAAATGGAGGGTGAGGTTGAAACTTTGACAGGACTCTGTATACCTCCTTCAGAGATGCTCCTGCAGAGCCAGGGCAGCATGGTTTTTCCTCCCAATGATCACTTGTTAATTTGTGCGCTCATTTTGGGTGTGTGAAAAGTTCACAGAAAAGAGGGATCATGGAATATTTTCTGAAATGCTTACATCAAAATTAGCTCCTACAGAAATCTACTCTCCTGCTGGAGATTTGATTTGGGAACTAACAGTTGTGCTCCTCTTTGTTCCTCTCTGTGAGGAAAAAGGATATTAAAAGATGTGCTCGGGAGTCACTCGTGTTTCTTTATGCCACGGGGCATTAGTCTGGACTTCAATAAAGCTCAGTTCCACCGTGCTTCAGCACCTGCTGAGCCCCAGGGCCAGATCTGGAGCACGTTTATTGGGATGTGGGTCCCAAATCACTGCATGATGGGGCTGGGACTTTGCCTGTTCCCTTGGGGCTTGGCCTTGTCCCACACTGCTGGCTGCAAAGGGTCCGATGGGATGTAAAGGGCTGCTTCTCCTTCCAAACCCACTTGAAATCATGCCAAAAGAAGTTGTGGAAAGGCAAAAGATACGAACACAAGGGGGGAAAAAAATGCAACAAAACAAAAAAATCAAAAAAACCCCAAAAAAATCCAACCCCACAACAAGAAGTATAAAACCCAAACTCCCTTCCTGTTCTCCATGATTTTGAGTGGATGGTTTAGGTTGAGAAAACAGGTTGAGACCTGGTTTTGCTTAATGAAGTGGGGCCATCCTGCCGGTGTTGCAGGGCAGAGCCAGGTCCATCCCCACAGGCCCTGCACCCCAGGGCAGCTGAGGTGGCTGTAACCCCAACCTGACGGGCTGGGCAGAGCCCTCCCCAGGCATTAATAACCCAGGGAAGGTTTGTGCTGCTCTGGCCAGAACAGGCCTTGCTGCACACTGAGACCCGAGCCAGTCTTAGGGGTCAAGCTAATGTTGACACTGGGGCCTTTGATTGTGTTTGATTCATGTGCATACACCACTGGTAGGTCAGATGGGCTGTTAATCCCAAGTGCCTTCCCTCGGTAAAAAAAAAAAAGGAAAATGAGAAATAAGTTTAGCGTGTGACTTCCCGGCTTGATTCAAGGCTTGTGATGTGAACTGGCTGCGAGGTCTGGATGTTCAGAAATACGTTTCCTCTGTGATTTTTTTTTTTCCTTTTTTTTTTTTTTGGTAGCCTGGTGACTAAAATGCATTGGAGGGAAAAAAATCTCAGCTAGTGAGAGAGTTAAGACTGGCAGTAAGATGGTTGTGGCACTTTGCAGGGGAACTCAGACTCCCCAGAAAGCCGTGGAAGAAATGAGGTGATGTTGCTTTGTTGTTTGTATTTAATCTCGGGGATTGGATTATGGTTGGACTCGATGATCCGGTGGGTCTCTTCCAACCTGGTGATTCTATGATTCTATGATCTCTATTTTATCTCAGCATCTGGTTTGGCGGAGGAGGCACGCTTGGTGCAAAACTGTGTGCATCTCTGCTTGTTATCTGTTAATCTGTAGAAGAGAGTTTTCACCTTGGTTGAATGTGCATTTGTACGGGATGGGAAGGATTTTTTCAGCTGATAAAATGTATTTGGCGTCGCAAAAAGACATAATAAACAGTTTGTGGCTGCTCTCAGCCAAGACACAGTTTGTAGGACTGGGCTGCAGGGGCAAGCCCTCCTCGGTGGGTGATTCCTTTGGGGAAGATGGAGTTGGGAAATTTTGCCCCGGAGAGTCGCCCCAGGGGTATGTGGAGCTGTGGTGGGTCCCTCAGCACCTCTGTACTTGTCTGGAGATGCAGGGCTTCCCTGTCTACCTCAGCCTCGGCGTGTGCGGGTGGCTGGGAATGAGAAGCGGTCTGGGAGGATTTGGGAAGGGAACAGCCTGGGGAGCAAGAGTGGAGCTGGAGCCCGGGGTTGGGGGGGTGTCACCCCTTTTGGAGGCTGAAAATAGCGTCTGCCGGGCCCCAGGCTGGGGAGGCTGCTGTGGGCAAATGACCAATTAGGGAATCTTTGTCAGATTCGGGAAAGCCGAGATAAGTCTCTTTTATCAGCCTATAAAAATACCACTTTCACTTATCTGGAGCTACCTACGCCGCCCAGCTGCGGGAGCGGGGAGGGGGGAGCGGAGCCGCTCCGCAGGCAGAGGAGGAGTTGGGGATGTGCTTGACAGCGAGGGGGTTCTGGAAAATCATTTTCTGCTGGAGAAGGAGCTTTCTCCTCTCTTCCCCTCGGAGCACACCCGCTCCCCTTGCAGCAGCCTGCGCGGGGCGGGGGGAGCCCTCCACCCGCAGGGCTCAGCTCGTTCCTAATCTCTTGCCTTTTCTTTTTATTTTTCACCCTTTTCCCGGTGGCAGAGAAGCAGATTTATTAAGGCAACGCAGCCAGGAGCTCGGGTGGGTGCTGTGCCCACCACTCTGCTAGCACAGCAGACAAATACCCCGATGCGGGTGGGTAGGAGCCGGCTCTATGCCCACACGAGCACGTATATTCCCGTGTTTATATCGAAATATTTAAATCCACGCAGCCTTCCTCAGCCCATGGCCGTGGGCTGACGCGTTCGTGGGTCCCGGGTGTTTTCTGGCCCCCCCAAACGCGTTCTGCATCTGTTCATCTGCTCCTGAAGGCATCTCCGCCTGGATGCCCACACGCAAACAGAGGATCAAGACGTAGAGAGAGTGCTAACATGCATTCCTACTGTGGGAAAACATGCTGCACTTTGATTATTTTCCCTGTGGTTTCCAGTCTATTTGGGTTGTAGGAAAACAATCAGATAGAGTAGAGAGGGAGCGGGGGAAACCCTATCAGGCAGCCCAAATCAAGTCAATGTTTTCTAGGGTTTTTGGGGGGTGTTGATGGTGAGGAAAAATGTGGGGGAAAATACGATTTTCGTTAAAATACCTCAAGCAGGTTTGCTCAGGTGGGACGTCGGGGAGGGAGCAACGTGGAGAGGCAGCGTCTGTCTGTCCCTCGCTCCTTGTCCTCCCAAGGTCGAGGTCCTCAGGTTTCCCCTACACCCCCGCTATTTTTTTTTTTTTTTTGTAAAGTAGAACAAGGAAATCTGTCTGGCACGAAGTTAGAGCCTCTCTACGAAGCCTTAACCCTGGATGAGGGCATTCGCTAAACCTTGGCTGCCGTGGTGGGGATGGACCAGGGAGAAATCACCTCTCTTCGTGCTCGAGAAGGGAAAGGCTTGCACTGGATTTTTTTCTTGCTCCGCTTCTCTTTCGAGGAACAAACACGCGGGTGGGGAGCAAGACGCTGCCAGGGGGTGTCCCCGGAGCATGGGGTGACCCTCGGGGGGGGTGGGGGGTTCAGGGGAAGAGGCAGCCCCCGGGACAGCCTCTCCTCTCGGGGCCGGTACCTTTCGCACAGATTTGTTGGAAGGGTTTCCAAATTCTTTTCCAAATATAGCCCCGGGGCGGCCTCCCGCCTCCCCTGTGTGCCCTTCACGGCTTCGAGCCGCAGCCCAGGGACAACTGCGACCCCTCTTTGTGCCCCCCCGCCCCACCATGCCCAGAAACCAGGAGGAAACCCGGCCGGGGCGATGCTCCCACGAAAAACACGCGTGGAAGCCGCGGGTCCCACCCCGAGTGACCCTCGCCGCTGCCCCTTCGCTTTTCCCTGGTTTAAAGGAGGCTTTTGGGGAAAGGATTGAGATGTTTGGGTGTGTTCTTTCCTTCTGTCACCTCTAGCCCCTTCCAAAAGGACCTTCCCCACTGCTCCCAGTGAGGAGAGCCAAGGATTTCTCCTCCCACCCTGATCCCAAACCTGGACATTCCCACTCAAACTATCTCGGAGGAAAAGTGGAGGGGGGTCAAGAAGCTCCCGTGGTGATGGGGCACACACCGTTTAGGAGAGATGCCCCCCCATATTGCCATTCCCGAATAGAACCAGGGATTGGAGAAAGGAGGCAGAGCCCCAGGGGCTGGATACCCCGACAGGAGATCTCCCCAAGCACCCCCCACCGGGAGCCTTCAAAAATCATTTTAACAGCGATAAATGCGACACCCCCCCTCCTCTCCCTTTTCCATTATTAAAAGCTCCTCCTGGGATATTTCTCCCCCATCATGTTTTTATAGCGAGATCAAGGAGAAACTTGTTGCGTTGTGCTTGTATGTTTTTTTTCTTTTCTTTTTTATTTAATGAATTTTTTTTTTTCCTTCCAAATTCTCTTCGGGGCAAAGCTCAGCAAACGTTGCAGTTCTCCCGCTGCAATTAAGAGGGAGAGGGAGCGAGATCTTGATTGCTTCTGCTCGTTCTGATAGTTTCGGAGGTGGGGAAGGGGGGGACGGCGGGAGGGAATTGATTTTAGATTTCTCTTTTATGTCGGGTCTGGTTTCTGGTGATTAAATTTCTCTCTTATGTGGACTGAACCTAGGGATAACTGATTAATAACATGCCACTTGGCGCCAACACGGGGTCTCGAGGCCTTTAATCGGCAAGATGCACAAGAGAACAGAGAGAAACACAGAGCAGGACAAAACTCCACCAACTATTTTAGCCCGCTGGTCTCTGCCTCGGTGGATTTTTTTTTTTTTTCTTCATCTTTTCAGTATTTCCTGCTAAACTCGTAAACTTTATTTGATTTACAGCTATTTCATGAACCTGCTTAAACTAACATGTGTTCCGTCTTGTCCAACTGAATCATAAAAAACAATCTTGGATCCAAAGGAGATTTTTTTTTTTTTTAAAGAAAGGAGTTATTAATGACAGAAAATAGGCATTGTCTTCAACAGCGGCTGCTTCGGCCCCTGGAACGGGGTGGTTTGCAGCTCCTGCAACCGGTGCAAGAACCAGGCTCAGCTCTGCAGGTACCATCCGAGCTACCGGCTCCGCCGAGAGAGGCTTTTGCGTGGAGATTTGAGCGCTCCTATCCCCTGAAAATAATTATTCGTTGGGAATGAACGATTTTCAAGGGGACAGCACCCAAAACGTGCTCGCAAAGGCACCCACAGCCCCTGTGCTGGCAGCCTGCAGGTAACAAGTTTGTCTCCAAAAAATATATCCCAGCCAGGCACAAAATGAGCTCCTAGTAATTTCTTCAGTGTGTAAAAGTAGAATTTTCTGTGCCTACAACCGTTTACTCACCTAAATCAAAACACACAAGCTCGTACCCAGCACAAACGCTTAATATACGTGGAGCAGGTATAAATCTGGTTTACAAATCTTTTTCTGGAGGCGCCCATAGAAAATCGGATCCACCAAAGCGAATGCCAACACCAGCATCTACTCGCACGCAGATGCTCAGCCCCGTCCCCCACCTTTGTTTGAGTGCAAAAACTCCCCTGGAAAACCACCTGCAACCCCCAGAATCGGAGACGGGCAGCAGGATTCGGCCGAGGCCAATTGCTCGCAAATATCGCTGGTATTTCCCCGCACACCCGTGGGTTTCTGCCCCTCTGAAACAGAATTTCTGCTGCGCTTGTGGCCGTGGAGCGTGCAGGACTCTGAGATTTACAGGGGCAACTCCGTATGTGGGGGCCAGGGGTAGCGAAAAATACTCTGGTTTTGCATTTCTCTTCCTCTCTTGGATATATTTTTGCACTTAACAGTTTTTGAAGATAACAGAAAGGAGCTGTTTAGGTGATGTATGTAATCTGTATTCCCCCCTGATATTTTTTTGGGATGCCTGTGGCACCCACACGAACCCGAGTTAAGGCTGTTCCCATCCTTGGAGTGGGGCTGGGGGGCACAGCCGCCCCCCTGCCTCCCTGGGAGAGTCTCCGGCTCCTGAAATTTGTGGGTATCCTGTTTAATATAAGGAATAATATGGTCAGAGCTGCTCGGCCGGGCTCGGCTGCGCGTTCACTCTGTGTTATTTAGGGCAGGGGGAAGAAAGCGAACGGGGGCGAGAAAATGAGGGGAGAACGGAAAGGAAAAAAAAGGAAGAAAGCCAGACGGATTGGGAAGGAGGAAAGAGTGAAATAAAAATGAGTTGGAAAGAAAAGGAGGAAGAATTTTGGTGGGATTAGGGAGCGGTGCGGGTGCCTCTGGCTGCTCCCTCTCTTCTAAGGGCTCGCCTACGCGGGGTGGCCAGGTCCCATCCATCGAGGGGAGACACACAGGACAATTACAGGTGTCTTTTATGCGGCCTTTTTTTCCAGCGACTGATTCAAAGCTTTACAGTTTGGGCTCCTTTCCTTACTCCCCCCCACCTCCATCCATCCCGCCCCCCCATCCCCCTTCAAGGTCATTGCAAGATCATTTTCAGGGAAAGGCAGGGGCGCTGAGGACTTTCCCCCTCTTTCCCCCATTAGCTTTCTTCCCAGGGCGAGAGCGAAGGCCTTATCTGCTTTTATTTTCTCCTTCGGGTCGAGATAACAGCCCTGACTGACACCCTGTTTGGCAAGAGCAGATTAGCCTTTCCCTCTCCACCGGGAGCATCACTCACTGATCGGGGCAGGGAGGGGGATCCCATGAGCACCATGAGCCAAAAAATCGCTCGCTTGGCTCCCTGAGAGGGGGCAGGAAGAAAAATGCAGCCTAATTTCTCCTTGTCTCTGTGCCCACAGGAAAATTTGGGGAGCCTCTTCTCCCCTGAGCTGCAGTTAATTCTCGGGGAGATGCCTTTTAGGGGGCAGAGAGTGATCCCTCTTGCTCCAGGGATGCTCCTAGCTTGACTTTGGGACCCTCTCGCCCCATCTCTGCTTGCCATGTGGGAGGAAAAGTGGCCTCCATCCCACGGACACGTGTAGGAGGCTCTGAAGGACAGTGTCGTGCAGCTCTGCCCCTGTCCGGCTGCTGCTTTTTCATTTTTGTCACTGTTTTGAAGCCTGGAGTTCGCCTGGGAAATGAATGGATTGAAAGGAGGAGGGGGGACGGGTTTTAATCGCAAGAATTTTTTTTTTTTTTTCCACGTAGCCAGAAGGGCGGGAAAAAAAGGACACGAAACCACAAACTTTAAAAAATAAATGCTGTTCACCTGTAATTACAACAAAATAATTTTTTAAAAAAAAAAAAAAGACCCATGCAGGTATCTACCCCCGAAGGCTCGTCTAAGTATACAAATTCTAGACCACTAAATGTACGGGTTTGTAATGGAAATAATGACACGGGGAGAGCTGTATTGGAGTTTCTTTGACACAAACCTCTTGGTGATAAACCCTAAAATCAATGCAGTCAGTCACTGCTACCGTAATTTAGGAAAAGAAAAAAAAATCCCAACCCAAAACAAGTGAATGGACAGAAATGCTTCCAGAGAGGATGATTATTTTAAATACTTGCTTTCTCCCAGGTGTGTATTTTGCCTAAGCGGCTATGTGGCCAAGAAAAGGGAGTTAGAAATAAAAGGAGAGGGAAGTGGTCGGGGGAGCGAAGTACCTAAAAATGGAAGGGAAAAGAAAAAATAATCCCTGCTATGGGGGAGTTAAATCTCTTGGGGATGGGGGGGTAGGGAAGAAAAAAAGCGAGTTAAAAAGCCCCAAACGCCGAAGTGTGTCTGTTTTATAAGCCGGGAGGGCCAGCAGCTCCCCGTCCCTGGCTTCTCGGTTTGGTTCAGCCGCCCCAAGGAGATTTTAAAGGGTGTGTGTTTGGGGGTTGGGGTGGGGAGTGAGTTCATGCTCGGCACTATTTCTTTCTGCTGACACCTCGACCCCACTGCAAGCCAGCACCCTAGCCACCCCGCCACCCCCCCCCGCTCCTTCCTCCACCTCTCCAGGGTAAAATCCGAGAGGAGAAACCTGCAGGGCGAGTGGCACCCTCCAAAGGTAGCAATAGGGTAGAGACGCTGCGCCAGGCTCCGGCCATGTGCTCCCCAAAAACGGGGGGTGCCCGGGCCTGATCCTGCTCTCCTGACTGCAGCGAGGAGCTAAGCAACAGCGAGAGAGCTCGGGGTCCCCCCCTTGCCCAGCCACGCACCCCTCGCCCACCTAGGTAAGTGCCCAGGGTGTGGGGGTTTGGGTCCGTGGCTGTTGATGGATGGATGACCTTTATTTCTATGCATGTGGGAGCTTATATCTATCTATCTATCTATCTATCTATCTATCTATCTATCTATCTATCTATCTATCTATCTATCCATCCATCCATCCATCCGTCTATCTCTATATATATGTGTGTGTGTGTGTATATATATATATATATGGAGTATGGAAAATACGTAGCATGCACATATTTATCCTCTCGCCCGGGTTTCGGGGTTGTGCAAATTTTCAGACGCTCGCACCGAGCTATGTGGAGAAAGGCAGCAGCCTGATGCTTGTGTGCACCCAAAACCTGCGTGTAAACCATAGGTGTAATGTAAATATTCACGCGTACGGGTGATGGATGGGGCACGGGAGGCTTGAGCTTGCACTGATGCGCTTGTGTGAGCGTGCAGAACGGTCTCATCCTCCCCAGCTCCACGCACGTACGATTTGTCGATGTGCGTGTGTGTTTGTGTGTGGGTACCTACGCGAGCAGGCGCGGATATTCACGCGTATCTCTCCCCCCAAGGTACGTTCAGCCTAAAGATATAAAATGCGCTTAAGGAGCTGAGCGAGAAGGCGTCGTATGTGCGTGTATTTGCACACTGTGTGTGTCTCCAGACTCACACGTGTGTGCACACGTGTACAGACACACAGACGTGTGCTCGCCTCCCTGCAGTCCATTTTTCCCCCGTGCCGGGGTGTGTTTGGGGTCCAGCAGCACCGGGACCCCCGCTCCAGCCCCGGTCCTGAGCTCGGAAGCCGAGCGGGATGCGGAGCGGGCACAGGGAAGCGCATCCCCGGCTGCAGCCGCTTCGCGGTGGGGGGGGATTACGGGGAGGGGGGTGCAGGATGCGAGGAGAGGGGTTTATTTCTGATCCGGGGTGCGCCTTTGGCAGGAAGGTCCTATCCTGCTCTGGGCAGGCAGTGCCAGCCTGGAGAAGGCTTTGCAAAGTGCAGCATCATCCCCCGAGGAGATTTTTTTCCCCCCCTATTCCAATTATCTGGGGGGACCTCGAGCTGTGAAACGCTGCCCTGGGGCAAACTGGGGCAAGGAGGCTTTTCTCCCCTTTTCTCTACCACCTCGCTGGTCCTTTTTGCTCGGGCCCTGCCCTCCCCCGGTGTCCGCAGAGCTTGGTGGCCATGGGGACAGCTCGGCCTGGCCAAACCGTTTAAATCCAGACAGGATTTCTCCTGCCGGGAGGGGGATGCTGCAGCCCCCTCGGCCGGAGCAGGGCTGGAGGTCCCTGCCTGGGAACACTCACCCTCTGCAGTTTCCAGCTCCTGCAGGAACTTCTTGCTTTTCCTTAGGTGTTGCGCTTTATTTTCTCTCTCCCTATTTCTCCTCCTCCTCTTCCTCCTCTCTTTTTCTGCTGGAGGAAACAACGTTTTAGCACCGTTTTTTTTTTCAATCGGAATCTTTTAAGCGGCTCCGAGTACATCCCAAAATGCTGGTGGAGAGCTGGGAAACGCCGGCAGCTCCTCTGCGGCCACTGGACTTTGGGGGGTTTGGCTGGTGGGTGTGTGGTTGTTTTTTTTTTAATTCCCTTTTGTCAGTCTCTTTTGGCAAATTATCACTTCAATTTACTAGTTTCTTTTTTTTTATTTCTTCCTTTTCTTTTTCTTTTTCAATTGTTTAATTTTTATTTTTAATGAGAGTAATTAATTCGTTCCCAAAACACGCTCGAATCTGCAAATAACCAGATTATGTTTTACTATATGTATCCCAGCGTGCTCGCTTCCAGAGGTGCCTGAGCATCCATTGACAAGTTTCCTGCTCTCTATAATAATAATTTTTAAAAGAAAATTAATTAAGATGAATAATGCTAATACTGTTGGATTAACTAGGCTACTCCTGGTGTAGTGGGAGCTTTGCTACTATTTCCCCCCCTTTTATTTCCAAGAAAAAGTGGGTTTTCCTTGAGTTTTCAGCTACTCCTTGTCTGCTTGGGTGATACACACTGATTTATGATATATACCCCCTCACACCCGCATATGTATGTCTGTGTTGTGCATCTCGGCATGTCAGTATATATTTATACGTATATTTACACATGTATCCATCTATAGAGGTTGCACACACAGAGCCTCCCTGCCTTTTGCATTGCAGTGAATGGATTTCTTTGGGGAAAAAAATAATAATCCAGGGATCTCACTGATAGGACTTTAAAAAGAGGAGAATAATACAAATTAACCTTCCATTACTGCTGCAGTCAACCATGACAGAATAGGCCAGTTGCGTGGTTGGTGACGTCTCCGTGTCCTATAGGAGCAAAGCTCGTGAGATAGCAGCTATCGCCTTGAACTCTCTTTATTTTATTGGAGTATGGCTGGTAATAAACAGTAATATTTAATTTGTCTGAGACCACTAATCGGCTGCTAGCTGGAAGGCTCCTTTACCTTGACGTTACAGTCCTAAGAGCCTGGACTTGCTGTCCTTTTCCCAGCTGCTTTTTTTTTTTTTTTTTTCTTCCTTCCTTTTTCACCCCCCCAACCTGCAGACGGAAATAAATTCGATTTATTTGCATCGTTTTCAACTTGTCCTCAAGGTGTTTGGGACCTAGTTTGGCATTGGAGAGGTGAGTGCTTCCCCAGGCAGCGGCCGGGCTCGGGTTTGCTCTTACAAACTTCAGGGATTATCACTTTTTGCTTTTCTTTCCGGCGAGGGGAGGGAAGCTCGTGTTCTCTCTCGCTACCAGCTGCGAGGAACCTTCCTCCTCGCTATTTGCGTTCGTGTTTTTTAAGAGAAAACCTCTTATTTCGGGCGAGCTGGGTGCCTTGGGGGATGCTCCCAAGCACACGGGCGGCTGCGGTTCTTCCTTGGCATTTCCCCACCGCCAGCACCGGGATCACCTCCTTTATTTTTTATTCCCCCTTTATTTTTTTCCCCCGCTAGATGTTCACCTTTCAGAGTGCGATGGGAAGGGCTTTGCTGGAGCTCCGGGGCTGCTCCCACCGCCTTTCCCGGGGGAAGGACGCCCGCTTTGCTCTTTCGTTTGTTTGTGTTTGGAAGGGCTCCACGGCTCCTTTCCCCTCTAAAAATAATGAAATATGGGACAGGCTTTGTTCTGTTTGTTTAAGTAGCGTTCTCTGGCTTATTCTCTGCGGCTACAAGTGCATTTATTTTATTATTCTTATTTGCAAGCCGTTTACTGTTGGCTGTTTCTTCTCAAGTAGCTGTTGTGCACATGGGAAGGGCTTGGGGGATGCCAAACTCCACTCACACACGCACCCCCCTTCCCAACAGCCGCTCACCCCCAGACTTTTCCCTTCCCCACCTCAAACTTTCAGAGGGCTCCGGTGTTATCGCGCCCTGCGAGGGTGGATTGGTTGAAAACTTCCACGAAATGCAAAAGAAATGGCTGAGAGGCAGAAAAGAGGGACAGATTTGGGAATTAGGGGACACACACACCCCGACGAGTTGGGGCAGAGGAGGAGGGGGAGCAGAGCAAATCTAAACCATCCCATTTATTCCGAGTCTTATCAAAAATCCGCCTCGCCAATCTGGTTCTCTTCAGCCTGCAGAATGCGACAGGGAGGCTGTTTACCCTGCGCTGACCTATTCAACTTTACCCTCCAAATAATACATTAAAAAAAAAAAAAAAAAAGAGAAAGGGAGCGAAGGGAAGATGCAGATAAACCCACATCCCTGCTCCTCGCTGACGGTTTGATTATTTGAGCACGGGGCGAAGAGCCGGGCAGCGCTGCGAGGGGTGAGGAAGAGGATGGAGAAGGGCAAGGGAAGGATCCTGGATGCTTCCAGAAGTGGGAACAAGGGCCACAACCCCACGCACACCCCCCGGGATTCACCTTCGCTGGGTTTTAGTCCCAGTCCGCCGTGTTTCATCCCCTTTTTTTCCCCAGGTTATACCCGTTAAGCGAGTCAATATTTTTTTTTTTTGGGGGGGGGGGTGTCCCCACACCCCTCTCCACTAAAAGGCCTCAGTGAGCACAAGCAAATATAGAACTGGGTTTAAATCCACACCTGGAGCTGCTTTGAGGGCAGGGGGGGGCAGGGGTGGTGCAAGGTTAGCGGAGCCAGCGAATTATTTAAAGGGGTAAGGGAGGAGAAGTGGGGGGGGAAATATTCCTGGACGCTGAATTTTTCTCTTTGCTTGGGAGAGATGGATGGAGGAGGGAGGGAGGGAGCGGAGAAGGGGGTAAAGAAGAGGAGGGGGAGGGTTGCTGGAGAGTTTGATGATTGTCTTTGTGCCTTGTTCTTGTTTGCCGGCCAGAAAAATAGGCTGGAAAAAGGAGCTTTGCGGGGGGAGGGGGCGGGAGGGAGGGCTGTGTGAGAGTGAGTCTCTCCGGAGCAGGATCCTGGCTGGCTGGGCAGTGGGTCCCGGCACTTGGCGAAGGGAGCTGGACGAGCCCACGTCACCTCCGCGCTCCGCTCCGCGCTCCGTTCCGCGGATCCACGGCGGCAGCGCCGCGAACCTGCCCGGAGGAGCGGCGGCTGCCAGCCCGCTCGAAACTTTTTTTTTTCTTCCTTTTATTATTTTTTTTTTTTTCCAAGGGGGTGCTGTTTTATTTTTCCTCTCTTTAGTCCTCTCCCACTTTTTTGTGGCGATTGTTTTTTTAATTATTATTTTTAGGTGGAGAGTAGAAAGAGCGGGGTGGGGGAAAAAAACTGTATCTTCCAGATCAGGCTGAGAAAAGGGGTGGGGGTGGGGGCTTTATCTTGCTCTCAGGATCCTTCCTAGTGCGTCTGACAACCTGGAAGTGTTTGGAGAGAGCAGAGGAGAGAGAGAGAGAGAGAGAGAAGAAGGCAAGCAGGCTTGCATTGGATAGATTTTTTTCTTTCAGGCTGGGTTTTCACATGCTGATCAGCAAATAAATAAATAAAAGGAAATATGCACACGAGAAGCCTGATCGCAGTGTAATTTCCATTGCAAAGGGGGAAAACAGACACATACATTATATATATGGAGATGCATTGATTGCATGGAATTCAACGAGCAAGGTAACAGCTCTTCCATTGCCATGTGTGTCCGTCGGTGTCTGTAATCTCTGTGTGTGTGTGTGACTGAGGGAGAGAGAAAGTGGCTGGCTGGGGGCATTGTGAAGCACAAACTGGCTTTGCCGAGGAGCTGCGAGGCCTCGGGATCCTTGGGCTGCAGGAGAAGCTGTGGGGCTGCTCTCCCCATGGGGCTGGGGGAGCCGGGGCGAAGCTGCAACAAAAAGCAGAGGGTGGGTTATTTTTTTTCTTTCTCCCCTTTTTTTTTCCCTCTCTCGCACACCCACTTGGTGCTACTTTAGCAAGGCGAGATGCATTTTTCATATGGCCACCGCGGCCTGGTTCTGTCAAGCTCCATTTCTTCTCAGAAGCTCTTTTAAGGGGAAAAAAAAGAATTAGAAGCCACGGATCGCCGATTCCTCCTTACTGTTGGGTTAATTTTTGCCGTCATCCCGCTCTTCTTTTTAAATAATTATTATTTTTATATCTGCTTAATTATATCTGGATGCAGAGAGCATCGCGGAGGCTCGCTGGAGCCATGGCCGGGGCTCCCTTTGTTTTAATAAACACGCTTTATTTCCACACCCCTCCTCTCGTCCTCATCCTTAACTTTGCCAGCTCAAGGGGAATAACAGCTCCAGGCTGGAGAGAAATCGATTAAAAAATGGATAACGGACACTTCCCAAGCTGCAGGGAAAAAAAAAAAAATAAAAAAAAAACCAACAAACCAAAACCACAAAAAAAAAAGGGAAAAAAAAAGAAAGTGGAGGAGGAGAAAAGAAAAGCCTTAAATGGTCCCTGGAGCTGCGGCTCTGCCCGCGGGCTGTGCCGGCCTCGGGGCAGCGGCCCCCGCGCACTTTCCGCGCTCGTAGCCGTTTTGCTTTGCCCTTCGGTCTCTTGGCTGGTGTGCGGTGGGAAAAGAGCCTTTGGGAAGGGAGGGAGGGAACACGGGCCGTTTCTGTCCAGGCTCCTCAGCTCTAGAGGTGTGGAGCTGCAGTCCTTTCACTTTTTGTCCTTTTAAATTATATATATATATGAATATATTTCCCACCACTAGCAGAGAAGATCTTTTTCTCCCCCCCTCCTTTCCACTCCCAGTTTTCCTCTGCATTTAAAGGAGAATTGCCTTTTCCCCCCTCATTTTCTTTTAAACGGCTTTTAAATATTGTTGCAGGGAGAAAGAGAACACATTTCAAAACATTCTCATGTACTTAAAACCAATATTGCCTCCATATGGCTGGCCTTTCAAAAATTAATCCCCTTCTTTGAAACATGGGAGAGATATTTTTTTTAAAGCTACTAAAACTCGAAACTCTTTAAGAACAAAAAACTAACAGATAATTCAATTGCTTTTATCTTTTCTTTCTTTTTTTTTTTTTGGGTGCTTCTCTGGAACTTTTGCTATTGCTGATAGAGCCTTTAAAACTATGTCAAAATACTGCTTTTAAAACTTACCATAGTAACTCATATCAGATATAAACCACGTATTTTTTTTAAGCTTGTTTTCTCTACTCGTGCAGTTTTATTTTAAATGTTATGGCTTAATTCACTTCAGCTCCAATTCCACCCCCCTTCACCAGCCTGAGTGCACGTTACCTTGCTCATTGTCTTGACCGACTGATTTATTTGCACTTCTATATTTTAATTATCTCATCTACCCTTTCCTTTCCTTGCAGCTGGATGGGTTGGGGAAGGAAAGGCTCGTTTTGGTTGTTTTTTTCCCCCCGCTGTCCTGTAGGGGTGCAAGAAGTTGAATTTTCTTGGAAAACGGGGTTATAGAAAGGGTCTCGCGTGACAGTCGCGTTTGCCTGGTCAAAACTGAAGTGGGGGTGAAAGCTTCCACTTCTCTGGGAGGACAGTGGAGGCTGAAAGACCACAGCAAACCTGGGGGAACTGGAGGTGTTCAAGGCTCAGGGGAGGATCTGCTTGTCCCCAGCCTCAGACCCCTGACCTCCAGAGTCACTTGTGTGATCAGCTGGCCGGCCCATGGCCCCCTTGTGCCTCGCTCCCAGCATCCTGCCAGCCAGACCTCAAGTGCGCTGTTTACCTCTTCCAAAAGATGCATTTAATAATACCGCCTCCCCCTTCCCCTCCCTCCCACCCTCCCCAAATCCTATCATCCCTTGCGGGCTGCGATAATAAATAAAAGTCTTTATTTCTCCCTCTCCCAAAGTTAAAGGGCCTTGTTCCCTTCCTGGGCAGCTGGAAGTGAGTTGCGGGCAGCAACGGTTTGTCTGGGCAGCCCTGCCGAGCGCTCCGGCTCGCTCCCCATCGCATACGTATATAGAGATATATTTTATTAAACGTCAGCGTTGACTTATGCGTCTCTTATCTCTGCTCTTTCCCTGATGTGTGCCTGCAGTGGGGGATTCAGCGAAGGAAGCTCGTAACATGGCGGATAGCGAGGAAGGCTTTGGGCTCCCGACCACGCCGGCTGACTCGGAGGCCAAGGAGCTCCAGGCTGAAGCCAAACAGGACACTCAGCTGGGGGCCACCAGCAAGTCCCCCACCTCACCCCAGGCAGCTTTCACGCAGCAGGTAAAGACCTACTCTCCTCTTTTACTCCCTCTCACTCCTTTTTTTACCCCCCTTTTCTCTGTGTTTTCCCCCCTTAAATATAACCTCAGCTGGGTGGCTGCTCCTGCGCTGGTGATGATGAGTTGTTTTAGGCCCCACAGGGTTGAAAAGTCTCACCTGGTTGTCAGAGCTGTGGGCCTCATCCTGCTTTAGCGCGATTTGGGGTTGTGTTCAAGTGCTAAACCTGCGGGGAAGTGCACGCGTGAAAATTGAGGCGCGTGGAGGGGCACGCATGGAAAGCCACCCAAAATACCAAAGACACCCGCTTGCACAGAGGCATCTGCACACCCGTGTGTGAGTGTGCAGAGAAAGGTGCAAACGCGTACAGGCAGTGTGTGTGTGGTTATATTTGCTCTATTAGTGTGTGTTTGTGTGGGAGACAAACCTATACGTCTCTGCACCCCTTGCACGCGCAGACAGAGCTGCGCTGGTGTGCACACACGACGTGCTGTGAGGGCAGGGTGAGGATGTCACGCGTGGGCACCCCTGTAGGGACCCAGGGGCCAAGTGCAGCCTGGGGTGCCCCTCAAAGCCTCCATCACCCTTTGCCCCCCACGCCCGTGTTTCAGGGACATGCGTGGGCTCCCACGCAGGACATGAAGCTCCCGGAGGAGCTTCATGGTGCTGAGAAGAGCAAGCCAAGGTGGCAAAGGGCTGGGACACCCCTCAGCTTCTCCTCCCCTGCTGTCGGGAGGTGCTGGGGAGCAGTCCCACGGTGCTCAGCACCATCCGGATTGGGGGAGGCAGGGAACAGGGGCTTTTCCACCCAGATCGCTTCACTTCCAGCAGCTGTGGAGCCCCTCCAGAGAGCATCCTTGTGCCCTGGTGGGTATATCCTGGGGGGGGGAAACATCCACCCCCTGTGGCCGCTGCCACCGGGCTGTGCTGCCTGTCCTGGGGCCACCAGGGGCATTTGGAAACCGCCCCCCCTCGGTGCCTTTGGCAAAGTCCTTCGGTTCCAGTGGGGGGGAATATGTGCTTGGTTTGGGGGTGTCCGCTGCGGCTCCCACCCCGTCTTGGGGGGATGCGTTGTCCCCGTGGTGCCAAGTGTGAGGCTCTTGGGGAACAGCCCCTTTTTGGAGAGTGGGCTGGGGGGTGAAGAAAATGAGATGGAGGGGGAAACAGAGATGGCAAGGGGAGCAGACATGGCACCCCACACCGCTCCAGCCCGCACCCGGGGACCCGACGGATGTAAATCGCTCCGGGAAGGGGTGTAAATCTCCTCCGGCTGAGCTCTTGAGCGGCTGGGCTGGGAGGACGGGGGCTGGAGCCGGCTCCGGGAGCTCCTGCTCTTCTCTCCCCTCCTCGGGAGCACCGAGGCCGGCAGGATTCCACCCCAGCCCCTCTCCTCGACCGGCATCGCGGGCTCCGGCCTGAAATCCCATTCTCTCCGTCTTTGCCAAGGCGCAAACGCTTGGATTTTCTCGGGAATGCCCCCATCGCGCATCCTTTCCCCCCCGAGGCTCCCGGCGGGGCTGTGCGGGGTCCTGCCGCCCCCTCCCCGGCTCGGGGCTGACGCCTTGTCCCTTCCTCCTCCTCCTCCTCCGCAGGGCATGGAGGGGATAAAGGTGTTTTTGCACGAGCGGGAGCTGTGGCTGAAGTTCCACGAAGTGGGGACGGAGATGATCATAACAAAGGCTGGGAGGTAAGAGAGAAGGCGGGGAGGGGGGAGCATCCCCCTGTGCGTGTTTGCGGGGGGAATCGCCTGCGGGGAGGGGGGACCTACGCGTGTTCGCTCATCCCTGTGCGTGGGGATCCGTGTCCGTGTCCCCCCTCTCCCTCACATCGCTCCGGTTTCGTCTCTCCTGACGATCCCCCTGCCCTGTGCGGTTGTCTCAGCCCCAGCAGCCGGTGCGGAGCCCTCTCTGCGAGGATGGAGACCGGAGGGATTGTTTCTTCTGGCTTCTTTCTTTAACCAGACCAGTTGGATCGTGAAATCCCACTTTCAGGCCTTTGGAAGTTTTCCAGGCGAAGGCGAGCTGCAACCGCTTGGCCAAACCCTAATTTTGTTTAGAGCAACTCGCTGGGCCGTTTCGTTATTTTTAATTTTTTTTTTTTAATTTTTATTATTTTTTAATTAAAGGCAAAGCTCGTCCCTGCTGCAGTTTTGCAACGCCTTGTGCTGTTTACAGAAGTTTCTTATTTATTATGTGCACACTGAGGCGAATATATCCAGAACACGTACGCCACCCTATTTAAAAGTACATGTGGTCTTAAGCTACTGTTTTTATACTGATAGCGAAGGCTGCTTAGATGCAGAGAGAGATGCGCCCGTAAATAAAGAGCATGAGGATCTAACTGCGCCCAGATACACATTTCTCGACGTGTGCGCGTTTGTGCGGGTGTGTAGAAAAATATACAGCCTCGCAAATCCAATTTTATTGGGACCAGCGTAATCGATTCCATGACCGCCTTAGTAAACTTGATCTGTAGATATTTATGCGTGTATATTTGAGGCTGTTTAACTTTATCTTTAATATTAATACGTTGGAGGACTGTTAAATCGAAGAGTGCCTAAGCCAGCGAGATCCAGTAAAATAGTCTCTCCAGTCCCATCAGCAAACTAGGAGCAGAGAGACTCTTTTCGTTGTGGTCTTAGATTAAAATCCTCGGAGGAAGGGAGGAGGAAACTTTCCACGAGTAGAAATAGTAGTAGCTTTAGATTGCAAGGGCACCATAAACAATGTGGAGTCAAACTTTCATTTTGTTCTGTCATCTAGTATTTGTTGTGGTCTCCCAAAATTTGCCTGAAGAGGGAGGGGAAAAAAAAATACCGAGCTGGTTGTATAAAGTTTTAGCGAATAGATCCGTCTCACGGCTCGTCTTCCCCTTGAACCTCGGATTTAAAGAAGAATTTTGTGTCCAAGGGGTACAAAGAGGAGAGGGGTGGAAGCTGCTGGGGGCTGGGATGCCGCTGACCCCCCAGCCTGGTGTTGGGACCCGGGGGGAGCTGAGGGACCGTCCGGAAAAAAAAAAAAAATCCAACCAGTTCCCCGAAAAAAAAGCAACGCAAGGAGAGAGACATAAACCACCTTGCCGAGATTTCAAACAAATATTGCAGAGGACAGAAAGCTCATCTGGAGGGCAATAAAGTCGATATTTACAGTGCAGGGGCTTTAGGGGAGGTATGGGATAGCTTCCCTTATTTATACAATTCCCCGTGTTTATTGTTGGAGAAGTCCGTGTTCTTGCTGCTCAGGTGTTTTCGATGAAGTTAGGGATCATTCTTCAGGTAGAATTTGGTTAATTCTCTCTTAAAATATTCAAGCCAAATCCCTGCTTTCTTCCTTGGTAGCTTTCCCCCTCCCTCGATTTTTTATATCGGAATTAGAGCCCAGCCCAGATGCCCCGTGGCAGCGATAAGAGCACCGTATTTATAGAGGCGTGGGGGTTTTTGTTAATGCGCGTTTAAAGTCCAAGGGATACGTTTTCATCTGCTTTATTTTTAAATATTTGGAAAGCTCGAACTAAAATAACACCAGTGTTTTAAGTCCCTGCCTTGCAGTAATGGAAAATATTTCGAAGAGCCCCTGTCTTCACTGTGTATCGAGCGTTTCCAAGTATTTGTCAGGTGTGTTTGCTGATGTCTCTGTATGCTGTGCACAGATTTGGTGTCACACCTGAATGTGAGCAGGTTTTTTTTTTTCATATCTGCACAATGAACCGTTGATAGAAATAGGGGTATTTTAAATATATATATTTCTATAAAAACATGTATTTGCCTTTTTTCTTGCTTTTTTTTCTTCTTCTTCTTTTTTTTTGTTTTTGGCAAGTATCCCCTCCTCTTCCAGCGGTTCGTGTACAGAGGGAAGTAACTTGCTTCCAAAAGTTCTCACGAGCAGATTTGTTCAAAGAAGGGAGAGTAGAACTCCCGGAGAAACAAATAATTAGGAAAAAAATATGAATAGGCAATCATAGGAACGAATAGGTGAATAAATAACTCCACCAGTCTCATAATTACGATTCTGCCTTGATAACGTAATTTTCGCCTTAGCTGGGAGCTGGAGCGGGACCCAAACATCTCCCACAGCCCAGGGGAAGGGGACACCCAGACCAAAAGTAACTCGGGAAACTTTCTCTTCTTTGCTTTTAATTTTTTTTTATTTGTTTGTTTTTAATAGGCGTATGTTCCCCAGTTACAAAGTGAAGGTCACTGGCCTTAATCCAAAAACCAAGTACATACTGTTGATGGATATTGTACCAGCGGATGACCACAGATACAAATTCGCAGATAATAAATGGTATGCACGCGTAGGGGAAAGGGGAGGGAGGAGATCTCTGTGTCAGCCTTTCCGGGCTGGCCCAACTCGGACAGCAAAGTTTGGAAGATGCCCTTGAGTCAACCGCTCATCCTTTTTTTCCCCTGCAAAGGAGAGTTGTTGGGCTCCAGGGGCTTCACCTGAGCCTCCTGGGATGCTCCCACAGTCTTTGGCGGGGGAAATGCACCAAAACAGAAAGGGAGAAACCTGTCGCAACGAGTTAGTGATAGCGGTAGGCTTGTTTGGCTATGAGATTATTGCCTATCGTGGAGATAATAGTTTAATTATATTAAGGAATAAATCTCTAGGCAAGAAAATCTTTGAGGATCGGTACACGGTCCGTGCTTTGCACCTGGTGCCGGTGATTAGAGGGGGCAGGGAAGGATGGGGTTAAACGGGGAAACAGCGAGAGCCATCTCCGCCGGGAAAGGTGCCAAAGAGCTCAATTAATTCCCGGAGTAGTGTTTGCAAATGCTTTTTCTCCCCAAGCCCGGCGTGACCGCCCGGCACCCCAGTGCCCCCCGCCGGCAGGGGCACCTGGTGGGGAGGGACCCACGGGAAAGGATGGGGTGCAGAATCCCACTGGAAGGACCCCAGCGGGGCGGGGGGAAGAACGGGGACCAGGAGCCCCTGGGAAGGATCCCACCGGAGGGGATAAAAAGGGAGCAGGCAGCCACGGGAGGGTCCCTCCAGAAGGGGTGCAGAAGCCTATAGGAAGGATCCCGTCGGAGGGGATGGATGGAAAGCAGGAGCCCAAGGGAGGAAATCCACTGGAGAGGGTGGTTGGGGAGCAGGAGCCCATGGGAAGGATCCCACCGGAGGGGATGGAAAGGGTGCAAAGAGCCCACGGGAGACTTTCCCCTGCCCGGAGCTCAGTGCCCGTGTCCCCACGCAGGTCGGTGACGGGGAAGGCAGAGCCGGCCATGCCCGGGAGGCTGTACGTGCATCCTGACTCCCCAGCCACCGGTGCCCACTGGATGAGGCAGCTGGTTTCCTTCCAGAAGCTCAAACTCACCAACAACCACCTCGATCCCTTCGGACATGTAAGTACCGGGGGTGGGAGAAGGGGCACCACGACGTGTAGCCTCCCCACCACGATCAGGGCAATGTCACCTATCCCTACACCCATTGTGTTGGCAGGGGTGCTCTTTTCTTCCCTGAGAAGGTGGGATTAACCCCAATGAAGAACCCAATTCCTTCCCTCCACCCCCATCCCACCCCCATCCCACCCCCATCCCCACGATGGAAGCATAAACGTTAAAAACGGGTTATTTCACGACGTTGCGTGGGAATTGCTTACAGACCCCCTGAGTTTCGAGTCCACGAGTGGGCAAAACGCTCCTGGCTTAATTGACTCTTTAGCTAACTGGTTTTAACCTCATGGAGAGTCTTGGAGCTTTAAAATCTGCTCGTTACCTCCGAGGATCTGGCAAACAGGTAACATTAATCAGGCATAATTATTGGAGGAAATAGGACCCAAACCCATGTGGATCCCTCCATCCAAAAAAAAAAAAAAGTAACAAGAATTAAGACAATAAAAAAGAAATTGAAATCCCGCTAGAGCTTCTTGGATGTAAAAAGGTCTTTGCTAGGCTCGTGGGGCCGTCAAAGCTTGTGTGAATTCTGCAGCCAGAACCAGCCCTCCTTCGAAGGTCTCCAAAGATGCTTGTTCCTCTGAGCAAATATATATGTGCATGTATGAATAATATATATATCTATAAAAATATATATATAATTACTTAAGCGGGTATGGGAATCCAGATCCCGCCATCCCTTTCCAAGGGTGTATTTTTCTCCAGCCTCGTTTCAACACTTCAGTTTTATTTTTTTCTTCCAAGTTCTTTTTTTTTTTTTTTTTTTGTTTTACTTCTCTTTTTAATGATAAATCTGGTGTTATTAAATCCTCGCCCATGTGGTCGCTAAGAAGTGGAAGGGGCTGCTGGGGCAAATGGCCAGACAAGCTCCAAACCCTCCTCAGTGTTGAGCAGCTTTTTATGAGCGCTCCTCCTCACCTCGAGCTGGAGGTGGGTGGGTGAATTCTTTTTTATTATTATTTTTTTTTTTTAATTTTATTTCATTTTTGTTTTGAGCTGGGGACAACGCGGTTGGCAAGCGCTGCTTTCCAGGGATCAGGACGTTCCCTCGGGAAGAGGGAGAGGAGAGCGGGGACTCCGCAGCAGCGCAGCCGGGGGAGCATCTCCCACTCCCCGGGTGATTTTGGGGAGCACGGATCCGGCCCGGGGGGACGGGGCCGAGCATCCCCCGCTGCGACCAGGCGGCTCTGGGGAAAAAGTCCCTCTAAACAGACCGAAGGGGACAATAAGGGACTTCAGAGGAGGAGCTGCACCGGGAGTCTCTCAATTAGAGTCGCTGTAATGAAATTAAAAACCATTAGATCGTTCACCGTTGATGTCTACGACTTTTCTGGATGTCAAAGCAATTCGCTTAAGCCCTCGGGATGGGGGAGGCGGCGGCGGGGCGCGCTGCGTCTCGCTGTCGCCAAGGGTCCGGCAGTCATTATCGGGACCAAGCGACCCCCCGCCGCCCCCTGACCCCCCCGAGATTGACCCGGGACCGAGCAGGGACCGCTTTTTATCTTGAGCACAGCGCGTCCCCCCGCCACCCTCCTCTCCCATCCTCTGTGGGGAGGGAACACTAACAACCCCCCTTTCCCCCCCATCCTTTCTCTTCCTTCCCCCCTTTTTGCCTCTTTGCCCTCCTTTGGGGCCGTGGTGGTGTTGGTGAGCTAGGTGGGGCTTTGGGGGTTATGAAGAGCCTGGAAAGGTGGAGAGATGCCCCCCAGCCGCAGGTTCACATATAGAATTGTGGAATGGTTTGCGCTGGAAAGGACCTTAAAGCCCATCCAGGTCCACCCCCCTGCAGGGGACACGGACACTTTCCACTGGATCAGGTTGCTCCAAGCCCCATCCAGCCTGGCTTTGAACACCTCCAGGGATGGGGCACCCACAACTTCCCCGAGTAACCTGTTTCAATGCCTCCTCACCCTCATCACGAAGAATTTCTTCCTAATGTCTAGCTTAAATATTCCCCCTTCCAATTTACAGCCTGCACTGTTCCAGTGCTCAATGACCCTTTCTGTGAAAATTTTTTCCTAATGCTCAGCCTAAACCTCCCCTAGTGGAGCTTGAGGCCGTTCCCTCTCATTCTGTCTCCTGTCACCTGGGAGAAGAGCCCAGCTCCCTCCTCTCCACAACCTCCTTTCAGGTAGTTGTACAGAGCAATGAGGTCTCTCCTGAAGAGGGTGAAGCTTATGTGGATGGGGGTGAGAAGACCTGTGGCTTCTCTCCTCCTCTCCCTGTTCCCAGTCAGGGCTGTGCCACTCTGTGCTCCCTCCATTCCCATGGGATATCTTCTCCTTCTCCCCTTGTCCAGATCATCCTGAACTCCATGCACAAATACCAGCCCCGGCTCCACATCGTGAAAGCAGACGAAAACAATGGCTTTGGCTCCAAGAACACCGCCTTTTGCACCCATGTCTTCCCGGAGACCGCCTTCATCGCCGTCACCTCCTACCAAAACCACAAGGTGAGGGACTGAGCAGGCAAAACCTCATCCTCTCTCCTTTCTTCCTTGCGCTCCTCCTCCCAAGGGCCTTGGCTCTCCCTTCCCCTACTTCCACACACCCTCTTTTTCTCCTACCTCCTCCTTCTTTCCCCAACCTCCTCCTTCTTCTTTCCCCCACTATTTCTTCCTCCTTTTCTCTACCCCCAATACTTCTTCTGCTTTACCCCCATTCTTCTTTTTCCCCTGCTTCTTCCCTCTCCTTCTCCCTGTCCCCTCTTTTTCTCCCTTTCCCCTCACCCCACTCCCATCCCATCTGCTCTGTTATTCCTGGCGACACAGACAAAGCGCCTAAAGATGGGGCTTAGGGCGAGCCAAGGGGGAATGAGCTCAACAGGACGGTTTGCTTGGAGAGGAGACGACCAGCAGAGGAAGTTGGCTTTATCTTCTTTCCCCCGCATCGCTCAAAGCCCCCTAATCTGGCAGAGGGAGCCCGGCGCTCCCCGCCACAGTCGGGGCGCTGATAACCCGGGCTGCCCGCGCTCCAGCCCTTTGTTTGGGAAGGACTCCTTCCCCAGCCCTGTGGGGAGGTCGGCGGGGGGCTGCGGGCTTGGCAGCCAGGAGGCCCTGGAAGGAAAGGGAGGCTCTGCGCCTGAAATCAGCTCCTGCCTGCCCAAGCAAAACAAAGCGGGAGGGGGAAAAAGCAAGTAAGCTTTTCTTGGGGTGCTCCTGTGGGACATGCATGGGTCCCTGCTGCTGGTCCCCTCTGCCTGGCCGCCCGGGGGGAACCCTCCGCGGGGCTGCTGTCCCCCTTCCTTCCCCTACTTGGCTTTAGGCTTCCCCATTCATCAAGGAAGGAGCTGGAAGAAGGCTCAGGGCTGGGGTAGTTCTCAGCAGATGCAGTTTAGCACTCAGAGCTGGGGTAATTATCAGCAGACCTGTTTAGCAATGCCTTCCACTGAGCATCCCTCACCACTGCCCACAGACCCCAGTAGCCCCTCTCGAAGACAAAGCCCCATCAAAAGCCAATTTTCCTTTGGGGAAAAAGCTGATTCCTCCCCAAATTGCACAGAAAGCAGTTACTACAAGCTCTAACTGGTACTTACGGGCAGGTAGGATGGCTCCTTTGCGCTTGACAGAGTGAAATCGTGTGCTTGTTTCAAATGGCGAAAGGTCATTTAACACCCTGGATAAATCCTGGATGCTTTCCTGGAGATGTAAGTAGGAAGCTCCTAAACCTGCGTGAAATGATTGCGTTTTCTCCATCCATCAGTTAGCAAGGGAGATGCAGAGAGCAGAGTCAGGCTGGAGAAGTAAAGAGTGTTTCCCTGTAACTAGGGAGAAAAGAAAACACTTCCCTGCCCTTTAAAATAGGAGCTGTTGGCACAACCAGAACAAGCAAACTGAATCCAAACTGAGTCCTCGCCAAATTATGCCTTAAATTATAACTCCACTGTGGATGCTATAAAATCAAGTTTAACTTCTGCATGATAGATTTGGAGAAAGAATATAATGTTAATAGAACTGGGAGTTAATAATACAGGACACGCTGCTCACTTTAAAGACATTTCCCTATGAGAAAACAGACCTGAATTTAACTGCTTTCCTTTGAAGAAAAATAGGACTGTTTTATTGAAAAAAAATGATCATGCAAATAAAACAAAACCAAAGCAGAAACATGTAAGTACAGTAGTTTGGGAAAACTGCCATATTAGGAGGAGCAGGAATATTTGATTGTAAATCAACAACATCTGGTTGATAAGAAATGACATCTGTGTATCTGTCTCTGTCAAAACACACGCTCTGACAAATGCAGGAATCCCTACAGACACACACGAGCTCGCATCCCAGCAGTCACCCGCACCCAGACACCACTACATATTTTACACCCCCCCCTACACGTTTTACGTGCACTGGCATCCCCCTGCCCCCTGACACACCCGTTCCTCCTCTTGCTGCAGTGAATCGTTGGGGGAACAAATAAAGAGTTGCTGTAGCCCCAAGATAAAGACCCAACTGAGAGAGATAGAGCCATAAAAATAAACCAGGGAATGATCTACCCTTAATGGCATCTCCCTCCAGGGAAGGGAATAAAACTTGTAGCTTGCCCCAGTGCAGATGGAGAATAATGCCAAGGCTGAGGCAACATGCAGCTGATGCTGTTGCCGATGCAGCTGAATTGAATGGCAGGTGGGGCCTTTCCACAGGCAGAAACCAGAGTTTAGCTTTTTTTGAGATGTTGCTTGGCAAAATGTATTTTCATGTTGCAATTCATTCTGTATTGCCTGTTGTCTGCATTGAGGTCCCCAAGGAGAATCTGTCTGTCCATCTCCTTGTCTCCTTGTCAATGTGCTACCTATTTTCCCATTTACAACCATCTCGCTCCCACTTCCACCCATCACCTACAGCGTATCCTTCATGCCAACTTTCCTTTCCATGCAATCACACACAGTTTATATACATCTGTGTATTTTACACGCATCTATACAAACAAATTTAGGTTTCAAGAGCTATGTTGTAAGTGAATTATATTACAGTATTAATATAATAATGGTTTTGATGGTTTTCAGCTGAAAGAGGGGAGATTGAGATGAGATCTTAGAAAGAAATGTTTTCCTGTAAAGGTGGAGACGCAGTGGCCCAGGTTGCCCAGAGAAGTGGTGGCTGCCCCATCCCTGGAGATGTTCGAGGCTAGGCTGGATGAGGCTTTGAGCAACGTGATGCAGTGGGAGGTGTCCCTGCCCATGACAGGAGGTTGGAACTGGGTGGGCTTTGAGGTCATCTCCAACCCAAACCATTCTATAATTCTATGATTAATTGTATGATTTGCCTAGAAGAGCATTTAAGTCTATGCTTACACAGCTTATAGAAATAGCTGCTTGAGTTCTGATCCATCAGTTTATTTCAATAGCACAGCTGCAAACCCAGTGGGGAGGGCTTGTGCTTATTTCCCCTGATATTTTAGACAGCCTGAAAAGATATTTAAGCATATTGGGATCTCCCTTTCCCCAACCCTTCTCCCCAAAAGGCTTAAGGTACGAAGAAAGTTTTGGTAAAGTTTTCAGTGTGCTTGTCAGCAGCTCAGTTGAGCACCCTCCCCCGTCTCCGAAACCCTGAAAAAAACCCCCAGAAATATTGAGGTGTTAAAATAGGTCACATGCACATTTCATTTCCTTGCCATTTACACAATGGGTGCTTGCAATCAGGTTGATTCCCAAGTATTAACTTCCCCTGCAGTTAAGCACCATTTTGCTGTAGCTTAAATCATTGTGTTACTGGCTTGTATTTATTAGGTACTAGCTCGCTGCTTAGGTCCAGGAAATGAACCCTAATAGACAGAAATAATTAAGGTTCTGCCCTCATGAGGGTTCTTTCAAAAGCAAGAATTCACAACAATTATTCTCATTAATTTTTACAACCTACTTTCCCCGTTAGGTGGACTTGGGCTTTATATTGATTTCCCCCCCTCAGGATACCTGTTTTTATGCTGATTTGAGTTCCCCCCACCCTTAAGTTATTTAACAGTCTTGGTAGCCCAAATTCCTCCGAGGAAATGTTAGCCCCAGCTGGAATGCTATAAGCACCCAGAAATGTTATGTGCACCATATCCATGTGGAGAGCGAGAGAAGGGCTTGGCTTGAGGTTAATCTGCTCCAAATAGCCGATGGGAATAGAGGAACGTGCTGGTGGGCTTTCAGAATATATAGGTTCATCCCACCCTCAGCAAGACCCCTGAACTAAAAGAGTGCAGGTAAGTTGGCCAAGTCATCTGGTGCTCTGTCCTGCTGAATTTTGGGGAGCTGCCTATGTGGCTTTCCTGTGAGCACATGGGCTTTTGACACTCTGTCAAGGCATCTCGCAGGGTTGTGTAGGTGTAGCTGCTGCTGGACGTGCTGCCTCACTCCCATCTCCCGACCGGCCTTCTCCCTGTCCAACTCAATACTGTGCAAGGTCTGTCTCTTCTCATCCTCCCTTCTTGTCTCCCAGTTCAGCCAACAGCCTTCTCAATGAGCCCCTCTGTCTCTCACCAGTACCTCTGACAAGCTACTGGCTCTCAGTCCCTCCCATTTCCTTTACTGGCTTCTGGGTTCAGCATCTTCTCCTCCAGCCAGCAGCCCTCCCTTTCCCTGGCCTTTACCTTATATTCTGAGTCCCAGCTCCCCATCCAGCTCCTCTGTTTGACCCAGCCAGATGTACACAGTCTCAGCAGGCACCTTGCCTTCATCTGTTTCTTTCCTTCCCTTCCTTCCCTTCCCACTTCTCTGGTTTGCTTTCCTCCTCCTTGCTGACTTGGTTTCCACCTGGGGTATGTGAGAGTGCAAAAGAAAAAGGCTCTGTGCTTTCAATGCCGAAGCCCAGCCTTTCAGTTTCTCCCAGAACAGCTGGTGGCACTGGTGGCAGGGATGCTCCTTGCCTGTCTCTGCCATGCCAAGCAAGACCACGGTCACCTGCAGGGTGGGTACAGCCTGTGTCCCAACAACATGGGGAGGTCCATGTGTGCTCAGCTCAAGGTCAATCACCCGGATGTCTTCATCACTAAATGGGGCAACCTGAATGGTGATTTCTTTTCCCCACTCAGGCTTTTAAGTTGTTCAAGTGGAGCAGATTTTCACAGGAAGAGAACTCATAAACTAAGATCTCCTGTTGCCGAACATGAAGTCCCTTTTCCAAATGCCCAGCCTTTAAGATGCTTTGCAGAAAAGCCTCAGAGTGCTTTGTTTTCCTTTAGCTGAAGTGCTCAAAACAGTGGGGACTGGTTGATAGTTAAATAAGTAAATGAAAAGGAGTCCAGGGCATATATCCAGTGTGGAATATTTCAGCTCTAGCAAAAGTTTGTAAAGTTAGAAGCAGTTGAAAAAAATCGTCTTATGGCAAATGCTTGACAAGAAGTAATACTAAGTATTACTGGCAGTTTTGATTCCAGCCATAACAGTATTCAAGAGCATGTAGACACATATACCCAAAAGAAATAAATGAAAAAGTAAAGGATCTTTCCTCGATGTGACTAATATTATCATGCAGGAGCTAAAGATGCCGTGGGAAATGTCTTGGCAGAAGTGCCTGGTGGTCAGTTAGCCCAGAGAAAGGAGCACAGAGGAGCGGTGCTGAGATTTCATTGGGAACTGTCACTTCCTGCTAGAATGAAGATAACCCATAGGTCAGATGAGCTCTGAAAAGTGTAAATCTGGGAGCTTCACCCTGGAAAGCTCTTGTCTCAAAGGATCTGCAGCAGCTTTAGAAATTGGTGGTCAGAAACGAACTTTGCCATCAGTTCCTTTCAGGAACAAATACATAAACAGAGCTCTACAGTTTTGTTCAATCTGTGCTGTAGAACTTAGCTTTGGGCACTTTGTCTTAATGAACTTGCAGAGTGTTGTATATTTTTATTTTTCATGATGTAATTGTCATTTGACTTTCTGACAGCTTTTCCTTCCCCCCCTGCAATAAGTTTCAGTCAATTAAGCAGGGGTTTGCTATGGTAAAGTTGATCCAGAAGGTGGTTATTTCCACTCATTTGTTTGCCTTTCCACCTCTGAAATAATTTGTTAGTCAGACGAAAACTGGCCAAACAAAATATCTCACTAACTCTTTCTCTTTTATTGTGTATGGTGTTGTTAAATCTGGCTTGGGCTCTTCTGGGTTAGTGCTAGAGCTGATGCCATCAGTTATCACAGAATCATAGAATGGTTTGGGTCATTAGGGACCTCAAAGCCAGTCCAGTTCCAACCCCCTGCAGTGGGAAGTGACATCTCCCACTGGATCAGGGTGCTCAAAGCCCCATCCAACCTGGCCTTGAACACCTCCAGGGATGGGGCAGCCACTGCTTCTCTGGGCCATGACCCTCAGAGGAAAACATTTCTTCCTACTATCTAATCTAAATTTATCCTCTTTCAGCTTAAAACCATTCTCCCTCATCCTATCCCTGTGCTCCCTGATCCAGAGCACCTCTCCAGCTTTCTTGTATGCCCTTAGGCTTTCATATAGGGAAACTGTTCTTAAAGCTCCTGCTGAAATCCGTCTGAAGTACACCAGAGAGCTGAGACCCTAGTTTACAGCCTTCTTTAGTTCCTGGTTCCTAGATGCCTTCAATCCAGCAGATCTTTAGTTTTAAGGAGGCTGAAGCGAGCTGTGCTTCACATGAGTCTTTTGCTGTCAATACATATGCTGATACTGTTGCTGTAAGAGACGTTGTTGTAAGAGACTTTCTGATGAGGGTTAGGGGACTTCTCTACTCATAAAGCAACGTATTTGCAAGGCTGAGGTCCCATATGATATTTTGTCCAGCATTTTGTGGGTGTTTAAAGGCTTGATTCATCAAAGAGGGCATTCAGCTGAGGTCCTTAAATTAGGGGCTAGCTTGTTGATGGAAATGGAGAGCATTGGGGACCTGTGAGGGTAACTCTACCCACGTCAGAGCCCCAGTGCCCTCTGGCAGTCCTCATATCTCTCCATTGATTCTAGCAAGAATGTCAGGAGATGAGGTTCTCTAGTACCTTGCTTAAAATGCTGTCGGTTAGGTTGGGATGAATCCGGCCCTTTGTACATTTGTGTGCTGGTGCCAATGCTATAAATCCTTGCTCAGTGAAGGGCTTCACTTATGCGAGCAAATATTGCCATTGGGGTCGGCGAGTGAGGACAACCCGTACATTTAGTGTGCTTCAGAATGCAAATTTCATAGAAATGTTGAATAATGCCTATTATTCATTATAGAAATGCCACCACCTCTCCAGTGGAAACTGATAGGCAGTTTCTTTGCCAAATACACAGCTGGTTGTCTGATTCTTCAGGGCTTTTAACTATAAAATATACCCCTGTTTAACTGTTTCAGAACAGCTCAAGTAGCAAATTGGATCAAACAGATTGTTTGTTCAACTCTTTTTTTTAAATCTGAAATGTGTGACCAAAAAAAAAAAAAGCAATGCTCCATTTATGTGTTAAATTAGGTCCAGATTTAATGGGAACGTTCATGAGGACCACTGTAGGGGTGATGGGGTCTTTATGTGTGATTTGGGGACGAACTGGGCGAAATAAATAAATGGCCTTTAGAAAAAAATGACTATAAGATGAGAAAACAGCAAAATAATCTGGTTGTGCAGACATCTGGCAGGGTTTGCTATTGACACAAGCCGAGCCAGATATTTCTCTTTGAATTTTGGCAAAGAGGTAGGTGCAGTTGTATGTGCTTGGCTTGGTGAACATGAACCTCTCTCTGTTCTACCACCACTAATCTTGAGCTCTTTCTTTCCCGCTCACCAAATTTCAATAGGAAGGAAGGACAACTTAGATGTTGTAAGAGGACCAAAGTTAGAAGTCTGAGGGGGTTAACCCCAGCAAACTTTAGATGCTGAAGGTAACTAATCTAGGCAAGCAAACTAGTCCTTCTTAATTCCTTCTAGAATTAACGAGGAGGCTGATATTCTTCTGGGGCATGATGGTCAGAGGTGGAGCTGCCCTCCAAGAACCTTAGGTGGTTAGTCCATGCACTGCTTACAGGTGTGGGGCTGCTTGGGGCAGGCGTCAGATGCAGAGCACCTGGAGTACATTTAGCTGGTCTGAAATACAGAATGTGTGAGCCTTATCCATCTGAGTAAGAGGATCTGAGGTCTGAGAGATAAGGTTTGGGTCATGGCTGCACATGGACAGGAAAATACTTGTTGGTGTCTGTGGTGTTTGTTCGGGCAGTATAACTCTCATCCCTGGTCCTCTGGTCAGTGCAGGCCCTTCTGCCCCCACAGCAAAAAGAAAGTAAGTAACTCTAAGAAAGCAGGTTTCTTCCATTAAGAAATGTTTATCTGTGTGCAGTCCCATGTGTTAGTTATGGAATGAGCCTGAGAGAAGCGAGAGGTTGTTGACAAGAGGTATTTTTCCACTGGAGAGATCTAGAGGAAGGCTCGGTCTGGAGGGATCAATGCCTGAGCTGAAGGATGACTTGAGTTCCTTAAAGATGTTTTCCCTGAGGTTTCTATTGGCTTGAGTTTAATAAAGAATGTCCCTTCTCTCCCAGGCCATGCCTTGGACTTGCGATGAACCCATTGCATTTCCTCCCTTTCAGATCACCCAGTTAAAGATTGAGAACAACCCCTTTGCGAAAGGTTTCCGTGGCAGTGACGACATGGAGCTCCACAGGATGTCCAGGATGCAGAGGTAACATATGCTTCCATTGCTGGGACCCTCTCAGGCTTGTGAGACCTGCCTGGGCTTTGCTTTGCATGTCACACATGGTTTGAACTAAGCCAGAACTCAGCAATGGTCCCTTCTCCGGCACCTACTTGTGCATTTTACATCAAGCTGTTGAAATATCATCAAGATGTGGGGTGATAATCCAGGACTTCCCACTGAGGTGAATGTCTTAAGGGCTGGGTTACAAAGGCGGGATCTCACTTATGGGTTGTCCTCTTGGCTGCAGGAACTTTGTATTTTTTTTCTGACATGTCCTCATCTACAACAACCTCTTGCTTTGTGCTAAACAAGTGTCTCTGCGGCTGCATGTGGGCGTAAATCTGTTTAAAGCAACAAGAGGCTTGGACTAGCTCTGAGAAGCTCTGGTCATCAAGCTACTGCAGAAGAGCTGTTGGCTACTTTTTTCCCCAGGTGGCAGAGCTTTATAGACAAAGCTCTCAGCCCTGTTCTAGGAGCAGGTTTGTTAGGGATGCTCCAGATGCCTCTGGAGACCTTGGTGTGGAGACACATGTTGTGCTGGTTTCTGACTTTCTGAGGGCCCTTGGCAGGAGGGAAGTGTTTGCCAGGTTAGTTCTGGACGTGCAGAACTGGAGTGTAGAAGTGGAGGTTTAAGGTTGAAGAAGGAAGGTATTAGAAATTGTTGGAATCTCCAGGGCCAGGTGGCTGAAGAGGTCTTTTTAGATCTCAGTTTTGGATGTAAGTATTTAAACTGAAAATCAACCCTAAATCCTGTTTAAAAATCCTGTTTGAAGTCCTTTTCTAAATGTCAGGTCCTGCCAGTAATTAACTTCGTGCCTTTCACTTCACTTGGAACTTTGTCTATGTGTCAAGCTGCTTCCTGGTGCAAATGTTTTGCAGGAACCCTGCCATACCCATGATTATACCTGAGACACATGTAGGCGTTCAATATAGCATTTTCCATCCAGGAGGGTAGGAGTGACTCAAATCCCTCATTCTCTGGGACCAGCAGAGCTGGCTCTCAGTAGCTGTAGGGACCTGCGTTCTGACCTTCTGCTGGGGGGGGTCTCCTCACCGCCCACATAGAATGTGGCTGTACGTGGTCACTGTAGGCTGGAGTGTAGATGCCAGTGCAGATGCACAAGTCCCTTCTGGTTGCCATCGTTGGCCACCTGGGCATGGCTCTCTCTAGTTGTGCATATCTTACTGGTGGGCAAAAAATAATGCCTGAAATCCTGCTCAAATGGGCAAATGTGCTCTGTATACAAACATTTTCAGGCTCAAGCCCAGAAAAAACAATAAATATATGTATGAAAATAAACACACAGGCATATATAAATATATATATAACACTTTTCTCAATCTAAATCATCTCTGTGGTCTTCTGAATGTACTCTGTGTTCCCTGCCTGCCTGCCCTTTCCAATGACAGCACGGATCCTGGCATAATATGTCAATATTTATTTATTTATGGGTGGACTACCACTTGAAATAGCTTCCCTCCCTCTCCTCCCTCCTGTGCCAACCTCCCAACCTCTACTGGAACTTGAGCAATGATGTCCCCCACATATTTTTTGCTGTTAAACTATCCTTTCATTATGGTCAATGGAAAGATTTGAAGGTTTACGTTCATCGTGGGTTTTTTTGGAATGGGAGGGAGGAGGTAAAACAGTGAGGACTATTAGAAGGTCTTCATGCCATATGAAGAGCATGGCATCTCGCCATGCTGCACATATGCTAAAAACTGCTTGGTATTACTGTGTGGGCTTGCGGTCATATTTGATGATACAGTGAACAGAAACACTTGGAATATATAAATACGCCCGCTCAGACCTGCTAGGGCTGAAAGGGTTAAAATCCACAGCATTAACTTTAAAGGATAATTTCTGATGCTTACTTCCTTAATAACTTATCCTCTGTACTGGTAGCATAGAAATGACTTTGTAATGTTAGAAAGATGTTTTTTTTAAGGGAGAGAATGATAAGATTATTGCAGTAAAATAAAGACCCATTGAATGTTGACAATATTAGAGAAATGTGTGCCCACCTCTGGGTTTTCCATGTATAATCTGAATACATAAAAAATCCACATGTAAATATATGGAAACATACATAAAATACATCATATATATATAAAAAACTGTGCATATTTAAGATAAAGAATCATTCAGGACTGAGTATGTTAAGGAAGTATGACCTACCTTTGTGGGTTTATAAAGGTTCCATACAGAAAGATATATTAAAATATAATTAAATAAGTATAAAATATATTTTAATATATAACTGTATATGTGCGTGTGCATATGTAGTGAAGCTGTGTCCCAGTGATGGACACACTCCCCAGCTAGCAGGTACAGGTATGTCTATCTTGGCTTCATTGGAGTGATGTCTGCCTTGGACAATATGATGGGAAGTATTTTTAGTGCTGCTTCTTCATTATAGAACAAAAATAGCTGGAAAACCCACACTTTTTAAAAACAATGCACAGCCTTTTGTACTGGAAACTGGTGACCTGACATTCATCAGGTCACTGATCATCTCATTAAGGGGTATAGCAACGAAGGGAATGAATTTTTCATGCTGAGGAAAGCCCCAGCGCCTCTGTGTTCTTTATTTAAATCTCAAACTTTTCTTAATTCCCTGCGTAGAGCTATTACAGAGAGGCATCTCCTAGCTGAAAGCAGCCCTGGGAGAAGCAAACCCCAGCAGATGAGATGGACAGGCAGTCCTAACCCGAGCTGTTCCCAAGCTGGGCTGATGTCTAAGCTCCCTCTGAGCAAACTAGAGCATGATGGACACTTTCAGAAAGCAAAGCTTTCCTTTGAGAGCTCACACCACAGAGGGCAGGGTGGATGAGGATCCCTCCCTCTGCCTGTCTCACCTACAGGGTCTAAATGATTTGCTTAGAGTAAAGGCCTGTCTTTTAAATAGCTAAAATTACATGAGATGAAGTCCATTCTCATGGAAAGAATTGCCACCTGGCCAGCTCTTGCACCTTAGATTGTCGGGGAATGGGAGGGCGACCTGTTTGCTGGGTCCAAATTGATTTCACTCGCCTCAGAGCAGGTCTTGCAGTGGAAAGAAGTAGAAGTAGGTCTAGGTGTTGATGGAGACCTGGCCTGATGATTCATCCACTGAACACCTAACCTTGGCAAATGGTAGGGACTGAGAGAAAGGAAAAAAAAGGAGGGAAGAAAGACAACTTCCAGTGCCAAGAGTGAGCTCAGAGCTAGGTCTCATGTGCCTCTTCGAGGACTCTCCCTCCATCTCTGCTTGTCTCCATGAGCTCTGGCCAAGCAAGTGCAACACGTTGGCTCAAGGGGCCTCTGGGGACAGGAGTGTTGCAGGGTGGGCAAGGATGTCTTTGCAAGCCCATCCCTCTCCGTGGCTTTATCCTTTGCGTGGCCTCCATGTTAGTTTTTCTCCTTCTGTTTCCCAGAAGAAAAGTTAATACGTCTGTCCAGGTAGAACGCCTCATTCAGTAGAGACATTAAGCCTTTCGGCAGCAGATGATTTCATTCAAGAAGAACAACTATGAGCTCCAGAGAGATCTGAATTCCAGTGAACACAGACTTCTGGTACATGTTTATTTTATCCAGCACGGCCTTTCTTCCTGAGACACATGGGACCCCTTTGGCCATTTCTTTGACAGGATGAGTGCTCTGGGAGAACAGCTTTTTTTTTTTAGTTTTGAAGTTTCTGAGCATCAGACCAAGTTTTTAATGTTCTTGAGTTAAAAAAAAAAAATTAAGAAAGAAAAAAGAAAACGGAGTAGAGGAAAATATGTAGAGGGATGTGAGTTGTTCTGTATCTGTACCCTGTGGTCATGCTGCAATTGAAAAATACCAATCAGCTAAAAATTCTGTAGTTGTGATGCTGGGAATTTTAGGCAAATTCTTCCATTCAGATCGTTTGTCCCACTGTATGTAAAACTTCATTTTGTCCCTGCTTAGAACTTCTGCTGATGCCTAAGAGAATTTGGTGTGGAGGCTAAGAGCAGAACATGTAGAAATCTGCAAAGGGTGAGGTTTATGTAGAGAGATACTGAGATCTATGTTACAGATGCCAGTGTAGGACTTGGCCCTTAAAATTCCCTTTGCACGAGAGTCGGTGGAGCTGTACTAGTAAACCAGAGCTATTGGGTGATTTGGGGGTTGCATGCAAGTCATAGCTTTTAGTCTTTTTTCTTAATCTGACTGCCAAAAGACAGCAGGGGAGAAGTGTTTGTGGGTCTGGGGTAAATCACTGCAAGGAGCAATTCTGTTAAACCCTTTAACCAATTTTAACTGATCATTTGCTACTCCCATTGTCTTCAGCAGTTGGTACGTGTGCTGAAGAGCTTCTGGAAGTCTTAGGCTCCATTTGCTGCTCTCTTAGCATAATGCAATTAGCCCTTGAAGCTTCTTATTGGGAAAGAAGAAAGATGATTATGTGAAAGGGTGGCTCTTAGTTCCCTTGAAGGATATCCTGAGCCCTTTCAAAGTGAGACAGAGATTCAGAATGATCCACTCTACAATGAGTAGCAGCGTAGTTTGATGTTATATATACAGTTTCTCTGTCATAGATCATGAGCCAGTTTGCTGCCTTTGGCATTAATCCACAGTAATATTCCTGGCTCAAAAGGAATTATTCCAAAGATTTCCTGGTGTAACCAAGAACAGAAAATGGGCCAGACAGAAGGGACATAAAATCCGTACATAATTCAGAGTGCGCATAACAGAGAGGATGGTGCATTGTGGGTGCCAGTAGAATAAATGAGTCTCTAGGCTCCAAAAAGGTTGTCTGCCCTGGTATGCCAGCATCATGTTGGGCTAATAGGCACCGATCCGATGAATGCAAGTAGGTCTCAATGCACTGCAAATGACCTCGCTCTCCTTGCATCTTCTCATTGCATCTTTACAGCAGCTTTCATTTCCCTTGTTCTGTCACTGAAATCTCCCAATAGCCACATGGTGTATGAAACATTTTCAGCGTGAGAATTAGAGTTAAAACATCTGTTGGAGAGATGATGCTTTCCTCTAACAAATGTCTCCAAGGAAATTTTCCTGGTCAAAGCCCCAGTGGAAACTGCAGGCTTGAACGGTGTTCTATAGATTTTAAAGGAATTCCGATGAAATCCAAAATAAGACACTGCAGACTTCACTAGAGGATATCCACAGCTCTTTTAACGTGAGAAAGTCAGCTCAAGAAACACAGGGTGGCTGTAGTTTCCTCTACTGCCCCTTCTCCAGGGGTTCTGTTCAGCAGGAGCTGACCTGCAGAGGGTTGGCCCAGCATGGATGGATGCTGATGCTGTTTCTGTTGGCCAGTATCCTTTCTCCATCTCCTCTCACGTTCCTTTAACTCCAATACAAACAGCAGTATTTGTCTGTGGGAATCTAGCTTTTTATTTTCATGATAGCGATGCCTCTAGATCTCTAGCTGATTCTTTTCACTGCTGGATGTTGGGCTTGTTGCAGTGATCTTGAGTGATGGAAGTGCTTCCATGAGTGATGGAAGCACTGGAATTGTTACGATGCCATGCGAGCACACAAACCAGTATTATTGGACCCTTATATTCTGGCAAGAATATTTGATACGTTGGTGGAGCATGCTGCATTTAACAACCTCCCTTATTTCTCAGTAGACTGTTTGACTTGTATTGCTAGCCTTCCAGTTTAGAATGTTGTTTGCAGTGGGGCTGCAATCCCCATGCAGAAAGAGCTCATACTTGATCTGAGGTAAGACTGAAGGAAGTACTCGGTAGTTCTTCTCCTACTTCCCTTCAGGCTCTCCAGATAGTCCCTTGAGAGTGGTTCAGTTTTATTTCAGTATGCTGGGAATAAGCTGAAATGAATGCACATTGACAATTGACAGCTATTTTCTTGTTTACTTCTTTTTTTCTGGGAGATGATATATTTATTCCATTCATTTTTTTTACCTCTTCCTCTTTCTATATCTGTTATGGCTGACTTCCAGTTCTTTCCCACTCTCAAGTCTCAGCAGGAAGGACAACGACGAGTGGCCTGGGAATATAAATCCAAATGAGTTTGAGTTCTATTTTCACATCTGGAATTGGGGTCTCGTTCTGCACCACTGTATCCGCAGGTGCTGGGTGGGTGGAGGGAACAGAACTGATAGGATAGAACTGACTGTCCTATGGTAATGGCTGAGCAAGAGGAGTCAATATCTCCTGGCAGTTTGGAAAAGGTGGAGGGGAATCACTGCGTTTGGCCACTGTTTGGTCAGGTTTTAGGTTAGGGATTGCCACTGTGAACAAGATCTGGACAGTGCCCAGCTCAGGGGCTCTAAAGGATGCTGCAAGAACATAGCAGCAGCTAACCATGAGGAAATCCTCTTCTACACCATGCCTCAACTTGACCTCAGGTATCAGCACGATCCTTGAGAGCTGACATTTAATAAGTCTTTTGGAGTCTTGTCCCATGAGCTACAGCAGCTCTGAGAGCCTTGTTCTATAATGCTTTGTTGCAGAAATATCAGAAGCATCTTCTAAAATGATTTGCTTAGGGCCAGCAGAGACTGAGTGCTTCGGCACACAACTTTCCTGGTTACAAACCACGGGTCTTCAAAGTGATTTTTTAACAAGACTTTTGTCTGGCAGCCACATTTACTATGTGTTGGTTGGTACATCAGGAAACTTCAAGTCTGCAAGCGAAGATATGTTGAAAATTATTACTCTCTTACAGTGTAGTGATAAGCAAGAAAGTGGACTGGAAGTTGCTCTGTGGAGGTCTGTATTTATAAGATTTCCACAGCTTTTATTAGTTTGTGGCAGCCAACAAGATTTCCAGCTCTGAGATTGCAAAACCTTCTTGCATTTGCTCATTTGAATTCTTTGCTAGATTTGTGGCATCTTATGGAGCTCCTGAGTCTGTCATGGTGAGGGCATCATTTGGCCAGGGCTGGGGGAAGATGTTATAAGAGAAAAAGAGACCAAGTTTGCTAATTCCAGCCGGAAGAGATCTGATTTGGGTAAAAGTGCTTGGGAAACGCAGGAAGGATTCTCTTGTTAGCTCGCTCTGTAGGATGGGGGTTACATGATGAACTCTAAAGAGGAATGTGTGTGCTGTTAGGAAATGGTTATGCGGAGCTGGTGTCTGGTCCTACGGGTCTGGGAAACATCTAGCCAGGTGGGAGTTAAGAATGGAGTCCAGGCTTTGGGACCAAGTGCCTTCACTGTAGACTTAGATCTCATCTGTGCTTTCTTCCCCCCAAGCTTGAATGAAAATCAAAGTAATAACCTCTGCTGGTGGCCCTTCAGCTGGAAGCCTGGTGGTGCAGAGACTGCGCAGCACCTTGCACAATGTGGTTCCCCCTTCCTCCTTATTCCCCTCTGCTATTGTAATACACCAACTATGGTAACTGAATATTCATCGTTAACCTCCAACAGACTTTAAATAGACCAGTGACAGCTTCCTTCCTTGTAAATTCTTTCCCCAACTAACTTTTTTTTTTTTTCTTTCTAATTTTACAATTTTTAATGCAAAAAAACCATAGCCCATTAACACCCTGATGTAAAACTAGCTCACATTCTGGCCCAGGAACGGCAGTCTCTTCCTTGCCATGTGGACAATTTCTTATATTGCCTGTGTAAGTCAAGTTTTAATGCCTTTTTTCCCCCTTTCCTACTTTGTTATGATTATTTTGGACAGCAAAATTTCTGGACACAACGGTCATTTTGTGCCAGCGGTGAACAAAACCTTTCATTCCATTAAACTATGGCCCATGATTACAACCAGCTATTTTGGGAATAGTGACTTTTAGGAACCCAAAATAAAAAAAGGAGACCAATACATTTTTAACCACAATGGTAGCTCTGCACACTGCATATCAAGTGGGCTCAGGAAATGGTATAAATGTTTAAAGATGATTGTTGCTTTACAAGGTACCGAATAGATCTCCTTATTAGAGCACAGCTCTGATAGGAAGAAAAAGGTAGAAATATAGAAATGAATGCCTTTGTGCAGAGAAAAATGGCAAAGTGAAAGAAAAAAGACATATTAGATATTTCATTAGAAAATATTTTCCTTCCTTTCCCTACTCAAGTAGTTCATTTTTTGGCAAAAATAGCACCCAGCATGTTTTGACTGAAATGGAAAGATTTCAGTCTGGAGAAAAGTCATAGCGATACCTCCTGGGAAGCGCTGTTGGGAAACTTGGTGTCTTCAACCTGTTCTCTCTCCAGCTCCCACCAGGTCTCCTGCAGAGCACCAAAGTTCCTGTCTTACAGCCACGGAGGCTGTTGTGTCCCATGGGAAATACAGTTTGAAAGGAATTTGGTCCCCAGTGTGGGATCCTGACATCACCTATGCTGGAATTTCAGGGTAAAGATATTGCTGTTTCAGGCATAGAGATCCTTTACTGAAAGGAAGCATTTTTTAATCAAGAAAACAGAATTATGTTGTCAGTGTTCCCCTTTAAGTGAGAAGTATTTGGGAGGGGGATGGCTTCTTTGTGTTTGCATGGTTCTTTGCACTTTGAAGGTCTGATGTTGATGGGGTCCCTGTGAGCTACCCTGAGAATTTACTGTAAGAAACCTCCATGCAGATCTCATCCCATGTGTGAATGGGGAGGAGAAGGCACTCCTAAAGAGACATCCAATTCTTCCCCACCAATGCCAGGAGAAACTGTGGCAGCAGGCATCTATATGTCCTCCAGAAGAGCCACAAAGAATATGATGTGGCATCATGTTATGGTACACCCCTCCTCCTCCTCCACCGTACCTTATAAGCATCCTGCTGGAGGAAAAAAGAGGCTCTGTATGTTCTTGGTGTAGGGATAGAGGGTGGTGGTGTTGGAGTTGAAGAAGAAGGAACCAGCCACTCCATGCAGCAGCTTCTTTTTGGGGAGGGGTGGTAAAGGCAGGGTCCATGCATTACTTTTCTATGTCTTGTCTCCTTGGAAAGGAAACATGGTGGGATGCAGCTTTAGAGGGTCATGCTAGTACTGTGCCCATAAGTTAGTGTGTGAAGGTGGAGCATGACAGGAGCAGGCAGCTCAAAACCATGACCTGGTAGGATTGAGAGACCCCCAAGAACCAAGAAGGACTGAAGGCCGTACTTGGCCTTGCTGAAAAACCACCAAAGCTGCCCTCTGGCAAATGTTCCTGGGATGGAAATACTAGTGGCTGGGTGTCCATAGGCAAAGAGATCCTCTGAAGCCCACTGCAGTCCCTGGCATCTATTGCTGTCCTGCATATCTGAAGAATAAGGGATCAGTTGCTGCTTCTAGAATTCAGTTCTGGGAAAATGCTACCTGGTCGGCCAGCCAGCCCAAGTGGGTGGCGAGCCATCCCTCTGCCGGCCCTATGGGGAGGAGCTGCTGGGCTTCCAGGGGAAGAAACCCCACCTTTGGATTTGGAACAGGCTCTGCTTTGCAAGCCACCAGTGCCCAGGGTTTGGAAAGCTTTCATGGCACAATGAGAGACACATTTATTTGGTTTTGAGCTCCTGGGTGAATTTCCCCTCCATTACAGCTTGCTTGCTGATGTTTCTGGCAGCCACCACAGCAGTGGTTTGGATGAAAGCTCCCTGCTGTGAGTAGGTTTATATAATTGGTATTGTTAAATTTCGTCAATAAGTTCTGAGTTGCTACAGTGATAGACCCTCTCTAAGGGACGTAATTGGAGATTCAGTGCTCCTTCTCCACATGGAAGTGTTCAGGTGAGTCTGTTGATGGCATTTAAGGACCTGTCCTTGCTCCACCATAATGATTTTGGGCAAATGAGCCACCTCGATCTAATGGTTTTAGCCTCAAAGAAGAAAGCTTGTGTTGGAAACTAGGTTCTAGTTTGGTTTGTGGCTGCTCTGAGCCTTGTGGCACTTTGTGAGGTGCTGCTGTACTACCTGATCTTCACACATTTTAGGAAGTTCTTGGGTTCAGAGAGTATTCAGCTGTCTTGGAGACAGCCCAAGAGGAGGCTTGCACCTCACCTGAAGTCTCTGAGACCCCCTAGTCAGCTTCAGTTCTGCCCCCTGCAGAGCAGAAATAAGCTTGTCCAGCCATGTTACTGACGTGCTTGGAGAAATGTCTCCAAAACACTGTAGGTTCTTGTAGGAGACGGGATTTCCAGCCAGGGTTGGCAAAGCAGCCCTGCATCAAACCGGATTCCAGAGTAAGGGAACAAACCTGACTTTCCATCAGTGCTCACCCTCTTAGCCTGGCTCTGCTGAGGCTTGTGGCTCTGGCATGCATCAGGCCTTGGTGATTTATTTATTTCTCTTTTCTGAGTGCTCTGGAGTGGAGCTTGTTCTCTGGTCCAGGGACCTCCCATTCAGGACAACCAGGCTGGCAGACCTTGGGGAAAAGGAATAGGGACAACGACCGTAAGGGGGAAAAGTAAACCTAAATATTTAATCCATCTCCAACCCTGCTTGGCAGAACTAAGGTTTTTATTTACACACATGTGCACATCTACAAATACAATGCAAGTAGTATATAATTTATAAATGCTATCATAATATGTAAATATAAATCTTGTGTATTTTGCTATAACTGCATATATCTGTTCGATGCATGAGTGTGAAATAGCAGTTATGGTGGAAGAGGCACAAATCTAAAGGGAAAGATACTAAAAGGAAAGTGAAACAGCAGAGACCTGCATGGATAAAGCCTGACAGGGCTGCAGTCTTTGGGGAGGGATGTGTCTATTTCCTTGGAAGTCTAAGCAAACACCATGACACTAATGAGCTGCTTTCACTTATTAATCCACTGATGTATTTACTAATTGATTGGTTTTCTGCCTTGTTGTTTCATTTCTTTGCTTTTAGTAAAGAGTACCCGGTTGTTCCCAGGAGCACAGTGAGACAAAAAGTGTCCTCGAATCACAGTCCCTTCAGTGGCGAGACCAGGGTTCTTTCTGCCTCCTCCAACCTGGGCTCCCAGTACCAGTGTGAGAACGGGGTGTCAAGCACCTCCCAGGACCTGCTACCACCTGCCAACCCCTACCCGATCTCCCAGGAGCACAACCAGATCTACCACTGCACCAAGAGAAAAGGTCAGACCTTGACTGCTCCTCACTCGGCACTTTCCCTTTCCTAACATGACTGTCAGCGTTGTTTTCTGATGTTTCTCCTTGCCCGCAGGCTGGACAGCCCCAGCCTGCTTTGTGGTGTCACTTCAGGATGAACAAGGGATGAAGGTCGTGTGTTGGGACGTGGGCAGCTCCCCCAGGCTGGGCTGGGAAACTCCTCTCCGTGGTGTTAGCCTAAAACCCCATCTCTGCTGATGGGCTGGGAGTGAGCTGTTTGGAGGAGTTACAGTACCCTTCACCCATGTTGAATCCACATTCAGTAAGATAGCTGGTGCCGGAGATAAAGATGACTTATCTGTCTCCATAGCCCCTCAGACGGGGTTAATCTCTAGGCAGAGATACCTTGACAGCTTGGATTTTGCACAGTTTTCAACTAAGAGTATCACAATTGGGAGACAGTTGTCCATATGCAGAAAGCAATTCCGCTTAAATGCCCAGTCTAATGAATGGGGTGTAGGATTGAAAAATCATGATATCCATGTTCATTCCCCTCTGGCACGACTGACCTGCTTTGACAGAGCTTGAGGAGTCAAACTGTGAGGGCTTTACACTGGCTGCTCTGCTCGTCCTGGCGTGAAGAACCCCATGATATCGATGGGATAATTGTTCTCAGGCAGGAGTGAGTGGTTTGCAGTCTCTCCCTTCCTCTCCCAAAGCGATGGTAATGCTTAGGTGCAGGACTCAGATGCCAGGTCAGCTCTGCCCCAGACATTCAGAAGGAAATAGGGAATTTCCAGGCCTGAATGCAATCTATGGGGTGGGCAAAAGATTGTTATTGCCTACTCCCTTTCTCAGGATTTAGCCTACACTGCACAGAAAAAGCTAACAGAAGTCAGCATGCACCATGGCATTTGAATGCACCAAGAATTTCTTCAGCTTGGTGGCCTCTCCCCATAGCAGATCCCTTCCTGCTTCCCTGCACGGTCCTATCAGTCAGCCACATGTCATTATTTTTAGTAACGTAACCCCTGGGGCACTGGGATGTGCAGTGTAGACACACAGTCTAAGGTAGCGGATGCTGGGAAGTGCTGGCAGATGAGGCAGTAGGAGGGTAGTGGAAATATGTCTCACATCCTTGGTGAATCTCCTGAATGTTGTAAGAGCATGTGTGTGGTGTATAAATATATATACATACATAAAGTTGATCAACCTTAGTGTTTTCCTTATGTGAGATTGAGCCATACAGTGGAAAAGAGAGGCATAATTTTCTGACCCCTCCAGCTGACCAGGTCGCCTTTGTGCTCTTATAGAGTATACCAAAGCTGTGATTGGAAATGGTGACTCTGGACTTAAGGTAGGGAATGAGGAGTTTCAGTGGACCGTCAGAGTGTCCTCTAAGGTCAGAGGTGGGTTGTGTGGCTCTTGCTACCCCAGTGCTGGTGTGAGGCTTTGGGACACAGCTGGGTTGCTGCAAAGCCCCTCTGGTGGTGATTGAAAGGCAGGTCATGTTGATGTCCTCCAGCCCGCGATCCATCCTCAGAGCTCCTTTGCCCTGAGAGCTGAGCTTTCACCGCTCCTTTTCCCCTTTGCAAAAACTAACCAAAACAGGCTGGCCCAAAAGGCAACAAACCCTTTCAACAATCTCTGACTGCTGCCTGTCTCTGCACCACAGGGCAATTCATCATTCGCCTCCACATTGTGACGTGATAAGGAATCAACAGAGGTTTCCTTCCAGTTTTGGGATTCCCGCTAAGTGGTGTCTCCATGGGTGGTTTCCCTCAATCCCCCAATTATCTCACTTCCTCTTATTGTCACAAAAGAGACGACTATCTGCCCTGTAATAAGCTCCCCATCCCCTTTTGGCCTGTGTGGCCCTTGCGAAAGTACAGGAGACTGGCAAAGCCAGTCCTTGTCTGTATGGCTGATGGCCCCTCATTATCTCTACGATGGTTTGAGTGGCACAAGCAGTTAAAGGCTTTTTTATCAAAGCCACCAAATGCTTTAATCAAAGAGAAGCAGTGTCCTGTCCGATACCACCGGCTTCTTCCGTGAAGCTGTACGACTCAGGAGCCTGAGTCTCTTCTTTCCTCCCTGTGCCTTTTTCCCCCCTCCCCATTCATCTAGTAAATCGAAAACAGCCACAAGTGCTTACAGAAAAGAAACACAAAGTTAATGGGAAACAGAGGGGCAACATAAGCTGCCAAGCAGCTATTTGTAAAATGACATTAATTAAAAAAAAAAAGGCACTAGAGATGAGCAATTCTGTTTGGATAAATCAGAACGTGATCAAAGGTTTCGTCCCAAACTCAGACTGAGCGAGGAGTTTTCCTCTAGCACTGGGCAAGGATCTTTATCAAACTCTAGAAAATAACCTTACCTATAATATTCCTCTTCTTCCTTTTCCAACCTCTCATTTCTAAATGACATAATAAGCTTTCCCTCACAGTTCTCCTGCTTTCCTACTTAAATCTTTTTCTGCGTAACTTCGAACAAGCCTCACCACCTAAGAACAAAAGCAAGAGCGTGTTGACTCCTAATGCCTCCCCCTGTTTTCTGGACTGGAAGTTTTATTGATTTCATTGGATCATCAACTCCTCAAACATTGACTCCTCCTCAGTCAGTTTATGATTTATCTCAAGCGGATTATTTCCTTTCCTCAAGGCTGCAGCTATGGATAAGGGCTCACAGGGGCAGAGGGCAATTTGACTGGGGTTGAGACCAGCTGGTGTCTGTATTTTCTGTAACAAATACCACCACTGTTTTCCAAGATAGTCTCTTAGATACTACTCCCTCCAGCTTTGACATCTCATGATGCTTCTCTGCATCCTTTTTAATCAAGAAGTCAAGCCTTGGTTTAGGCTTGGTTAAGAATAAGTCTGTATTGAGGAACTTGTTCTACTTCCTTGGTGACCTAAGACAAAGACTCAGCTCTGTGGTTGACAGTGTTGTTCTTAGCTGTCAGGTCAAGATGGATTCACTCTGGAGATCTGATATGGAGTTACATTAGGGGAGATCAGCAGGGCTGTGAGGGGTTGTTATCTCTGAAGGCTCCGCTGTTTCAGGGAGCTGATGCTCTTCTGGGTGAGGAAGAAATCCTCAGGACACATCCCAGAGCCCCAAATCTGGCAATTCCTGGTGTGCGGGTGGGAGTGTGGGGTCAGAGCATTGGGAATGAACCCAGCGTGATGTAATGGAGTTGCTGCTCCAGGCACCTTCTGAACCTGCCGGAGGCTGGGGAATAGCAGTCCTCAAGGTGAGAATCAGCCTGTGTTGTATCCCAGCTCCACAATGAGATTGCTTGTGGCATTTCTCAAAGATACCGGCCTAGAGAGGATGGATTAACTTAAATCCTGTATCCTACCAGGGAGTGGTCTCAGTTCTTGATATGGATTTTTAGGCTCCAATGAAGACCAGCTAGGGCTTTGTCTTTTTTCTGGTTGTTCTCCACCTCTCCATGCTCTCATTGTTGTGCTTGGAGAAATCCAAAAGGGCTTAGCAGCAGGCAGCTTGCTTTCTGTCTTTCATTTTAGCCCCACGCTGCAATTAGGGCATCGGGCCTTATTTTCTCTTGTGTTATCCTCACCCTCAGACTTCCTGTGAACGAAAAAGCCGTCTCCCTAAACCTCTGCTCCCTCCCAGCCTTACACAATCTCAACCACTTGGCAGATTTCTGGGATGCTTGTGATGCTGAACAGGAGGCGACTGGAACAGCCTCTCCCTGGGGAGGTTATGAAAGTTGTCATGTTGGCACCCTGAGGGAGAAGAGGGATGTGGCGGAATCCACTGGCTTCAGCCAGTGAGGACTGTATCCTTCAGCCACCTATCTTGGACATGACCCTGCCTGCGGGCAAGAATATATCTTTCATCTCCTGTCTGCTCTGCTGAGGTTGGTGAAGATACAACAATGCCTTTCCCTCTTCTCACCAAGAACAGATGCTGCTAGGGTGGATAGATCTCTTTATTTGATTGAACTGATTTCTCCCCCCTACCACCTAGCTTTTCTTTCACTCAGGGAATCTGTAGGACAACAGTCAAGTATGGGATGTCTTCTTGGAGGACATGCTGCTCATCCTGCTGATGTTAGGAGATGTAAGGATTTGGCCAAGGCTTGAGCTACGCTGCAGCTGGAGATGTTTGCAGCTTGAGGAGGTGCAGCAGAGCCCAGACCAAGGCGGCTACTGGGGCACCAAGGGTGAAGAAGAGCCTCCCTGCGCAGCGGGGAGATATTCAGCGGGTGGTGTGCACCCAGCTTTTGCTGTGCACCCACATTGCTTGTGGCACTGTAGTTTCAGCAGCTTCCTGTAAGCATCTCTTTCTTCTATCAGGAGGTGCCTCCTGTGCCTCTGCAGGCAGTGTTGGCAACTCACTGCTTCCGAAAGAAGCTCCAGCTTTTGGTGTTGGATTGACTCTACCCCACAAGCATTTCAGTTGTGTTCCCTTGCAATGCAACACAGCCACATTGCAAACTGTGTGATTGCTGAAACAAGTTACCTATCTAAGGTCTCATGTCCTAGGATGTATGTCTTGTTTGGCCTTTAGGGGTGCCCGTTTTGATTTAATCTGTCTTTAACTTTTCTTCTTTCACAACCCTTGTCAGTCTTGCACAGTGGTATTGGCTGTACAGGCTCTTGCTAGATCCATACTAGAAACCAGACTGGATAAAACAACAGTGTTAGTGATAATCACCCATTGTGTCTCCCTCAAAAAGCTGGGATGAACCTACTGTAATGTCTTGGAAGTGTGGGTGAGCTTTAAAAATTAAAACAGTTGGGTCCCATTCTTCATTGTCTTCTATCCCAGGGAGCTGATTGTCATGAATTGGAGGGGAGCTCTCCTGATTTTATACTAGGGGAAGAGGTGGGCCCAGGGCACCCTGAAGTCCAGAGATTTTACGTGTTTGTATTTCATTCTGGATCACCCTAATCTTGGAATGGGAAAATTCCATTTAAAAAGCCATTTGTGCGGTATTTACAACCCAGCTGGAAGTAGTAAATACCGGAAATCTTGGAACAGCTTATGCTCTCGCTCAAGCTCCTTCATTAGATAGATCATGAAATTCCTTGTGAGGGAGCCAGTTTCCACCCCATTCTGCAAGCTCTGTTTTCCTTGGATCCACTTTGGTGCAGCTTCTCCTAAACGCTGGCAGCTTCTCCGGCTTGGCAGACTCTCTTGCTTTTTGAGGTTTGCACAGTATCAAGGGTCTGGTCTCAAGAGCTGATTGCCACCCATGGCTTCCAAGAATAGCAGTAAAAGTAGAGGATAGTCAGCATCTCCCAGAGGTGCCCAGCACCTCCTAGGGTTCAGTGGCAACAGAAGGACAATGAAGTGCTATCAGAGAACAAACATCAAGAGACAAACCCAGAGCAGACCAGACAGTTCTCACCTATGCCCTGCTTACAATGATTCTGAGGAGGTGAGAGGACCTTCAGAAAGAGGATTATAGCCATGGGGGACACTGTGCAGGCTCCAGAGCAGGTGGGAAGGACTCTAAACTGCAGCCTTCAGCATTGCATAAGAGCTCTGTTCGACTTGTCCTCCTTTTGCTGTTCTTTTACTTGAAGATGTCCTCTTTCCACCCCCAGATCTGTTCCACATGCCGTGGAGCTCCACTTCATCTGCTCTGGTCTCTTCTGTGAGAAGCAGTGGGACAATGCCAGATCAGGCTAGAGAGCCTGGACCAGTGCAAATTCATCAGCTGGCACCAGCTGAGGATCTCTGTTCTGCATCATCCCAGCTGATGATGAAGATGGACTGTTCTCTTCCCTCTGTAGCACTTTGAGGTTACATAGAAAGGAAAATCAGCAGGAAGAGGGGCCAGAGGGCAGGCAAGAGCCATTAGGGTAGGCTGTAATCCTTCATGAGGTGTTGTGTCCTCTTCGGAGATAGGTACAGTGTCCTTACACGTTAAAATGTGGAGTGATGATGCCCTTTCCACATACGGCATTAGCAAGCCTGGCTCTAGAGAGGCCATCAGAGAGATTGTGAAAGCTTATAGGAGAAGATACCTATAGGATTTCCATTGCAATGCTGGTTGGTTTTGTTTTTCTTTCTTCACCTGTAATGAATTCTGGAAGCGAATCCCTAACTGTGACTCTGCCTGGATGGGCTGTGGCAGGCAGCAAAACGTCTGGACTAAATGGAAAAATCAGCAACCCCAGGTTGTAAGTCAGGCACATTTTTACACAACAGAAAACAGACTTTGACTGTTTTGTGTTGTATATTTAAAAAAATAAAAATAAAATAAACAGTCAAACCCCAGGCCAATGATTTCTAATGCCAGCAGAGCAATGTGGTTTGATGCTGAGAACTTTATTAGCAGAACAATGCTTCATTTTACAAGACATTGTTTTTCCACTCTAGTGTTCTTATTACTCAGTGGTGGGTTAGGGATCCAAAACTCTAAGGCTGTCTGTAAAAGCTAGAGCTCAGGCTTCCAGATGTACCTCCTGCAATAGAGGGAGCTTAGACCTGTGCTTCCAGCTTTTGTTTTTCAGGGGACTGCATCCTCTCTACCACTCCTGTAGAGAATCATAGAATGTCCTAAGTTGGAAGGGACCCACGAGGATCATAGAGTCCCAATCCTCTCCCTGCACAGGACAACCCCAACGTTACCTCATCAGGTTTCAGGAGACTGATGCACTTTTACATCTCTCTGTTTGCTGTTTCAGCTATTTTAAAGATGTGATTGCATTCCTTGCTTATCCCATCCTACTTTCTGTCCCTGTTTAAGAGAAGGCAGAGGAGGCAGATAATTTGGTTATCAGGGCTCTGCCTTGCTGGGACTAAGGAGCCAAGTTTTGTTGCTGTCAGGAAGAAAGCGTGAAATGAGACTGTGGTTTTCCAGCTGAATTTATGGCAGCTGCTATTACAAAGTCAAAGGATGCCAAAGGGAAAGTCTCCATGGTGTGTACCTCAGTACCTGACATTTTCTCGGGTTGTCAGGCTAAGAAGAGTAACAGCAGCAGTTGTTCCAGCTGGACTTAGTAGACACCTGAGTGGGAGTAATGGATTATTTTACAAGCAGGGTGGGTGCAGCTTCCAGGAGAAAACACATGGCTGTTTATAGCAATAAAGGGGTGTGTGTATGTACATGTTCATGAGAAACAAAGGTGCCTGCACTGCCCATCTCCACGTCCTTGAAGTGAGACGTGGCCATTCGTATTGGAGCAGCCCAGCGGCCACACCTGTGTTTTGGCAAGTTCTGGGGTCAAATGCTCTGAGTTAAAATTTTTTTTTAATGTGGAAATTTGGGTTTTTTCTTTGTATTTTGGTAGTGAAAAGAATTGCAGCTCAAAACACATTGGCTGAAAAATTTGAAAAGGGCTATTTCTTAGAATCACAGAATCATTAAGGTTGGAAAAGGCCTCTAAGATCATCAAGTCCAACTCTCAACCCAACACCACCATGCCTGCTAAGCCATGTCCTGAAGCATCACATCTACATGTTTTTTGAACACCCTCAGGGATGGTGACTCCACCACTTCCCTGGGCAGCCTGGTCCAGTGCTTCATCACTCTGTCAGTGACGAACCCTTTCTTTCAGTCTTTGTTGTAGTATTCTTTCAGGTTTTACCCCTGTTGAAAGGATGCAGCCAAAAGGGCTTAAAGTCAACTGGGGTATTTTTCTGCCTGCACCAAAATCTTGTTCTTGAGGCAGCAGCAAAGTTACTCTGGGTCAGAATAAGCTCCCCTTCCCTTGCCTTGCTGTCCTTAAAATCTCTTGGTGAAGTGCTTGTCCCTGGGAACTTTGCCATCCATTCCAGCAGAGCTGGATTTCATTTGATGACCCTGAGAATGGATAAATAAGTGCACATTCATTTATTCAATATTGCTTCACCCTAGAGATTTCACCTAAATTGTTTATCTCCTTCCCTCTGTTGGCCCAGGATGCTGCAGGAAACAAAGGGCTTTGAAAGCTGTGCCTTGTTTTTAGCTGTGAAATTTACTTTTCTTTTTTGTTACGCTTGGCTCTGCCACACAGCACACAGCTCTGCATGGATTTATGTGCCCAGGCCTGGCACAGCTAAAGACCAGGGCTGTAAAACTCCAAATCTGATTGTCTCAACTGTGTCATCGCTGATGCTCTCCTGGGGGATTTTTACTGTGATCTCCATTTTTGTCTCATTTATTACAAAAATATATCATTATAAAGGCTTTTAGTTAACAGCATCAGCTCTGAGCCTCTCAGTTGGGAGTGGGGACCTCTGTTAGGTGCACTGTATCCGCAGGCAGATGTCATTCCTTTGGTAAATGTGCTGGCACCAGAAAGGAGGTGAGGATCCTGGGGGTGTGTATCGTTTATCAGGATGCCTCCAGCATCTTAAAACCTTGATTTTCCTCCAAAACTTCCTAGTTAATCCCTTCCCAAGTGCAAGGGCCATGTGCAAGACTTGTTTCAGCAGGATGGATTCAGATTCTGAGGAAAGGATCTGGACTTACACTGACATAACTGAGAGAAGAATCTGGATCAGCTCTATGCAGACTGTGTCCTTGTTAAAATGAGGAGTGTGGAGAGGGAGGTTCAGCCGAGGGCACAGTATTGTTGTTTGCTACCAGGAGTTTTCTCTTCCAACAGATGAGGAATGTTCCACCGCCGAGCATCCCTACAAGAAACCATACATGGAAACTTCTCCAGCAGAAGAGGATCCTTTCTACAGGTCCAGCTACCCCCAGCAACAGGGACTGAACACTTCATACAGGACTGAATCAGCCCAGCGTCAAGCATGTATGTATGCCAGCTCTGCTCCCCCCACGGACCCTGTGCCCAGCCTGGAAGACATTAGCTGTAACACGTGGCCGAGCGTGCCCTCCTACAGCAGTTGCACCGTGTCTGCCATGCAGCCGATGGACAGGTTACCCTACCAGCATTTCTCTGCTCACTTCACCTCGGGGCCGCTGATGCCCCGGCTCAGCAGCGTGGGCAACCACACCTCCCCGCAAATAGGAGATACCCATAGCATGTTTCAGCACCAAACCTCGGTTTCTCACCAACCCATCGTCCGGCAGTGTGGACCTCAAACCAGCATCCAGTCCCCCCCCAGCAGCTTACAGCCCGCAGAGTTCCTGTATTCCCACGGCGTGCCTCGAACCCTCTCGCCCCACCAGTACCACTCGGTCCACGGCGTGGGCATGGTGCCAGAGTGGAGCGAGAACAGCTAACGAGGCGGTCAGGGAAGTGCAAGAGCGTTAGCCACGGAAAACTAAGAAATGGGGAAAGAAAAAGGAAAAAAAAAAATACCCTGTTGATAATAAAAGTGAGAATATTTTGCAAGACTCCTTTAACTGAATGTTCACCGATAGCACTCGAGAGGGACGGACACTGATTGAAACCACAGATGAAGTAGTCATCGGCCTTGGTGTGACTTGCCCCCCTCCTTTTTTTTTTTTTTTTTTGTTTCAAAAGAAAGAAATCAACAGTTCGGCACACTTCTCCCCTGCCACTGTCCCCACCCAGTTTGTGTTGCTGCCACCACCAGCCCCGTGTCCCCGTCTCCCGCCTCTGCTCTCCTGCTCTTTTTGTTCTTCAAGGGCCACCAAACTCCTGCTGCCTTTCTCAACACAGTCAGAGTGCTTGAACGAAAACAACTAGGATGTTACTTTTTTTTTTTTTGTGGTGTTGATGTTGACGATGTTATATAATAAATAATAATATATATATTTTTTTCTTTCAATTTCCTCAAAAAAAAAGACACCGGCCCTTTTTACAAAGGATGGATTTTGGAGTGGTGTTTCTTTTTTTAATTCTCATCAGTGTTATCATTGTTACTTTTCAACAGAAAGAGCTTTTACAAACCCACAAATAAGAAAAGCAGGTACCTACCTCGCTACGCTGTACTGTGAGTGAAATCACTCCCTGCAGGGTGCTGTGTTTTCTTACAAAAGTCCCCAAACACCTCTCTGCAGGAACCAGCCCTGTAAACTCATCTCCTTTCCCACTTCTTTTCTTTCCTTCCCATCTCCCAGTCTTTCCTGGTCCATCAGCTGGTCCTGACGGAAGCGCAAGGCATCTTACAAACTCGAAAACATCCACAGCTTGTCTCCTGCTGCATTTCTACCAGCATGTGGAAAGGGAGGCTCTGAGCCAGCTGGGAGGAGGGGGGGTGGTGGGGAGAGAGATTGCAGACAGTGAAAGGAAAAAAATTTGTTTATAAAAATGATGATGATGCTTGCTTGCAACCCTGGACTTTCATATTATTTTGCGTTCTTTTTCTTCCTCTAAAAAAAAAAGAAAAAGGATACTGCTGTGGGTATGTTAAGTGAGATAGTGCTTAAAAGGAGCAGAAAATGACCATGAGAGGCTGGGAGTGGGGGAGGCAAGAAGAGAAGAAACAGCAAATGTGTGTAAGTAAAAATGTCTACTGCAAAATTTGTCAGGTGTAAAATTTCCTGGTACTATTTATTTATACGTGGGAGTTCAAATAACTCATAATATGTCAGAAAGCCAGCAAAGCAGCTGATTCAAAGAAGTTAAAATTTTTATTGAAATGGAAGTTTGCTTTCTTTCCTTCTTTTATTTTTTTTCTCCAAGCTGTGCACACTCTATATAATTTACATATATTTTTAATTAAAAATAATTCTAATGAACTAAAGAGCCATACCTGTGTGTCAGCAGCTGGGAGGGTGGGTATGAGTGTGTGGGAGCTCTGGAATGCACGTGGGAGGGATCACAGACAGGTACCCAAAGGCATCTAGCTAAGAAGAAAGTAATAGTCCCTACCTAGCTAGGCTTTCCTATTTGTGTCTGCCAGTTTATTCTAATAAATACCTCATGCTCTGCAATGCAAGGGACCTGCCCACCTTTTTTTTTTATTATTTTTCTGTTGTTTGTTTTGGAGTGTTTTTTTGTTTTGGTTTGGGTTTTTTTTTCTGCTCAATGCCTGTAAATTTGATTTTTATTTATTTCTGGCCTACCAGAAGAGGTACAACATCCCAATGAGGAAGGCTGTTAGGCAGTGATGGGCTGAGCTTGAAATTACTGTGCCTGGGGCTGCACGTTTCTCTTCTAAAGAACTCTCTAGGACCCCTAGGTCCTTCCCATCCAAAACATTCCCAAGGGAGATGCTCTCTTGGGGTCACTTACCTGTCAAGGCAGGTTTAGAAGTGACCTTGGGAATCCAGGTGGGTGCTGAGGTGGGGCTGGGAAGCCTTCATAGATGTGGAGCTGCCCCCTGCTCCCATGCAGACGAGGTTGGTGGGGGATGTCTGTCCCCAGGGAGGTGTGGGGCTGTGTCCCAGCCTCAGCGAAGGAGGGGAGGATGCTCGATGCTTTGTGGATTGGAAATGAGATGGGAAAAAAACATATCCAGAGAAATAAAGAGATTGCTTCTGAGAAGCCCAGCAGGAGGAAAGTCTTATCTGCGTGGCTGGTGAGCCACAGCCACCCCAGGGAGCTGCTTGGCCAGGCACTGGGGACAGACAGAGTAAATGACAGAGTAAACTGCATTCTGAGTTAAGGAATAAAAAACTGCACTGTATTTAGCTGTCAATTACATTGTACTTTCCAGGCTTCGTTATCCCTCTGCTAATCATGTAATCATCTTATCACTCTATGGTAATTTACATGTAATTAAATGGCCAGAGGTTACTCCGTAAGTAAAGAGATCTTACCAGAAATGTGTGCCATACATCTCAAAGAGTGTTAAGAAAACTAAACACACATGGTGAACTATTTCTCAAGCTTTCAATTTACCTAATTTCCTCTGAACTCCTCACGTGGAGTTTGTGATGCCACGATGGGCTCTGATCACAGGGTTTTTGGCTGCTGAAAAGCCAGGTAGCTCCACAGGGATGCAGCCTTGTGGGACCATGTTGACGTGATGAGCAAGGAGAGCATCAGTGGCGTGAGGATGGACCTGTCACACCAGCGAAATCTGGGATGAAGGCAAAGGTGGGTGGGAGGATGCAATCATAGAACCACAGAATCATAGAATCATCAGGTTGGAAAAGACCTCTTAGATCATCGAGTCCAACCATTCCTACCTGCCCTGTTCTTCCATATGGTGTTTCTGGGCTTCAGCCTTGATGGAGCCCAGTTGTGCCATGTGAGCTTTTCCATATGAACAAGTAGGACTGTGAGGAGTTAGATAAGACATGAAAGAAAAAGGTGACGTGTTCAAAGGCCCATTTCCCTCTTGGCTACAAGTCCCAGAAGCCGTAATACAATCCTCAGGATCATCTGCTGGCTTCCCAGCACCATAGGCACCACTGAGGGTGCTGCGGGGATGGGCTGGACATGGTGCTTCTGCCATGGGCCTGTGAACAGGGATGGTGGAAGAGTCTGGAGAGCTAAATTTTCCAGTTTCACTTCCCGGGATGTGACCTGGAGTGCGAACCATGCTCCCAGGCAAGGAGGGAGCCTGGGCACCGAGGGTAGCCTTGCAAAGCTGGTGCAGGAGGAGGGCTGGTGTAGAGGGTGGAGAAGGCAATGGTGGCCAATCATCTTCCTAGTGGGCAGAGGACTTTCCTCACAATAAACCTCTCCCTTTTGGTGACAGCATTGGAGCAGGCTCACTGCTCTGGCAGCATGGAAAATAGCCATGAAACATCACCAGGTAGAAGGAAAACAGGGCTTTATGTATGACCTATAATAAATAAGTAGAGGCTGCGCAATTCCTTCAGGTGGAGGAAAAGAGAAAGAAACCCAACCTCTGCTAAAAACATCTTTCAAAGAGCAAACGCAAGTTCCCGGGCTGCGGTCACATTGCTGTTTTTTCAGCTGCCTCTCTGGGCTAAAATACTCCCTGCAGTTACCATAGCTCGTACCTGGGGAGACTGCAGATGCTCTGAGTGGGTGCACAGAGGGCTCTTTGTCTGCCCCTATCAGCTCACCTCCGCATTTCAGTTTCCACCAGCCAGAATGCTGGATGGTTTTTGGAGGAGGCTTCTCCCCAGTGTGGGGTTGGTGGCTCCCAAACCTGCATTGATGAGATATTTTCTTAGGTACAAAGACACTTGTCACCCCTCTCCTGTTCAATCCTCCTCCAGGATCTGCTCCCAGGGCAGAGCCATCCTTCTTCCCTGCTTCCCAGGGCTGAAACTGCCTTTGTGCGTCGAGGGCTGAGGGAAAATAATATCCCAAAGCCTCAGGATTTTTGCTCATAAATCCAGACCACAATATCATAGATTTTATGGTGCTGCCAACTCTGACAATTTTTATGATGGGTCTCATGTGAATTAGAAAAGTGTTTTGCTTTTTTTTTTTTCCTCTCTTGAAGTTTCCAGTTCCTGGAGTTCCACGATTACATGAGAATCTCAAGGGATTTTGAGTCTCCTCCCATGCGTCTTTTCTTTGCTGCATTTTAGAATGTATAATGAAGTTGCGAATTTTACTGACAAGGAAAGTGAGGCAGGAAAAAAAACCCCAAAACTTGCTGGAGGTGGGACTAGAACTCACCACCAAACAAAAGAGGAGGCCACAGAGATGATCTGAGGACTGGAGCACCTCGCATACAAGGACAGGCTGAGAGAGTTGGGGTTGTTCAGCCTGGAGAAGAGAAGGCTACGGGGAAACCTTAGAGCAGCTTCCAGCACTGAAAGGGGCTCCAGGAAATCTGGGGAGGGGCTCTTGATCAGGGAGTGCAGGGATAGGATGAGGGGGAATGGTTTTCAGCTGAAAAAGTCTGAAAAAATTGACATGAGATTTTAGGAAGAAATATTCTGCTGTGGGTCCAGGTTGTCCAGAGCAGTGGTGGCTGCCCCATCCCTGGAGGTGTTCAAGGCCAGGTTGGATGGGGCTTGGAGCAACCTGATCCAGCGAAGGTGTTCCGGCTTATGGCAGGGGTGGAACTGGATGGATCTTAAGGTCACTTGTAACCCAAACCATTCTATGAAAAAATATTTTGCCTTTTTTTTTTGAGTTTTTGATGGAAAAGTGAAAGCTTTTTCTGCCTTTTTTTTGAGTAATAAAAATATCAAAGCTTTAAGTGAATGGAAAATGTTCAGAAAGTGGCTTGAATAAATTCTCACCCTCAAAAAGGAGAAATATCTTCTTTATGTTTAGAAGATTTTACTCTTTTGAAATTTCAAAGGAAAATTTTCAACTCGAAGTAATTTCAGACTGGAATGCTGATGTGTTTCACTTGGAACCCACCACACCTGGCAGCTCTGCTGTCTTCTACTTACTTTGTTTGGATGAAACAAATCTTACAGCCTCAGTGGCTGGACCTAACTGAGCTTTGCTCTGGGTTTTGCAGCCTTTATCCTGCCTCCGAGAGGACTCAGATGCAGTAAAGTGTAGCTAAAAGTCAACAAGTGTATACCATTATTACTCTACATGATAAAGAAATACATTTAGGTGTGATAGCTCCTCATGTCAATAAAAAGGGTTGATAGCAGGGCAATGCTGGTTGTTTGAGCATACTGGCCAGTTATTAGTTTTGCTTTTCTCCTGGGAATACTCAGGTATTGCCCGTTGTTGCTCATCAGCAGCAGGAGAGTCCCCTGGAGTCTGGAGCTGCCCTGAATTGGGCAGCAGCAGCAGCAGCTGTGGACACTCCCAGGAGCTTCCCACCAGCATCATTTCCACCTGGGTGTGCCTTCCCACCACAGGGATTAAAGGCAGAGACAAGAAGAGGGTTAGGGTTTACCATGAAGTTTTTACTTCAGCAGTTTGTAGTGATGCTGTCAGCTCACGAAGCTGCTTGGGGAGCACATTTAAGCACAAGTAAGTCAAGAATAAGGATGTGATGCGAAGATGGAAAGTAGCGCCTGTGAATGGGTTCCTGTGTAACCTGTGCTAGTGGTCCCAGGGCTGTGTAATATGTTACAAGATGGGAGGGGGTTGTTCTCTACTTAAGACATAACAAATGAGTTGTAATCTGCCTCCAGGCAAGAAACTGCTGCTTGAATTATGAACAGAAAGTACATCGCTAAATTGGAGGAGGGAGGGGGTAGAAACCTACTGCAGCACATAGCGAGCTTTTTAATAGCAAGGACCAAGGGCTCTGGTAGTACTTACATGTATAAATGCTGGTGTTGAGATGTTTCTGTTGTGTAAAGCCAAACAAGTATGTTACTGCTTTTATGATGATGATGATAATACTAATATACTGTTGCTCTTCCTCTGCTTTGTGTGATCTGGCATGTGGAGAACATCAGTGCTAATGCGTGTCTGTAGTGCTGTGGGGCTTTGTGCTGTTGTGATATCCCCATAGTTAGCTCCAAGGATCCCAGAGTCATCAATATTTCACTTCAGCTTTTACTTAGGACCTGGGCTCTGATGAATCAGAAATTTGTTTGTTGTCCTTAGGGTTTTCAGGGGAACATTCTCATCAAAAGGTAATGAGATGGTCTCGATGGACTATTATTTCCTCTTTTCCTGCTCTTGATGTTTGGATTTCTAATACATGTTTTATGATCACATCCCTGGACCTGCTGTCTATGTTTCTGCTTGTACAGCCTAGGCTGCAGTTGACCTTTGCTGCAAAGCTGCATGGCTGGCTCCTGTTCAACTAGTTGTTCACCAGAACCCCCAGCTCTTTTTCTGCTTTTCTGCATGGGGTTGCCCATGCCAGAGGTGGGGCTTTGCTTTTGAACCTTTGAACTTTGTGAGGTTCCTGCCATCTCATTTCTCCAGCTTGCTGGGATCCCTCTGAGTAGCAGATCTCCTAGTTTAGTACCATCTACGAATCTCGTGAGGGCGTGCTCTGTCCCAGCATACTGGTTGTTCACATATTAAGTTATCAAAGAGCATTGGCGTCAATACTGACCCTTGAAGGATGCTGTTAGTATCCAACCAGCAGCTGGACTTTTTGTTGCTAATGATCACCCTTTGCTCCTGGTGGTCTAGCCAATTTCCCCCCCACCTTGTTGACCATTTATCCAATCCGTACCTCATCAATTTGGAGTTGGAGAACACTATGGGAGGCTGTCTAAGGCAGTTGCAAGTCCTAATGTTCATCGGAAACTTGCTGGGAATGTCCCCTGACATTGTTCATTTCAAGGTCACTGTAGGCATGAGGACATTTGCATGCACCTTGTTCATCAAAGTGTTTTTAATTAGAAACATTGCAGCCCACTAAAATGCAGGATATTTTTATGGGGCACATATCTGGGGAAAGCACGTCTAGGTGAAGCCTAGTTGAAAAACTAGGCTAGCATGATGTATTTGCTGCTGTTCAAGTAGGGTTGACTACCCTGCCTGAGCTTGGCATTCAGCGTGCTTAGGCAGGGAAGGAGAGGTAATTCCAGACTTGAAGATCTTTTAATTTAAGGCGGAGGGACAATGGACCACGGATGGTCTATGATGCTGTAAGCAGTCTGGAGCTGGTCAGTGAATTATGAGAGCATGTGCCTGTGCACAGACACTTTAACAGCCTCACTGAATGACAGACACCAATGTTACTTTTGGGTCAGCGCCAGCCAAGGTGATGATGACAAACCCAGCTTGGCAGTGACTGCAGCACTTGCCTGTGTGGGTAGCAAATAATAAAACTCTGTTTTGGTTCATTTCCAAGTGTCCTACGCTAAGGTTGTGTAGCAAGGGAAGGAGGCAGCTCTGCACAGAGCCAGGGTCATGGGCCACAGATGAGGCAACCTTATGCTGCTAGGTTGACCTTCAAAGCCTCCAAAAACAGTTTGCAAAGGAAATTAAATACCACTATTGGACCAATGTGGAGAAATGGTTTTTTCGGCTGTGTATTTAATCAGCACCGAAACGCTGCTCAGGCTTGAATGACATGGTTAGCTTAGAAAGAAACAATTATACTTTACCCTCAATTTTTAAACAAATTTCATGAAACAATGAAGTGAGTTTCTATGTGAAACATCTCCTAGAATTGGAAACATCAAAGCTGCTTAAGCTTTGACATAAAAAAATTGCTGGGATGGCAGATGAGGATAGTTCTCACAGCAGTAGCTGAACTGTTTTGTTAAAATCTGATCTAATTATATCTAGTCTGCTTTATTGGTGGTGAGGGGGGAAAAGAGAACTCTCGTCTGGTGCCACCCTATCATCTTGAATGTTGTTAAGCTTTTATCGCTATTCAAAATAAGAAATGAAATATGGCAAAATCGGGACTGGGAAGCAAGAGGGACACTTCATTCCTAGCTGTGCTATAGCATTAAAAAAAAAAAAAAATCTAAACCAGTCTTAATTGTTTTCCTAATGTCTGTATTCCAGACATCGTGGTTCAGTCTATATCGACATTTGAAGACTTTTGCCTGTACGGAAGTGAGCTCTTGGCCTGAGTAGGATTATCACCATCACAGGGTATTGCTGATCCTTATACGGGATTATTTTCAATGTTGGTTTGCTTGGATTTTACTTGTATTTACGCAGCTGTTAATGAAGTACAGGAAAGCTCTGTATATCTCCTTTCTCATCTGATTGTGGCAGCTTTTAGGACAACTTTAACAGTTTGAATGGTTATTGATGGATGAGGCAAGAACCCCTTCAGTTCCATTGGTGGGTCCAGTCTGTAACGCTGTCCTCTATTCCTGCTGGTTGGTTGCTGCTGTTTCCAAGAGGACTGACTTCCAAGAGCAGGAGAGGTGATCCTATGTCTGAGAAGTGCAGCTAGCTGAGATGTAATTGTAGCTATATAGAACCTAAATTAGGACTTAATCTGAAGCCAAATCTGAAAGCTTTGTGAGCCAGGAAAAGTTTAACAGGTGCTACTTAAAGAGCGAATTAGCTCAAAAAACTCTTCAAGCTCAATGTCTGCTTCCTGAGGACCCTCAACAATATTCAACCTGAAATCGTTAATTCTTTCTTTTTGTTGAATGGTGTTGAATTTCACTCATGAAGGTGAAAAGCTCCCAAAAGACAGCTGCAGTTATTTGATTAGGCTCATTTCTTTAGGAAATTAAGCTATAACGTACTCCTTGGACCCTAACCAAAGGGTTTTATCCATTGGTCTTGTGCTACTGCTATTGGGATTCCAGTAGGAATATTCTTGTAGGAAGGTTACTTATGTGCGCATATAGGGTTAGGCTGGAAATAAGGTCTTGTGGTGATTTGTTTTTTGAACATGAGGCATCCTGGTGAAGTTAAGTGTAGTTGGAAGTGTATTAATTGAATCCTGTGTGGTTGGAAGTCTGTCCTCCCACAGGACAGATGAGTGGAGTAACTGGGGGATTAGCTATTTGTGTATTAATGATGATAGAAAGTGCAGTTGTTGCCCAGAGCTGGCTTGTGCAGCTCATTGTCTGCACTGCTTGGGATTCAATCAAGGACAGGATACTTGGTTGGAGAAGAGGGATTAAATGATAAGATAAAAAGAGTAGAGGGGCAAACCCAGAAAACTCCCCCCTGGCCCAGACTCTAGTTCAAAGGCAACTAAACATTGCTTTATTCTCACACTTGGGAATAACCCCAGCAGCCGGCAGTGCCGGTGGGGAGATGCTCCCTTGTATCTCAACCCTTCTCAAGTGCTTAGTGCTGCTGTTTGCGGCAAGCAAGTAGCTCCATAGTGACACAACCCTGAGCTGTTCTCTGCTCCCATTGCTCATGCTAGTGCTGAAGGGCCTCTTTATTAGTGTCATTGATGACCATGACCTTTCCGTTCAGTCTGTGCTAGAGTTCACGGTGCTCCCCCATGCTGGGGAGGAATCAGGCTGGGAGATCTGGGAGTGCTTCCTCCCCATCCACCTTCCAGCTTTAGGTGGGATGGAAAAATCTTCAGGCTACCTGCCTCCATTTCTTGAAGTGGAGGAGATGAAGGGAAATGGAGGAAAACCCCTTACATTGTTGTAATTTTTGAGACATAAATGGATTTGCTCTCAACGAAAAGCTTTTTTTTTTTTCCTCCTTGTGGCATTAGGGCTCAAGAAATTCCTTGGAAAATAATTTGTCAAGGCCCTGACTGATCAAAGAAGTATATAAAAGAACCTCTTTTTTTTTTTTTTTAAAGGGGAAAAAATCCCCCTCCGAGCTCAGAATGAATTGGCAATTCATTTACCAACTGTCAGATAAAGTAGCTCAATCCATATCACGTCTTTAGCTGGAGCTACGGCCAGAAGGAAGCAATTCTCAGCCCACTGTGTGTACATGTTTGGGGTATGTTAGTGATTAGGGTATTCCTGCCTGGGGGATGCAGAAAGATATGACTCAGATTCGCAAAAGAGCCATAAATCTCCCTCCTTTTAGTCAAAATGTGTGTTTTATAGCCATTTCCTGGCCAATTTCTGCCTTGAATAAATATGTAACGTATCTGTGTGCGTATAGTTTTTTTAGGTCCAAGTGTTGGGCTCCTTCTCAAGATTGAACGGTCTGCTCAGGAAAAGTTTGAATGTGGTTCTGTGCGATTCTTTCATTCTCAGAAAAATCCCTCCTTGAGCCTTAATTGGCTGAGCAGTCTTCTGGTGGCACCTGCTTTTGTTCTTGTTCATCTGTGGTGGGGAGACCTGCAAGGGGACTAGTCAGAGACACAATCTGAAGGACCCCAAAAGGCCATCCAGGCCCCAAGGCAGGATCCAACTAGACTGAAAACTGTGATTTTTTTTTTTTGGTCCAAAGGCTCTGGTGGGATTTTTGGTAATCCTAGCCGTGAGCCCGGCCTCACACAGCACCGGATTTGGATGTCAGCAGCAAGTGAAGCTCAAAAGTGCAGTAGATGCTCTGCTAACATCCCATGACTGGGCTGATGCTCACGCAGGAGCTGGGCTTACTGTGATTTTGGAGCCTGCCTGACTCTGCAGCTGAAATCATGTCTAGTTTCCAGTTTGTAAGTGACAGCAATACCTCCAGCCCAAGGTACCTGTGAGACTGCCTTTCCCCATCTCAAGCGCAGCAGCATCTATGCAGCTCTTCCCTCTTTATCCTCCTACCACACAACCCTTCCAATCAGCTTGGTATCTACCTGTTTATTAATCCCACAACTTCTTCTCCACGCTTATTTCCTCAGTCCCATCTCTGTCTGGGTGATATAAAAGGGATAACATAGACATGAAGGAAAAGGCAAGAGATGGATGGTAACAGAAGATGAAGTAAAGGCAGGGATATTTCTCTGTTCCTAGGTCCCTGTTGGAGGCTGCATGAGTAGAAATGCCCAGTGTCTTTTGTGTTATCTTTTGACGCTGATGGGCTGTAATTCTTCATTAAAATCAGATGAAGTTCTGAGAAATGCTCACCAGGAAGAGGCTGAAATATTTGTTGCTCTTAATGTTTACGCAGAGGATGAGTCTCGGGAAGTAGGAAGAACAACAGAACAACTCTGCCCTTGGAGAATAATATCACCAAAATTTCCATCAATGTCCTGCTCTTCTAAGTTGTGCAGGAGGCTGATTCCCCAGTAAAACAACAGGAAAACCCATTCTCTTTGCAACAAAAGCTGTAAAAGTTTAGGGTCTGGCATTGCTACTTTATTTTTAGCTCTTCCTTCTAATCCTTTAAGCCCATAGTTCCTTTCTGTTTCCTTTTCCCTTAAACCAGGAGCTGCAATCATTTGGCCCTGATTCAAAGTCTCAAAGCCAAAGACAAACCTCCTAGATCCCATGCCAGAGAAGTCTGGTAAGCGCCTAAGGTTTATCTCATAGGGGGTTTGATCTGAAAGCTGCTGAAGTTGGTGAGAATCTTACTACTAACCCAGAGGAGATTTTTTTTTTTTTTAAACTATGCCTTTAAATGCACCCTGCCTATCTGACAGTATTAGCATTCAGTGTGTACGTGTTATTTAGAAACAACACATGTGGCTGGAAGAAACAGTCTCAAAGTTTCCTAAACTTCGGTCTAAGACTAGAATTGATCTTACATATACAATGTGATATCTTGAATAAAGGATAAACCAAGAAAAACACAGTAAACTAATGTCTGAGGGGATGATGTGTTAGGAATTTCTTATAAAGGTAGATGGCTGAGGGCAGCATCATTCTCTGGAGTAAATATGCGTATGCACGTGTGGTTTGGATACTTTTCAGGGGAAAGGCACTGTCAGGTTGTCCTTTCTCTGCTGCTCTTTGCTGCTTTTCTATGACCTCTTTTCGATGAACATTGACTTCTTATTGTAGGTTTAGACTCTTCCATGAGACAATTCCAAAACATGAATAGTCCTGAGGCTCCCAGTGCCAGGAGATATTTATTAACTTGAATTATTTGCCTCTTTAGTGTTGCTAATACCTCTGTATTGGGCACTACTTTCATGGGTGGTGTTTATTAGCAGAAGAAATTCTAGGCATCTCCCAAGTCATGGGGTTAGTAATTCTGTACCTGGGGGGATAGTTTGATTTCAAATCAAGAAAGAGCAGATTTGAAAGCCTCCAGACAAGTGTCTTTCAGCTCTGGCTGCAGCTTATAGGTTTTTCCCTCCAGGGTATCTCTATTTAGGGCCCACTCATGTAAACATTTATAAGCACATGATGGATTTAACAATGATTCATCCTATTAAAGTCCAAGTGACTACTCAGAGGATGGTTTCCAGAACTAGGCAATAGATATAAAAAGGGCAGGGACTGTGACTCTTCTGTGCTATCTCAAGTGGCTAACACTTCAGACACAACAGGCTCAATTTCAGAGGAACTGGTCTCCCTTGGCTATACATTAAAGTTGCTTAGAAACAGCATTTTTTTTTTTTCCTCTAGGAAATCCTTTGTGTTCCAACATCCCAAATTGACTCAGATGTCTGAGGCAACCCAAGGTTTTTGGGCATCTCCAGTGATGGTTCAGAGCAGGCATCTCACATAAGTGGTCCCGGGAGAAGGAGAATAGGATGCAATTTTATGCACATCATGCTTTTATTATCAGCAAGGAAAAAAAAAAATCAAGCTGAGACATGCTAGTTTTCTGTATTTTTTTTTTTTGACCCAGAGGGCTTCAGAGCAGCAGTAGAGAAATACTACTTGGAAAACCTTTTCTACCCAGAGTTGTGACATTTGTGCTTTATCCAGCCCCAAACTGCAGCCAGTAAAGGACATGTTTGATCCCCAGCTCAGCACAGACATTTGGCAAGCTTCTTGTGTGCATGTCGGAAGCAGCAGCCAACAGTGGCGGCAGCTCCCACTCTGCACAGGGACCACATGCTGCACTGGAGAAGGCACTTAGCTCTCTGGGCTGCGTTCAAGCACTTCAAATACCACTGTGAAGTGGCCTATGTACCCAGAGCAGCTCTGTGCCCTCTGGTCTGGGAACCTGTGTTCTGGCTGAGAGAGGCAGTTTAAACTAGCTCTGTGCTGCTTCAGATGCACTGACAATGATGCCCCTACCTGGTGGTGTCACACAGAGCATCTCACCACTGCAAGCGTTCTCCATGACCTCGATGGGAGGTAGGGAAAAGCCAGGGATGGAGAGGAGGTAGCCCTGGACTAATTCTTAGCTTCTGTTTGTGAAAGACTATCAAAGCTATCTCAGGGGTGGAGATTTTTTGATGCCAGCTTGTGCATTTAAGCAGAGAACCTGTGAGGAATTTCAGGAGACATCTGTTTGGTCTTTTGCAAGCAGATGTGACCTTCACTGCTCATGCCCTCAGCTGGCTGGATGTCAGCCAGCTTGGCATTGGAAGGCATGTAGCTTTGTCAGGATGGTGCTCAGCCTGAGCTGTTACCAAAAATAGGAATTGAAAATAAATTCATTGCTTTTGAAAATGATTTTTTTTATAAATTAGAAGTTGTAGCTGTTTTACTAGCAAACAGCAGGTTTTTCGTGTGAGACTCAGATGAAAGCCAAAAAATAGTTGTCCAAAAATGAAGCTATGGCGAAATTAATCTTTTTTCATTACAAGATGATTCAATGCAGAGAAGTGTTTCACTTTTTTAATCATAGAACGGTTTGGGTTGGAAGGGACCTTAATGATCATCTAGTTCCAACACTCCTGCCATGGATAGGAACACCTTCCACAGGATCAGGGTGCTCAAGTCCCCATCCAACCTGGCCTTGATTTGTCAACTGCCTTCAGGTATATTGGGTAATTCAAGATAAAAATTATCATTCTGTTGAAAAGTTACATTTTCCTCTTGAAAAGTAGATATTAAGAGGACAGGCTTTCTCTGGGTACCAGCGAAGGGCTCCTGGAGATTTGTAGCTTCATTCTGTGGTAACAGGGAAAAGGAGTGAAGGGGGCTGATTTATATGTATATATAAAGTATATGTAAGGTTTCTATAAAACATTTTTAATCTGCTTGATTGGTGGGCAAGAAAACACTAAAGTAGAGATGCCAGCGTAATATCTTTGTGGGAGTTTAAACCTCTTCAGGCATTTGAAGAAGGTATCTATTGATACCATTGAGACTTCCACAGAAAGAAAAGTGGTAGCAGGATGTTACCAGGGAGAAAACACAAAAGCCAAAGACCCTTAGCATGGTCAGACAGCTTCTTTTTTTTGGGGGGGGGGGAGGGAAAGGGTTGCCAGGAAAAGCCTCAAGATGATCGTGGTAAGGTTGAGTGAGGGAACACCCGGGGAAGATTGATTAAGAGACGGCCAATATGTGTGTGTGATTTATGAGGAGTGGTCCTGGCTTTAGTAGGAGTTCTTTGGAGATATTGCTGCTATGGAGCAGGACAAAAAACTGCTGGATGCAATATAGTTACTAGATTGTCAAACATAACTTGATAAGTTTCCAGAAGTGAGATTATTAGCTTAGCAAGGGAGAAACAGAATATGAGGGCAAATAAGCTGTGGAGTAGAAACATGCCTCAAGAAGCTGCAATTCTCTTTATCCATTCAACTCAAAATTTATGAATATATAAGTGTATATATATGTGTACATAGATATAAATCTCTGTCTGCCTGTCCATCAAGCTATTTACTCAGTTAACATCATTCACTTCTGCTCCTCCTTCCTGGCAGCTGGGAGCAATTTGGTGTGGTGGAGGGATGGCTGCTTCATCTGGGGGAAGATTATTTCAGGGACTCCCAAGATGCCCCTTTAGGCTTGAGTTTTCTCATGCAAGGAGAGGGACTGCTGTCCTGTGTGTTGGCTGCTCAAGCTGTAAGCAGGAGGACGGTGTTTTGAGATACAGCAGCTGGTGAGTAGCCCTTTGTGCTCTGGGAATTGGGCATGTAGGCTGGGAATTGTGTAATGAAGTTGGGTGTGACCTGGGGGCCTGAACTCCAGCGAGTTCAGTTCCTCTCTCCTCTAGTCCATCTTGACTTTGTCGGTCTCCTCTGGTGCACACCTAGGCTGATTCCCCTTGGAGTAAATGCAGTGGCAGAAATCACACTGGAAGCAAAAGAAAATACATCTAGGCTGTACTCTCATCCCAACTCTGCTCCTCCACCTCCTGAGGGGCTTCCACCCCTTTGTTTTTCTCTTCACAACCATCATTTTGATCAGCTGTCTGTCTGGAATCTCTGAAAAGTTTCCTATGCAGGGGGTGAGCATCAAGTCCACTGGCACCAGCCCTTCCCTTTGAAGGTAAGCCACAGAGTCCCCAAGGAATGATGGCCACAAGTGGAAAGCCACAGCTCGGATAAATCCATCCCTCTCCTTTCAACTGCTTAACATTCTGTTCAAGGCACTGGAGCCTCCATTTTGGGATCTAATTGAATAACTAGACTGTGTCTGAAAGATGGCTAAATGAATACACAGTGCTTTCCAGCTGGATAAGGACAGGCGAGCAGATAAGAGAAGTCGGATAGCTTTGGTTTTTGGTGTGAACAATGACCTCAAGATATGCCTTATTAACTTTTTCAAAATGAAGGAATTTCAGTATCCCTGGAGCTTGCAAAGCTCAAGGGGCTGGAATATGCAGCCCTATATATATATCATTTTTCAAATATGCCAGTAGAATTTTTCATGATGTAATTTTTGTGTTGATTTGTTTTTATATAATTTTTAATTCTCTAGGGAATGACAATGACTGGGCTGTGTTCCCTCTCCTTTGATAAGGTTGTAACTTTTGGAATTTCAGATTTGGAGGTGAAGCTTTGAAAGATGCGTCCAAAAGGGAGTAAGGCAGAGACACAGACAGCTTTATAGACTTTGCTTCTGCTCTTACATGAGACAAGGCACCAAGGAGCTTCTTTCTGCTCTGCTCTCTAGGGTCCAAACAACAAGATCACTTTAATTCCTGGTCAATAATCACTCTTGGCACAAGTATGTACACTTCTGAAACCATACGATGAGACGTCAGAATACTTGCAAGGTCATATGGAGAGGCCAGACGACTAGAACAAAAGGGAAAGGAGGAAGGCATATAAAGCCTTCTCATAAATCGTAGAAATCTTTTGATGCCTTCAGCTCTAAAGCTACGATGGGGTAAAAAACGCAGCCAGAAAAAGATATAGGACACTAGGGTTCATTTTAGTAAGGAATCAGCTGGAAACTTAGACAAGATACAGTTGTGGCATCACTCTGTGGGAGGGATCATACTTAAAAACAATGATTCTTCTGCTTGTGGTCAGAAAGAAGGATGTTACTGTCCTATGGACTGGAGCAATCAGAATGAGCTCAGGTTCAAAGCATACCCTTTGGGGCAGAGGACGACCTCCAAACTGAGGTTTTCCAAATTAGGAAGGGACTGAGCAGGGTAAATGTCTTGTACTGGTCTTGGGGAGGAGGCTCAAAGTCAGTGGGGTCACTGTTTGGTTATTAGTAAGAATGGAATTCCAGGCTAAGTCTCCCTGACAGGGCAGTGAAATGGAGGCAGTTGCCAAGAAGGCCATGAGGGCCTCATGTGCTTTTAAAACCCAGCTAGATATTTTAATAGAAAAAGAACTGAATGCGGAGCTCAGAGGGAAGGGAGTGAAAGAAAATGGGGAGAGGGGTGAGGTGCAACAAGCTGTAACAGGGGTGTGTTTGGGGCTCTCAGCCCTTCTTGAGAACTCTCTGTATGGTTGTCTTCTGTGATCTGTGTCCTGACCTGTCTAATGCCTACCAGAAAGGGGCTTTTCCAACAAACTCCCACTCTGGCTTGCTGTGCGTGAGGCTGCCTTGAGCCAAGATCTGGGTAGAGCAGATCCAAATGGAGCAGGGCCCATGCGGTTTTCTGGGGGAATGAGCCCATGAGCTGCATCTTGTACTTGTGTCCAGCTGAAGAATGTTCCTACAAGTGCTGTAATCATCAACCTGCTGGAGAAAAAAAAAAATTAAATTGCCAAAGTGTATTTGGGAACATTCACCTTGCATATACTGTACCAGCATGTGCAATATCCTGACAAGAGCAGCACCTACCACACTTCCAGGGCAGTGTGGAATTGCTGGCAGTGTAACCCAACCGCTGTGTGTGCTTTCCTTGTGGGAGAAGACTCTACCTCCCAGAGAGATCAGGAGATCTTGAAGTCAGGGCTGGGTGTCCTCATCATCTAATTTTAGCAACTGAAAACTTAGGCATCAAATCCAAGATATTCATCCAGGCTTTTCTTCAAGAAACACACGTGTCCTTTGGCTCCTAGAGATGCTGCAGGTCAGTATGGCAGGTAAAGCACATGGTTGCAGGGATGGCCCAGCCGTGAGAGGTGGTGCTCTGCCTTTGGGTGAGGACATGGTGTTGGCACAGAGTCAGAATTCTGCTCCAAGCCTCTTGTATGACTAGACAGAAAGATAAACAGAAATAAGAAACAGTGGCTGGATCAACAGAAATGCAGCTTCTATTCTGGTATTTGCTCTTGGTGTTTATATTCTTGCAAAGCGGAGACAAAGTCAACAACAAACTATAATAATCGCAGCAGCAACAACAGAAAAATCCCCACTAGACCTGTTTCCTAGCTCATGCTTTGGCACAGACTGTCTGCTGCTTGCTGCTTGTGTTATAGCACTGCTTGGAAGCGATAAGAAGCACACAACCTCCTGTACTTTGAAGTGCACTAGAAATAGAAAGAGAGATACAGCCCTACAAAAGGAAGCCGACTGGCTTGAGGCTTTCCCCAGGGCTGACTTTGTGGTTCAACACCCTGGAGCCCAATGCAATATTGCAAATCAAGGACAACTTTTCCTTTCTCTTTGATGGACAGTAAGTTAATCTGCTAGCCAAAACTGAAATATCTCTGCTCTAACCAAAGATGCTGAGATTGAGGCATCAGCGAGGTGAATGGAACATAGACCACTGACACAACCATGCTTTGGCTGAAGCCCTTTGGTCTAGGACCTCCTTTTCACTTTAGGTATAAGGTAGCTGTGGACTTCTGAGTGTTAGAAAAATGATGGATTCTTTAGCAGAAAGTTCCATGGATCACCAAAGTACAATGATAAAATAGAAGACAATTCCTTCCTGTTTGGAAAAGAGGAGCTTTGTGCAGCTTGTGGTTCATCAGATCTGGCCCCTCTTGGGCTCCTACAGTTCTTCACTGAGTCTGTTGCTTTTTTCTTGCTGTTTTTCCCACAGATGGCAAATCCCTTCTAAACCAACATCTACAGAGACTGACAAACGTGCTAGGTGATGGAGTGAGGAACTTTTCCAGCAGATGTGGGCTTGAGCTTGCAAGACCAATGGAGAGTGGTGGATCCCCTGGTTTCCCTGTACTTGATGAGGTGTGCAGGAGACAGAGAAGGCTTCTATAAAGCCAAGAATTCTGCCTAAGGACTAGCCTTAGGGAGCATCTATATTTCACCAAGCCTCAGACCAGTAAAAAACACCTAATACTTAACACTGACTGTTAGTTTAGATCCATTGATCTCTAGAGGTCATCCACAAGCTCAGTGAAGACCACCACACTTGCACAAATTACAAACCAAGCCTGATGCTGGGCACGTGCTGAACTCAGGCTACTGCGTCTCCACCAGCATTGTTGTCCTTCATTCAGCACAAGCTCACTGTGCATTTACATTTTAGGTAATTATGCACCTGCTCAACTATTTCACAGAGAGATTGATACCTGCATGAGAATTAGGTATTCTCATTTTTCACCCCACTGACACATATATTCTTCTACCCTCCAAAGCAAGCATTTCAGCAAGCAGAAAGGTGAGGACTGCTTTCCATGAATAATTTTGCTCTGTTCTTAAAGAGACCTGGGAAAATCTGTGGAAACTTTCTTGCTGACCCAAGTGAATTGAGAGAAAGAAAACATTGCTTTAGAGTAAAAAAAGCGAAATGTTTTTGTTTTTTCTTGAGTTCAGAGATGAACATGAAAGGCAATCCATGAGGGAAAGAGGAATGGCTGTCTGTAGAAACCACAAAAAAAGCTTTCTAGGACTTGGCTAAAATCTTGCGGCGCTAGGATTAATCACTGGTTTGCAGCCTGGATGTCAACAAGAGTCATGCATGAACCGCTGCTCTACAAAATGGGCCACATACTGTGGGACAGGGAATAGGGGTTTATCACTGTTGGACAGACAAACAAGTGGAATCATAGAAGCATAGAATGGTTCGGGTTGGAGGATACTTCAAAAAAATCATCAAATTCCAACATCTCTCCCATGAACAGGACACCTCCCACTGGACCAGGTTGCTTAAAGGCCCATCCAACCTGACCTTCAACACTTCTAGGGATGGGACAGCAACGACTTCTGGGCAACATTTTCCAGTGCCTCATTGCTTTCTTAGTAAAGAACTTTTCCTTATATCTAATCTAAATTTAACTTCTTTCTTGTTAAATCCACTACCCCCTATCCTATGACTGCATGCCCTTTTAAAAGGTCCCTCTCCAGGTTTCTTGTAGGCCCCTTATAGTTACTGGAAACCTGCTATATGATGTCCCTGGAGCCTTCTCTTCTCCAGGCTGAACAACCCGGACTATCATGGTCTGTCCTCATAGGAGAGGTGTTCTGTCTCTCTGATAATCTTTGTGGGCCTCCTCTGCATGTGCTCCAACAGGTCTGTGTCCCTCTTGTGCTGAGGACTCCAGAGCTGGACCCAGTGCTTAAGGTAGGGTCTCACCAGAGTAGACTAGAAGGCTAGAATCGTCTCCCTCGACCTGCTGGCCCTGCTGGTTTTGATCAGCCCACGGCACAGTTGGCTTTCTGGGCTGTAAGTGCACATTGTCAGCTCATGTCCAGCTTTTCACTCACCAAATAGACAACTGGTGTTTGATCAAAGTTAATTCAGTCTGGATCTGAGCTTGCTAATCTCTGCTAAAATCCTAACCTCGTCCCTCCTCTTCTACCCCTTTCCAGCTCAAAGAAGGGGGGAACAAAATAAAAGGAAGTGGTTGAAAAAAGTCTTCAAAGAGGAAATTCTTGTCTAATTCTAGGTCATGGCAGGGGCTGTGTGTTCCGCACAAGGAAGCGATAGAATCTACCACAAATGGAAAAGCCATTGGCCATTTCTAATTCAGCACTAAAGGCTTCCTCCCATCTGGCCCTGAAAAGGGAGAAAGAGAAGCGTTTTTGTGCATGGAAAGGGTGGCTCGTTACATGTGAGGAATCATGTCCTGTCTGCCTGAGGAGGCAGGATGTCAGGCTCTGGAAGCCAAGCATTTATTTTGGAAAAGCAAGCTCCAAATTTCTCATCTGTGCATGGATGTGCTTCACTTCCCTCTTCTTTTGTGCCTTTCTGGCCAGCATTCCAGGGAGGAAGAGGAGCTGTGCCCTGGCCCTCCCTAGAGCACAGTGTCACTGTCACCTGTTGGCAGCGAAGCTCCTGGCAGAGGAGGGTGAAGCTGGAAGCTGGTTTCCTCTTCTCAAACTTGTTGTGGTGCTGCCCTGCTGCAAAGCTTTGGCTTCTTTGGTTTCCCACACTTCGCCTTGCTCACTGCTTCCAGGAGTTTCCAAAGTGCTTTGTGTGAAGCCAAAACACCTGCTCTGTGAACTCAGATCCTTGAGGGAAGTTGGCAGAGATGCTCCTCCTGGCATGGTATTATTTTTTAAATATTGCAGGTACATGTGATTCTGTGTCTCTCTCCTGAAGCATCTGGCGCACAGCCTCATTAGTTATCTCTTCTTTCTCTTAGCCAATGTCTCTCTCCCCACCCCTCCCCTTGCTGCATTTTCACTGCAGAATTGGCAGTAGATTACCTATGACAGATGTCTCAGCTTGAACCCTCTGTCCTGGCTCCACGAGCGTGCCATCTCACAGCCAGCAGTCACCTCTTGCCTCCAAGAGGTGCCTGCTCTCTACCAGCCAATGTCACTTCCAGAGCTCTGCTTTTCCTGCAGGATGAATAACTGTATTGCTTGGCTGTGTCAGCCCTTACTTCTGCCTATTGTGACTGTCTGAAGTCAGTCCAGGAGTCTGATCTTGAATTAGAGAATGACAGCAAGGACTTAATCTCATGTACAATTAGCGGTGGAGACTCGGCTCTAGAGATACAAGCGAAGCGATGCAGCTTCTGCTATTTGCTTTTTCAGCAACAGCCCAATAATTCTCTAAATCCAAACTTTGGATCTGTCGGTTATTATTTTGGAAAGGGGAAGAAAAATATCAAAACTTAAGCCTGTTGCAGCCCCTTGAAGTGGACTCAAATGGAAATAAAAGCCCTTTGCGGAGTAAGCTTTGGACTGATTTTTCATTTCATGTCCAAAAATTACTTGGAAAGATCATGTCGGCCAAAGGCCAGGGTTTAGTCTGTGTACCTGTGCTGCTGCCCAGATGGAGAAGAAAAAGAACAGATGCATCGACATGGAGAGGATTTCAGAATGTGTTTTCAAAGCCTCCTGCTCACTGAAAGGACTGGAAAGCAATTAGAAAACATATCTAGGGTTTCCTTTGAACATAAGGAAAAAATTGACTAGGAAAGTGTCAACATGGTGCCTTTCCAGGCTTACCACAGTGGGGAAATGTCATTTTCTTGCTAGGAACTCAACCCAAACTTTCCCTTGGGTCATGTCTCTCTGTATTGAACAGGCTGGTGTGGGAGGAGACAAGCACGTGGGAAGCCGCATGAAGATTTTTGGCCATCCTGTAATGGAGGTTAAAGTTGGTAAATGGTTTTGTATTTTTTTTTCGTATTGCTTTGCCCAAGTGTCCAAAGAGGTCTTTGGTTGTAGTGTTCTCACAGGTTCACTAGAAGGAAAAAGAAGGAAAATTCTTTGGCTGTCTCAGTTTGGCTGTTGGTAGAAAAGGCTGGCTGAGACTCGCAGCCAAAGAGGAAGGCTGAGCAGTCACACCTACCATAGGTGGTGCATGTGCTCTGTTGGATGGTACAAGTGGGCTCTTGCTTTCTAGTCCTTCAGTGTATCTACATAATTCCTACCCAAGCCATCCTCTGCCAGCAACTTCAGTGTCTCTCTTTGACCACAGGTAGATCTTCCACCTCGTACTGCAGACGATGTGTTTCTGACTAGCTCCCTTGCCTCCAGACTAATGAAAACATGGATGGATAAATGAATGCTGTGCAACCACTGTCCTGTCTCACTCACGAAAGGCAGGAGGCGCAGGGGACCAGCACCTTCCTGCCCAGGCTATAGCATCAGTATGGCTTCAAATTCTGACAGCCAGCTTCTTTGGACCTTGGACATGGAAATCAAACTCCCTTCCTCTTCTCAATCTTTTAGGCATACTTGTTTTTCCATTACAAAGAGAGAAATTTTGCAGAATAGGGCTTCAAATGTTTCTTTTGCTGCTCTGTTAACTATAGGCACAGAAAGCAAGCAAGCAGACGTTTAGACTAGTATCAACAGTGATTTCTATGGAAACCATGGAGTTTTTTAACAATTCGGGAGACTGATGATGTATGTTCACTGAAGATGAAGTTCTGGAAGCTGGAGTTAGTGCTGGAATTCACTGAGTTAATGCTGAAACCAGTGGATCTAACGTAGAAAACAGTGTGGCTTGCAGTGAAATGTTCTAAGGCCAACCACACAAATAAGGTAAAGCCAATATGAAACAAAACATTAAAGTTAACCAAAACCAATCAAATGGAGGGCTAATGTCCAATCTTAGATATATGGACATAAAACCCTATTTTCTCTTTATAAAAATATCACTTTACAACCTTCTTCCAGCATTTCTTAGCCTAAATGTTGTATTCTGTTCCCCCCACACTGAAGACCCACATATTCTGCCACTGCGGACTAAGTTTTGGGATAACAGAGGATGGGCCTTAATATGTCCAGAAACCATGCACAGTGAGAAAAGAAGAATTGACCAGTGTGTCAAGTCTATTTTTACAGTGTCCAGTGATGTATTTGAGCTGCCACAAAATGTCAAATGCAATGAAGACTGAATCGATACAGACTCTAGCCTTTGTTGTGGGAAATTATGGAAGTTCCCCACCTCCTTGAAAGAGACCCTAAGGAAGAGACACTGAGGTCTAAGACCCAGGTCTTGCATTACATTTACCCTCTAAATTTTGCCTCAATTCTTCTCTGCAAGTGGATTTAAGGACTTTATCTTTCATTCTCAGCTTACTGAGGATGTGTAAATTATTATGTCCTAACTTGTAAAAGAAAAATACATGCACCCATCATCACTGATACCATCCAAGAGTTTTTAGGCTTGAATGTCTAATGAGGAAACACCAATGCCTTGGTTGTAGTGCTGGAAGTGACAGCTTGAACAGAAATTGTAACTGCTGCTGTGCAGAGCACAGGGGAGGAGCAGGAAAGATTTTTACCCTACTTGTTTCCCCTCACCTGTGCTGGGGCAGCCAGACCTTTGCACCTGCTGAGCTTTGAGGTTCTTGCTCATTGGAGGTCCTCAGCAGAGCTATGGACAGGTGAATCAGGGCTTGGGGAGGCTGTTCCTGATCTCGGCACCAGGATCAGCTTTGGCTTTTTTATCTCCTGAAGTGTCTTGGAAATGCAGGAAAGCTGCATCCCAGCGTAGTTACTGGTGTGTTGATGTGACCTGAGGGAGGAAGGCAGAGCAAGAGTTCAAACCAGTCTTACGTGTCCTGAACTTCCCAGGCTACAGGTGATCTTGGAGGGCAATTCTGCTTTCAATTCTGCTACCACTAACCTAGAGAGCCTCACTTTGGTGGGCTCATACTCAGCTTACCATAACTGTGCTAACTGGTAGCTTATGCTAACAAAGGGGGCTTGAATAAACCTGAGTATGATGTGTGTCTTTGTATGGAAGAGAGAAAATTCCTCAGCACAGCAGTGGTAAACTCATGTATAGAAGAGCTCTGCCTGAAAAATTGTCTGTCTTCAGCTGTCATCTAACATAAGAGAGGCAGGATGGAGAGGGAATAGCTTTTCTTACCTCTTTAGACTCTTGCAGCTACAACAGCACTAAAGCAAAAGTGGATCAATATGCAGAGAGGGAGAAAAAGTTGTCTCTTTAGAGAGACAAGCAGACAGACAAATAGACAGCTAGCCAGATTCTTCTCTGTTATATGCATGTAACTCCAAAGCTATTAAAGGAACTATTTGTAACTATGAACAGAATCAAACTGCTGGCATAGTTCACTGTAAAAGATTTTCAGTTCAATCTTTGATGGCATTTTAACAGTAATAGCTACTCATCAGCAATGTCAGGGTTAAATACTCCCAGCATGTGTGCAATTGCAGAAATACCCTGAGAAGAACCAAGGAAATATTTCCATCTTAAACTCCGATAAGGAGTGAAAACGTGCAACTCATTCCATATGGTGGCTGAAAGCTCTGAGCCAAGCAGAAAGCCGCGGAGTCTGCCAATGCGTAAGAACTCGCAAGCCTGATAAATGAGCGCGTTGCTTTGGGAAAGCCAGAGACGAAGTCACACTAGAAAGAAGAAAACAGAAGAAAAGTGAGGAGTCTCTTTTATTTTTTTTTCTTAAAAAAAAAAAAAAGCCAAGACCTGCCCATTTTTCTTGTTGGATGGCAGCAAGAATTTCTGGAAACGCTTTACATGTCAAAGATTCAACCAAGCTGGGATGTTTGTGGACAAGCCATTAGGCAATGAAAATATAAATCAGGAAAAAGCAGGCAAAAGAGTTTATCTTCTCTCCTGCTTTACAAAAGTGATCCTGGACTGAGATGGCTGCATTCTTTTGGGATACCCTGCGCGAGCCAGGATGGAAGCTCTTACAAAGTGGAGATGGACCATTCTCTGGTTTCTCCATCACTGACATGGAAGATAATGCTGTGCTTGGTCATGCAGCAGAGAGGGAAAAGGCACCAGGGGAGAGCCGGAGGACAGCTATGGCTATTGAAACATCTGAGCACTGGGCGTCCTCCAGCAGCAAGATGCAGGCTCCCAGCTTCTCTCCAGGACCGTGACCACCCCCAGCACCAGGCATGGGTGCTCTGCCAAACAGAAGTGGGGCCGTGTCTGGCACCTGGGGTCAGGGAGCAGGGGATTGCTGGGCTGTGCTGGAAGGGAGCAGAGGGTCAGAGCAGATTGTGTGTCTCCTGCTCAGTGCCTGAGATTTGACAGGTCTGCATTCTTGGTTGAAGGGATCTGGCTGTACAATCGATTTCTGAAGAGGAGTGGGTAAATTCACAGCTTGGCTGCTTGGAGGAAAGGCTGTGCCTTTGAAGAAGTCTTTTGACGGTTAAGTAAGTCGCCTCCTACAACCCGAACATGCTCCCACATTAAGTCAAATCACAAATAGAAAAGGAAATTACCATACAAACAAAACCAACTCCCCTGTTCCTTCTCAGAACAGGGATTTGTCATCCAGGAGCTGCTTTGAAGCTGTGACTATAAAAGCACTTGTTTCCTGGGATGGACAGCAATAAGAAATCTTAGCTGGCTCATTTACCTAAGCAAATTGGTTGTAATTAGTGTCCTGCTACATAAACACTTCTATGTGGGCAGAAAGCAGTTTGACCTGTGCCAGCCTGAAGACTTCATCCAAACAGGGCGTGCAAAGCCAAGAGCATTTTGTTGGGCTAAAAAAAGCAACAAAAAGACCAAACCATGCAGGTTGTAAATTGCTAGGGAAGGGTGATAACTGGTACATGAACTGGCCAATATAGTCTGTCTGGAAAGCTGAAAAGAATCCCGCCCTCTCTTGAGCCTAAAATATTTCTTTCTCCGGAATACCTTATTTTCCAGCTATGTGCCACGTTCATTCACTTGCCAAAAGGTTTGTTCTCTAGTCTGTGCTTCTATCTGGCAGCTGCTGACAAAACTGGCCTCTTAAAATCTCCCTGGCAAAAGGGCAATATGTTTCCTGTATTTGGTGTGTTGTGCTAGGACACAGCACCATCGCTGGAGGGATTTAAAAAATGGGTTGGTGATGTAGGTGCTCAGGGATATGGTTTAGTGATGGACAGGTATTGTTAGACTTGATGATCTCGAAGATCTTTTCTAACCAAATGATTCCACGACAGCTGTGTTCTTACAGCAGTACCTGGCCATCCAGGCTATACCTGGCTTAAAAATAAGGGCATGTTATTTGCCCAGGTGTGCTGGAGGGGGTTTGGACAGAAGGAGGTAGTTTTTTTTGGGATGGAGAGATGAGTGTGGATTAGTGGCTGCAGTGGGCTGAGGGGACCTTCATGATATGGGTTCTCAGCTGTGGTCAGGCTGGAGCAATGTCCTTAGCAGAGGAAAAGTGTCCCTGCCCCACCTGGACATATAGAAGGTGAAGATGCGATGGAGAATCAGCAGTGGAGCAGGGAGGTGCAGGGATTTAGGAAGCTAATTCAAGGGAGGTGTCTTGTACCATGTAGGGATTCTCAGGTCTGTTCAGTGTCCTGAACCTGCTTGGCCCTCCTGGGGAGATCTTAAGGGCTTTATTAAATCAACAGGCTGTGCCAAGACTTACTACTCTGGTTGCTGCTAAACCAGAGTGAGACATTCCACCAGCCTGCTCCTGAGCGTTTTCCGTCCCACGTAGCAGCCCTGCTCTTTGCAGTGTAATTCAGGTGCCATTTCCCCCCTGCCTAAGCTCTGGCAAGATGCTCCACTTTGGCCATAGCTGTTGTCTACCCTCCAGATCATCCAGCTTCCCCTGCTACTCTGCTGTGGCTGCTGCAGGGCTGTTGCCTAATGCAACTGTGGATGCTCCCAGGCTTATGACAGGGAGGTGCTGTGTAATCCAGCCCCTCCATGCCCACAAGCTTGACATTTATTAATTGCTAAGGCTTTCTTGAGCCGGTACAAGACACTGCAGGGAAGTTCTCTCTAGGCCCTGGACGGCCAAAAATTCAGTGGGTGGAAAATCCTCATAGTCTAAATGACTTCTCAGATGATGGTCCCTTTGATTTCCGTTTAAGAATAAGTTAAAGAGCTAATTTTGATTATGACATCTCTCTGGTCTTGCAAAATACTCCCCCACTAAAAGGCATAGGCCTAAATCTTAGGGCCAGATTGTTCTTTGTATTTTATTTGATGCCATCATTTACAACTCTGAATAATGCCTGTAAATATATTCATTTTCACAATCCATTCTCCCACGCAGCCTCTGTGTGGCTGAAGAGATCTTGCCAAAGATCTCAAAGGCACCTAATTTTCACCAATGACAGAGAGTTAGATGCCTAAATACCATTAGGTTTGTACCCAGCTTGCTTCATGTTAGCCCTTTTTTTATTACACAACTGAGTACCTGTAATGGATGGAGAATTCCCTGAGCTGTGGTCTGGGAAATTCCAGATGTGTTGTTCTCTAGCTGCTGCTGGAAGTTCACCATCAGGTTTGTGCCATATCAAGAAGCCATCAAGAGATCTGTGTGATCTCCTGCACCAACACAAATATTAACCCAATCAAATGTGACTACTGAGGAATCCACCTCATTTTCTAGCCATTTATTTCAAGCAGATGACGTTCCAGGTTGCTCAAATATATTTGAGGCTCATCTAAAGCATCTTTGAGTGCAAACAGCTGGTTCCTTCAGATTAAAGATAGTTGTCAGCTCTGCCTAAATGTATAATCTTAATGTGAGGTGGATCTTCGCTCCCTGCCACCCAGCTCCAACCAGGTATCGTGTCAAGGTTGGTCTCAGCAGGCTCCTAGTTGTTGCATGGATATATCACTTTTGTGGTAATGTGGATCCATTTGAAATGCTTGTTTCCCTATAAAGATTTGATCTCCTTGACATAATGAAGTACTATGAAGTAGAGCTTTGCTTTGAGAATAATTCTTAGTCCTTTTTTCTTTACCATCCTTTGGAATGACTCTTTGCTACTTGTGGTGATGGTGCTTTAGGTCACCTGTGATATCTGGTATCCCATGCTCCTGCAAAAACAATGCAACTTTCTGCCATGCCTGTAATGTTAGTATTGTAAAATTGAAGAAGGGTTTGAGTTGGAAGGAACCTTAAAGCCCACGTAGTTCCAACCCCCTGCCATGGGCAGGAGCACTTCCCACCGGATCAGGCTACTCAAAACCCCATCTAACCTGGCCTTGAACACCTCCAGGGATGGGGCAGCCGTGACTTCTCAGGGTAACCTGGGCCAGGGCCTCCCCACCCTCACAGGAAAACGTTTCTTCCTAATATCTCATCTAAATCTCCCCTCTTTCAGCTTAAACACTACATTAAGCTGTTTCCCCAGGCTGAAGCTTATCTCTCGCACTTTGGCTATGCTGGTCCCTGCCGTCACCATAATTGCAGGAAACTCAGCTGCATGTTTTGTGAACTAGGATGATATGATGTTTTCCCCTGATACTTATTTTTTAAAGCATTGCCAACTTAAGCAATCAGAAAACTGTAGAAAACATCGCAACATTTGTTTTTCAAGGTTTTCTTCCCAGTTAGAGAAAATTCCTTCAATGAAACCTCCCTTTTGAAGGACTTTTTGAGACTGGAGCTTGGAAGATGTGTCAGTCTCCTGACCTGAGGTTCTGGCTCTGTCTTCTAGATGGAGAAGATACAGCTTGTAAGATAGTTCTGCATCTTTTGAGCCTAAACCACAATCTAGGCTTGCCCTGGCCTAGTGCCTTTTGGAAAGAGTGGATCTGTTAGAGGTCATGCTGTGTAGACATCAGAAGAGGTGGATTTGCTCAGATCAAAGATGCATCCAGCCCAGTATCCTGTCTCTAATGAGCCAGTAGCAAACGCTTAGGGCAATATAAGACTGCTGCAAGCCCCTGGTGATACTTCATATGACTCTTCCAACTCATGGCAATTTGCAGCTGAAGGACTTCCTGAGCTATGGGATCATATCCACACCCTTGTGTAAAATTGCCCTTAATGGATCTTTCAATGTCTTTAATTGTTATTTGAACCCATTCATGCTTTTGGCTTCTACAATGTCCTATGACAATGAGTTCTACCACTTAATTATGTGTTGTTTAAAAACCTAACCATAGATCAGAATAGCCTTCAATTATAATAAAAGCCTTGAATTTGGATAAGATTGCCAGCATGGATAAAGTCTACATAATAACATTCATGTACTATGTCTACAGCAACAGGAGCATCATACCAAGTGTGGGGAATACATATGACTAGTTTATGGCAAGATCTTGAAGAGACACTGGTAATTCAGGATCCTTCAGCTCTCAGCTGCCTGATGGCATGTTCTTTGGTAGGTCTGGTTTATACAGAGCTGTCCATCTGTTTTCTTTCCCCCAGCGCAGTTAGCAGGAAAGGTTTATCCATCTTTGCAGACTGCTGTGGTCTCTTTTGTTTAAGGAGAAAGGTCAGGGTAATGGATGCTTTTCCTATGACTTATGCTTCCCTGTGAATCTGCAATGGCTTGAGGAGCAATTCTGCTCTGCACTGCAGTTGTGTTTTGAGCCTGCCCACTGATTCTGTGCTTATGGATAGGTCTGGAAGAGCTTCCTTGTGAAAACAGGCATAGGCTTGGGTTTATTACTCACGGGCCGTGGAGGAATGGCTGGCTCTGTCAGAGAACTCTGCTGGGAAAATAATTTCTGGTTAGGACCTTACCTTAAGGTGAGAGCTTGCACTTGCTTTGAAGACCAACCTCACCCACCTCCTGTTTGTCTCTGCCCAAACCAGGGTTAGCAAGAACTTGCTGGGATGAGCCCTCATTCACCTGAGGTACCCTGAGGCATGGGAGACAGAGGTCTACCTCTGGTTCCTCATCCTGTAGGCAGCTCACAGAAGGGCTTCCAATCTTTCAGAGCAACACAGCTTGGCCTTCATATGGTAAGGGAATATGTCCTGTATCCTCAAGGTAGCTCTGAGAGCTAGATCTGATCTGCTTCTTGGTATTTTTGTGGATAGATGCAGTTGGACTCACAGATCTAAGGTCTTTTCCATCCAAATGATTCTATGATTTTTACTTTTTCTTCCCAAGAACTGTTCTTGGCAGTGACAAAGTGCATGCAATTCTGCAATGTTTTCTGTTGGAAAAAACAACCTTTATTATTTTTTTTTTCCTTCAGGGTGCTGGTAACCTGGGCACCACCAGCTCCTCAGTGTTTCTCTGGTCAGTTTTCTGTCATGAGTTTTTGAGGGAAGAAAGGTGGTTTGACTGCTTATTCCTTCTAGCTAAGTAAAATCATCTGCACTGGTAAATTCTCCAGGAGATGTACAGTTCATTGCTTGTCAGGCCAGGATATTAAATTAAGCAATTTTCATCAGATAACACATCTTCTGGTTCATGTAAAATGTCCAGCAAATCGCTGCACTCATAACTCAGCTTGATTGAAAGTGAGCTGCTAATCCATTTCACTTTGGAGATACCAAAGAGCATGGCAGAGGGGCCATCTCTGCAGGAGACTCCTATTTGCAGCCACGCACGTGAATGCGCTCCCCTTGGGCTCTCCTCCCCTCTCTGCATCCCCCTGCGAGGGCAGCTCTTGCTGCCAGTCCTTGCTGACCCTTTCAAAGCTACATAGTGTGCTACGCGGGGAGTCCTTTTAAGCAATGAAACCTCCATTTGGGGAAATCATTCTGCTTTGGTTCCCTCTTGGCAGATGTGGATGGTGGAAACCTCTGGTAAGGCTCGTCTCTGCATTGCTGTCCCGATGTTCTCTTTTGTGGCCATGAGCTCCTGCCCCATCCAGAGCTTTGGTGTCCCCGCCAGCCCATGGGAATGCCTTGCCTGGAGCAGCCAGCCAGTGCTGCCACCACTCTGTGGCAGCCTGCCCTCCCATCGCAGCCAAACCGAGTACCCAAAGTTAGGGCGTGAATTAGGACATTCAAATTTTGTAACTTGGAATGAGTCATGAAAGCATCTGAAAACATTCTTGTTGTCATTAGCAATAATCCTGACAATGGTGCTAGTAGGGGAACTTTTTATTTGTTGATGCTTTACAGGTTCACACTGTTCCAGCCTCCCCAAACAGGAACCATTTTCAATTTCTTCTATTTCTTTTTTAATTAGAGCTGAGTTACCCTGTAATTGCATGACTACAGAAGCTGGGGCTTGAGAAAAGCAAAATAAGTCTGCTGTCATGAGGTTTAGGAAAGGGACACGAGTTCTTTCCCAGGGTCAGCCTGTTTCTGAAGAAGCCTTTCTCCTAATAGAGTTAAGACAAATGATTTCAGCTACATTGAGTGAATTGGGCATTTTGCCTTTATGGGTATTCGTGGCCCATTGGGGACTACTTGCTATACTACTCCGGCAGAGTGGTTGTGCAGCATAAACCTTCTAACCTAATTCCTTTCCCTTGAGCCAAGATGGAAAATACGCATCTTCAGAGCAAGAGATATGAGCCAGGGGCACCTCCGCACCTCTCCAACGTGATTAGCAAACCGGACATGAATTGCTTCATTAAAGCCAAACAACCCTGGGCAACCACATCATTATAAAAGACGCAGGAAATCCTATAGCCAGGCAGACCAGAGACATTCCCCCTCCCCCTGTGAGCAGAGCCTTCCTCTTCAAAACCCGATGACCTTCTGCTCGCTTGCTCCCCAACTCCTGCTGCTTTGCTGCAAGGCGAAAGCCCCATGTGATGCACAGAAGGGTAGGGCTTTATTGCCTTCTTCCCCTCCACGGGGGGCCCATTTTCAAAGCCCAGCTCTCTGTATCCAGCCCTGTCCTCTCGTAAAAGAACTTACAGCAAAACAAAATGACAGGTGAACAATCCCACGCGACTGGCTCCTGTCCCGATGGGAGGGTTGGGGCTGGGTGATGAACAGCCAGGGTTTCTGTCTTGGGCAGAGCGGGATGGGCAGTGGGAGGGAGCAGAGGGACAGGGCTGCTGTGAACAAGCTGCAATTAGGCTTGTTATTATTTCTTTGGTATATATTGTCTGTGCAAGTCACTATTATTATGGCACAGCAATAATATTGTGTCTCTACGTATAGTTCACCAAACTTCGAATGTTTTGCGTACCAATAATAATAGCAAGGGTATTTCTTCGCTTACGTACAAATAATAATAACAAGTGTAATTCCTTCCTTACTCAGATCTGAGTGCCCCATCAGTGTTTTCACAGCCATTCCATCTTGGCTTCTTCCCACTCAGCTTTTCATTACATCTTGCCAGCGCATTCTTGCTCTCATTGCCTGGTGCTGGGAGGATCCCGACTTCATGCTCTGCTGCCTGGAAAAATCCTGCCCCAAGTCCTTTTTTGGGTCTCAGCTCCTTAAAACTTTTTTGCAAATCCCACGTAATTTCATCTGCAAAAATACTAGGAGTAGTTTTGATTTAATAGAACAGGATTTAACCTGTTGTTGCCTTTATCAGCTGCTCTGGAAATAAGAGTTGAAACAGAGTCAGGTGCTTGGCAAATGTTCCCTCCTTTCCACGTTTCAGCTCTAACATCAATGACTTTTTCTGTTGGTTCAGTCTGTATTAGCCATGTCTGGATTTACACAGCGCTATTAAGTGAAGAGCATATTAACCTTCTTCAGACCATATGTTGCTGCTATAATGTATACAAATATGTTATAAGCCTCTGTAAAAAATAAAAACAAAAGCATCTTTGGACTTGTATCATTGCCAAGAGATTAAATGACAATATGTAAAAACTTGGCAGCCTTTCCACAGCAGGACTTTTGTCGTATAATGCTGTATCTACAAGGATTATCCTTTTAAGAAATTGGCAGTTGCCTCAGAAAGCACAGCCTCTAGCTTATAATTTTTCTTTTATCTTTTTTTTGGCAGCCTCTTGAAGCAAAATATCTCTTTGCCATTTCCAGACTGGAGACCGTGTTTTTTTTTATATACAGCAAAGTACCAATTCTACAAGCAACAGATTACTCCACTCAGCATCTTTGGGACACCCATTGATCAATGACAGGGAATTGAAGTCAGAGGAGGGGTGTCTTGGAAAATAAACTCTTCACATTCAGCTGACGAAGTGGGAAACATCCGCTGCTGGCTTGTGTCCACCTATTTTGATGGAGTTGTGCCAGTGCAGTGTTTGGCCTGGTGTCTTTCAAGTTGTTATTCTTTCATTGGTTATTTGCTAGAGTGTAGTGAAAGCCTGAGTTTTACATCTGCTTCCTCATGGACTTTCTTCCCTTCTATTTGTTTTTATATTTGGCTTTCTGGGTCGCAAACCCTGGTTTGATGGTGAACAGTTTTTTTGGGAACTGTGGGCCATGTGTGCATATAGGTGTAAACAGGGTTTATTATTCTAGACTCAACAGCAACGAGGTATTTTTGTGAAAAACTTTAATGCAGAAAAACTTTCTCTGAAGGAAAACCAGTATATATGTCATATTTCGTGGTCTGTTCAGCCTGGAGAAGAGGAGACTGAGGGGAGAGCTCATCACAGTTTTCTGCTTCCTCACGAGGGAAGGAGGAGGAGCAGGCACTGATCTCTTCTCTCTGGTGACCAATGACGTGACCTGAGGGAATAGCAGGAAGATGCACCAGGGGAGGATCAGGTTGGATATTAGGAGGGTGGTGGAGCACTGGAACAGCTCCCCAGGGAAGCAGTCACAGCGCCAAGCCTGACAGTGTTCCAGAAACATTCAGCCAATGCCCTCAGGCACTCTGTGTGAATGTTGGGGTTGTCCTGTGCAGGACAGGATTTGGACTCAATGATCCTTGTGTTTCCCTTCCCACTCAAGGCATTCTATGATTCTATATTTAAAAGCAGAAATTAGTCACAAGGATGCAGATGTGCTAAGCCCTGTTTAGTCTGCCTGCAGTTTAGATAGCAATTTACATAATTATCAATTAAACATAAACCAACAATCACTGTTGAGTTAATTGTAAAATGTGATAATAAATAAGTTAAATTGCTTAGATAACGATGAATTATCTTGCTGCCCTCCCATTTCCCAACATGCTCAGCCTTGATGACCAGAAAGAGCTCCCTCCACTGCAGGCTCACCCTCTCCATGGGATTGCAGGAGCTCTGATGGATTTAAATCCTGAAGATTAAGCAATGCTACTGAAAGGTAAGTAATTAAAAAGCCTGTAAAATTCCATTTTAAAATGCCTATCAACATTTCAGAAACAAAAAATGTAGCTGGGTATATGAAGACTGCTAGTTTGCCAAAAGGAGAAGGTGAATTTCAAATATAAAATGCTCCCCACCCAAGAGTGAGATCCAAATGGAATCACAAATCAGGTAGACATTCGGGTCCCAGACACGTTTAGCTTTTGATACCTGTAAAGCAGAACCCGCAGCAATGCACTTGACCTTCTGCATGGTTCCTGCAATAAGAGGAGGCCATGGGACCTGAAAGCTCCCCAGCAGAAAATGGTTTTGTAGTGTGCAGGCAAAAGAAGTTTGGTTATGGGCTTCCCAAAGAGGGAGCTTTGGAAAGAGGGGACAAAATTTACCATATCAACAGTCTTCAGAAAGATCTATGTTCAGAGACAATCTAAATTTTGTCAACATGCTTTCCGAGAGGATGGCTGAGGGCAACATCACAGTCCCTTGCTGGAGAAGCTCATCCAACAGCTTCTGCAAAGGGCAGAAGTTAGAAGAGCCCTTGGTGGCCAGCAATAAAGGTAATCCAAAGCCCCCTGATCCTCTGATAACAACAGTGGCTTGTAAGCACGTTTGGGGAGGGCTTATCCCTCCTTTGCAACAGAAGTGTGTGTTTGGCTGTAAATTTCTTCCAGCTGTAAAGCCAGAGAAAACACTGATAAGCTCTGCCTACTCCCCCCTCTCTGTCCCCCCAGCTGGGAATGATAGATTTACCAGAGGTAGCTCGATGTACCAGTTCCCTTCTCCTCCACTGTTGGAGCATATGGAATATATTGTGGTCTGAGAGAAATGCATCTTAAGAATTTCTCCTGTGTCTCTTCAGGAGTGTTTCAGGGTGGATTATAGCAGGTGTCACGAAATTGTGCATTTAAAGCAGGTTAAGTGACCGGTCATGGTCACCTACACCCAAAGTCACAGCAGACCTGTGCACCAGGTTCTAGAAGTTTTGCTGTTTCATGAGTTTGGGTGAGACTAGCAATGGAAGCTCCAAAATATTGGAAGGAAAAGACTTTCCAGCAAGAGGGGACAACAAGGAAATATCCAAGATCTGCCTGGAAAAAGCTGATCTTGCAGAGAATCTGTTCCTGGATTGTGGTAAGCAATTTCCATAATGTTCTATTTATTCTCTGTCTGTTGCCTGAAGAATAAAACTGGAACGCTCTTGTTGTGCCTCTGCAGTAAATGGGATTGCCTGGGAGCTGGATTGGTAAATGTGAATTACAGGAGATTTTCAGCTCTCAAGGAGTCTTCACTCATATAAACTTTTCTTTGAAGTTAGTAGCAATTTAGGTACTACCAGTAGTAGTATTTTCAACCAAAAGCGATAGGCCAAATCCTGCAGTTGGCCAGCACCTTCTGTTAAGGTACCCAGTACCAGAAAAGATGGAGTCATCCCCATGGGATAAATACTGTCTTTTTTTCACCAGTGGCTACAATTCGCTATGGGTAAGAAGCGGGATCAAGCTGAAACACTAGCGAAGGCACATCCATTATGAGCAGTCAGAGCTTAAGCTGCCAGGCTGATGGGAACTCAGAGTTGAGATAAAAATCTGTGCATTGACCCATGAGGCTGCATTATCCACTATATGGAAAACCACTGACCTAATCGTCTTCCAGGAAAAGGCACAGTGTATTGGAAAGCATACAGAGAAGCTTGGGGAGAAAATTAGGAAACACAGACCATTTCTCCCACTGGAAGATGTAGGAGCCACTGCAGACTTGGGGCAGGTGTTTCCGAAGTGGTTTCACATGTGGAGGAGTTTTCTCTGGTGGAGTTTTCACCTCAGCACTGACCAGGCCATGATTTTCTTCCCTCAGAGCATCCGGGATACCAGAATTGCATTCATTTTCACGTCAATCCTGGATGCAGAGGCAGGACTTAATGCAGGCTCTGTAGGGAAAGGCTGTGACATGCAACCCTGTTGTGTATCCCAATGTATTTTGATTTTCAAAGTCTGGGAGCATGCCTGGAGCCCATCACTGAGGAATGAGAAATGATATTAGGGTTTCTTCTCAAGTAACTCTCCTCATCTACAAATCAGACTTCCTGTTGCCCAGATTCCATTTGTAGTCAATAGATGAGCAGCCCAAGAGACCATCCTTCAAACCAACTGCCATTTTTAGGTGGGAAGAAAGGCCTTCTGAGGTGTCAGTTCCATCACACACACACTACCTACACATGTGGCCTGGGCACAGCCAGCTTTTGATGGCCAATGTTGAATAAACAACTCCCAGCCAGTATCAAGCCCTAGTATCAACCCTAATGTGTCAAGACACAGACTGGAAGGAGCATTTTCAAACTGGGCTATGAACAAATTCCTCTCACTCAGAAGTTTACATGAATTTGCTACTAAATTAAGAAAATTTAAAAGCTGCAGAGGTGTTGAACATCTCCAGGCACAAGAGATGTCGAACATCTTACACCTTGCCAGTGAGCCATGCTTAAAGGGTCAGGCAGCAGAGGTGCAATGAAATCAATAGAGTTGGAGTGGAGATCTTTGCAGATACAACAACTGGGTCATTTGGGTTTGTTTTTTGTTTTGGTTTGAGATTTTTTTTTTTGTAATATTGTTGCTGGCTTATTTTCCTTCTTTTTGTTTCTCTTTTATTTTTCCCCTCTCCTTTTCTGTTAAGTTTTCTGTTATCTTATAAATGTTTCAGGTGTAACTCTCGGGAAGGCTGAGATTTGAAGGGTAGCTGCAAGAGAATTGAGGTCTGCTAGTATTTGGCATGATTTGTATTAAGAAATATCTATGAGAGTAGAAAATAGGAGCCACATCCAATACACTAGGGAAGGGAACCAAGTCTTGCAGACAGGGCTGCAGGCTCCAGCTCTAACCCCGTCCTGACAATTGATACAGAAAAATACTGTGACTGTTGTATTACAGCACTAATGAGGAACGTGCATTCTCTCTTCTGATCAAAAGTCTAAACCACAGCATGCTCTCTGCTGCCCTGCCTCTGATCTGCAAATACATCGCTGGTTTTTATCACTCATTTTTGCTTTATCTGAGCGGAGCTGGTCTCAAGCGCTACAACCTGATTATCTCTGAGGAGGTTGCCAAAAGCATGTCGGGGATCGTTAAATGTAATAATAAAGGAAGCAGGAGGAATCAAGTGGTTTGAGTAGGAAATCAGAGGGAATTCCTGGCTGAGGTTGCCAGTCCAGTGAGGGCTGGGACTTGCAGCTTGCTGGGAAAGAGAAGGTCACAGCTCAGGACTCCTAAACCTTCTCAAATTAGTGATACGTTAAGTGAAAACATCAGTATGTGTCCTCTTCACAACCCACATTAAGAACATAGTTACAAACATGCATCTCATCTACAGGAACAAGTAGCATTTGAAGCTGAACTTCAAATCCCCACTTGGGCCACAAGTTTGGCTACATAAAAGTTCATATTACATTTTATTATGTAGTCTGCAGCTTTGAATTTGTTAGCGCTAAGGAAAGAAATGGTGTCAGTTCTGTTCACGTGAGAATGAGCAGCAGCACAGCTACGTTTATTTTGATGAATTAGAAAATAAGCAACAATAACCTTGGGCCAAAAAAACCTCCTACTCCGCTTGAAATGAGTTTCATTTTGTATTAAAAAAATCTTGAGCATAATTTTTAAGGAAAAGCAAAGACATTTTTAAGTAAAAGTGGACTGTAATTAAACACTTTGCTTTAAAACAGCAAAATGAAGTGTTGGAGTTTTCTCTGTTGTTGAGCTTGCCAAATAATTTGTACTTTAAAAATGTATGACAGAGTGGTTTGCTCTGGTTGAATTTCCACTTATTTTCCTTCAAAATATAACTCTAGCCAAAAAAAGTCTTTTAGCTCTAATCAAGATCAAATTAATCAAACCTTGTTTGCTACTGGCTTGTAGCTACCACGTTAGCCAAGGGGATCTTCTCCAATTAGAGAAATAAGGTTTTGATATGAACTTAAGGGTTTTATTGACCTTGTAACAACTTTCGTAGAAACAGGATAAAAACAGATTAAAGGCAAGAGTTGCTATTAAAACCAAGTCATCCTGAAGTAGGTAGAGTTTCTCAGAGCTTTTTAGCTCCTCAGACTCATTGAAGGGGAACTTAACACCTACAACCCTCTCTAAATTTGGGTGGAAATGCTCTTCATTGTATTTTAGTATCTCTCTTTCTGTTTTAGCAACAGTGTTTGCATTTCCAAGCAGCCCTGAGCCATCTCGGTTGTGGCAGGGGGATGCAGAAGTGCCTCTGCTCCAGAAGTCTCTGCTTTATGAAATGCTTTTTGTTGTATTTGTATTGTCGTATTCATATAAGTCGTATTTGACTTGTAGGGTTGTTTTTTATAAGTTGAAGTTGATCCACAAGGAGAGCTTGGTTTCCTGTGGCTTTGCGTCTCACAGCTGGATTATCACGTGCCTAATAAGGTGCGAGCTCTGATTGAAACATTTCCTTAGGTTGGGGCCTTTCGAACATCTCTGCCTTCTGTGCCTTTTCCAGCATCTAACAGACTCTCTGAGCTCCAGCTGTGGCCCCTCTCCCAGCCAGGCCAATAATACATTTTCCCTGTATCCAGCTGCCTACAGCCATCAAAATGAGCCAACTCATAATGCTTTTGAGACTTCTTCTGTCAGAGTTGATTGAAATGGAACCATGGTTTTCAAAAGTTATTACTGGAGGGTCCTGGGTGACCCACAGGGATGGTGAGATTCCTTACAAATGACTGAAAAAATGAGTTTTAGGTTGGGATCAGAGCTGGTGTGCTTCATCCCAGCAGGATGCTGGTTAGGAAAGCTCCCACATGGAGGAAAACAGTGAAGGAGTTTCAACTCTAACAGGGTTCAACTGACCATATGGTAAACCTAGACTTAGTAAATGAATATTTAGGACCAGGTGAAGAAAGATGGAACCACATGAAGGTGTTGGTCATACCTTAGGACAAAAGTTATGAACAGTATAGCGTGGGGACTGCCCAGGCAGAAGTCTAGTCCAGAGGGTGGAGTGATGGAAAGGCTGTTAGAGCAATAGGACACAGGGTAATGCAGCCCCTGTGCAGCCAAGTAGTGGGAGAAGGTCCTACCAGGGTAAGGCTTAATAAGACCGAACCAAACCCATGCAACTGGAGTGTGATTTGCCGCATGGGAAGGGAATTGCCCTGCAGGAGTAGTTTAAGATTCAGGCAAATTGTTTATTCTCAAGAGTCTGAGGAGTGCTTAATTCCTGTGATTTGAGGACAACCATGAACATGAGGTTGCCAACAGATTTACACCAGCCCAGGCCGTGTGTGTCCCATTTTGCTCACTGAAATATATTAATTTTAAACCAAGGATGCCTCAAAGCTGCCAGGATGCACAAAGGTTTTGAGAGTCTCTAAAACTGGGATATCATCTGAGTTCCAGACAGGATCCAGCTCTGGTGTGGTCATGTCTTTATTGAAATAGTTAATGACTGTTTTAAGTTATCATGGGGATTTTTAGTTGCCTACTAGAAATAAATTGCCTGGAGTTCACTACCTGCCTTCATCTCTCTGCATCATTTTCCCCGAAACAAAGAAACTATAAAAATGTTCCTGATCTCATTTCGAAGCTTCAGTGCTTACAAATAATTCTGTAATGCAGAAGATGAAGAGAATCAGGCCTTACTGCTCTAAATGCTTTGAATCTGTCAGAGTATGAGCCTAAAATCATTCCCCTTGCATGCATCCTGCCCACACAAGCTTCCCTTCTTCCCCTGCCGTTGATGAGGAGGGCTGATGGGAGGAAGGCCAGCACTGTCCCCTTTGTGTTTCAAGGAAAGTGAGTCTTGAAGCCAGCAAGTGGACAATACAACCTTCTCTCCTCCTTCTGCAGGATCATTTTGCAGAGCAGCCGGAGTTCCCTGGTGCTGCTGCTGCTCGCCGCAGGTTTTGGGATGCTGGCAGGATGGTTGGTGCAGGCAGGGACGCCAGGGTGCTGTCAGCAGCCGTCGGCATTCCCCTGGGACCGTGGCACCTTGTGTGTTTTGACAGGGGACAGGCTGTTCTCCTGCTGATAGGCTGTTGGACATGGTGTTCGCTGCCCGGCACGAGGAGAGGGAGGGAGTTTATAGACTGCAGGCACAGCTAAAGGTTAGGGATTTAGCAGTGACACATCCATCCAAAGTGACAAGTGCGAGGATCAATACTTCCATGCATTATTGCTCCTGGGGGGCTGGAGGTTGGCTTGCACCATCGCAGCTGTGTGGGGCCAGTGCTGTCCTGCCGAGACGCAGGGGAGGCGGACTGGAAGATGCAGCTTATAGAGACTCAGGGGTAGAGATATGCCTTTTGGCTGGCATCAGAGGAGAGAGCTGGGTTTTTAGGCTGCGTGCCATCAGTGCGGTTGCAATTTGGGGACATTCTCCAAAGCAGAAGCTGCCACCTTGGCTTCTGTGCGCCGTCTGGGTTGGTTCCAGGAGTAGGAGCTGGCTTCCAGCTTTTTTAGTTTCAATTTATTTCTTACGTTTGTCTTTCCTGATCAAGGAAAGAAGGGGAGGAAAGAGGCTGGGCTATTTGTCTATTTACGCACATTGTTTTTCTGCACGGTCCAGAATTACAGAACTTTCACTCCTCTGCTATGTTAACACCTGTCAGCTTAACCACTCTGAAAATCTCAGACGAATGTTGCCTCTGTTGCCTTTCTTGCATACATTAATGTGGTTTTAATTTGATGATTCCAGCACAGAGTCTTTGTAACGGTGATCCCAAAGCAAGCTCGATGCTCACAGGGAAATGTACCCCTAAGCAGTTCATCTTAACCTCGTCCATGAAGGGAATGGTCAGACCAGGCTGTGAATCATCCTGCAGGGGACCAATGGACCCAAAATGAGGGATGCAGAACCAGGCGGACACAGCCTCATTAGGAAACTCTGTGTAAGGTGTTGCAGCTGGATTGCCAAGCCAGTAAACCCATTAAAATCCTTGCTAAGGGAACAGAAGAGATTGCGATTGCATGTGTCACCTTCAAGCTAAGATTAATAATCATAATGAGGACAATGAATGATTTAAAGGATTTTACCAGCATAATTAATACTGATTTATATCACAGAGTAGCAGAGAGACAGGCTGTGATAGAATGAGTGGATGAAGCTTCTGAATGAGACAGGGAAGGGGATGACAGTGGGGAGTGAAAAATGAAATGTGCTTGCTAAAAAAAGCGAGTGTAGCTGGCTTGAGTACTGCTTGGAGCAAAGCAGGTGACATAAATAATACCAGTGTATCTGCCATTCCCCTTAACAGGGATCACTCACTCTGTAATTAGATGGAGTTATTAGTGTCTTCAATTGCTGTGTGAGGGGAAATAGAGTTCTGTAAGACAGAAAGTAAGTGTCTCTTCATCCAGTGGAGCCAATTAAATGACAGTGAGGAAGAAAACTAGCTTAGTCTAGGTTAAAAAAAAGGCTGTGTGTGTTATATGACTTTGAGGGTGGGCTTCATAGGATCCAGATTAAATCACCTAACCTCTGTCTGGAGAACTTGCTCCTCAGACCTTGATCCAGCCAGCAACTCTGCTGGTAGGACCCTTCCCATCCTCAGGGACCTATTGGAGTCACCAGAGCTCCCTGGGGTCCTCTCTGGCATCCTAGGGAAGCCAGACAGCCCTTCAACTGCTTGCTTTTACTGTGTCCCCAATTGTGAGCTCCTGATCCCAACATTTACAGTCGGGTGTAGTACAGATGGTCTGGCTGACCACACAAAAAGCATGAACAGGGTGATGGGACTTTCTGGGCTGATTGTGCCCCAGAATAGCCATGGGATCTTGGCCATTGACTGTAACATTGGCTGCAATTCATTAACTATGAATTCAAGATGTTGTTGATTGGCATCAACAATGACATGGTGCATATGAGAGAGGTGAAGCAAAGTTGTCACCCCGCTCACTGGGCTGTCAAGGAAAAGGGGATCATTTCTTTGACATGGTACAAATGCCTGTTCCTTGGAGCAGTGGGAGATTCACCACACATTAAAATAACATTTTTTTTTTGTTGTTTTTAATGTGAACTTCATCTGGCAACAACCCCATTATAGAAACAACACGTTGGATCAATGCAGAAGTATCTCCCAAACTCCCTCTGCTGGGAGGGAGGGCAGCCAGAAATCAATGGAGAGCTTATTGGTCTGTGCAGCTGGCTGTCTGGAAGTAATCCTTGTAATGAGTTGCCCCCGTTTCCTTGAGATGGATTGCAGCTTGGCTTTGGGGAGCTGGATGCTCAGGGTGCTCTTTGCTGCTCACCCAGAACACCCCACTCATCCCTTCTCCCACAGACAGCATCACCAGCCAGCAATGTCTCCCTACCTTCTTTCCCAGGGCTGCCCTCTCTCCCACCACTGCCACCCAAGCAAGGACTTCAGAGGCTTTCTGATGCCTGGTGAGTGTCCTCTGAGATGCACAGCACTGCTGTGGGATGCATGTACAGACATTGCAGTGAGATGGGCTGACTCTTCCTCCAGACCCAAGATATCAGCCATACCTGATTCCAGGGATCTGACTGTTTCATACAGATTAAAACGGGCTGAAGAGATTCTCCAACTTTCTTTTTGAAAAAGTAAACTAAAACACACTGGGACCAGAGACATTATGCAGGACAAAGGATACTAGGAGGGCTAGGGGGGTGATAGGCTGCAAGGATGTTACAAGTACAAGAAAAACAACAAACCAGCTTTGGGACTGCTAAAATATTGATGGCATTCTTCAAACAAAGCATGATATAACCCTGCTCCCACTGTGCCACCTGTTTTTAGTGTCTTGATCTTCCCTCTACCCTTTTCTGACAGCTTTAGACAGGATGAGTCCAGGTTAGTTTGCATTCCTTGAAAGAAAGAATAGTGCAGGATTTCCAAGTCTTTGCCTGGGAAAAGAGGGATTTTACAACCCTGCAAGGCTCACAGCTGCTGCCTTACAATGGATTTGCTCCTACACGTGCTCCTAGGCCTGCTCTCATTGCGCCTGCAAGTCCAGGGATTCCCCTTCATCACCTTCTTGCTCCTCACCCACACTGCTGCATTATAGAACCTTCTGCACCCCACGCAGGTAGCTGAGGGCACACCGGGTTCTGCATCCCTGGTTCTGGTGATGTCATCCTCTGCATCTTCCATCACAGCCATGTGCAGTGATGCTGGAGAGATGGCCAGTGGACCCAGAGCAGCCGAGCAAAGTCTCTGCTGCTCTGGAGAAGCTGTACCAGTCTCCCTCCACCATCCAGAAGTCCAAAAAGACAACATGACTCACTCCTTTTCCACAGACGGCATTGCCAGCTCTTGAAATACTTGGTGTTTTTCTTAGAGTCCTGGCTCTTGAAGCCATGTAATTACTTGAGCTTTCATTTTCTTTAAATAAAGCCTATTTCTAACGCTTGTATTTTCAAAGAACGGCTGGAAAATTGTGACCTCTTATGAGTTCATAAGCCACGTAGTGGAAGCCCCACCTTTACTCTTTCTTATTCTTCCTTTTTCTGCTTTATTTTACATCATGGCTTTTACAACCTTCTCTTGTGGATTTGGGTTACTGGAAGTCATCTTTCTCTATTCATTGAGTCTTGCAATGTTGCGAATGATCTGGGATTTACACTTTTGTGGTGTTAGCATTTCAGGTCCATTAGTTTCAAGAGGTTGTTTTCAATAATTTTCTGCCTGGTGAGATACAGTTTTGTGCAAGGTAAGGTAAGTGAAATAGTAGCAAATCCCAGCCTAATGAACAACCTATTGCTGGTATGACTTGTCTTGTCTCTGCATGTCCTGGATCCATCCTTTGTTTTGAATTCCATCAGAAAATCATGAGTTTACACTATTCAGATTTAATTGTCTCCCGTGAGAGTCTAAGTTTTTTACGAGCTCTGTTCTGCTGAGCGATGCTGCATTTCCTAGACTCAGGCAAACCACAATCCCACACTGCACCAATCCCTATGCAGCAAATGTTCTGGTCCCAACTTTAAAGTCTCCTGTTTGACTTGTTTCCCTGCCTCTTTTAACTCCACATAGAAGGGCTGAAGGTGGTGTTTCAGGCACAAATAAACCTTGCCCAGGAAGCACTCCAAGATGTCCTGGGCTCTGTGCAGCTATGGACAGCACAAGTTTCACTCTGGACTTTGGTATCTAAGAATATGACATATAATTTAAGCTAGTCTTTTCAGTCTAGAGGAGAAATGGAAATGCTTTTCTTTGGTGAGTCAGCCCAACCCAGCAGTAGAAGTGCCTCAGGTGGGAATGGATGAACGGCCTGTTAGAAGAGCTGCCTTTCCCCCTTTGATTATCGTAGAATCATCAGGTTGGAAAAGACCCATCAGATCATTGAGTCCAACCATTCCTATCAAAATTTTGAAGATGTCTAGTCAGCTATTTCTCTGTCCTTCAGCTTTGATGTTTAGCATTAAGTGAGAAGAAGAAGCCCATTTGATGCTACTGTGCTGGGATATTCTATGGAGAAATAGCATTACCTGGTGACAAGGAAAGAACCCTGTTGGTCCCGTACATCAGCATCAGGGCTATGTGCAGGATGGACATGCCACAAAATGATCCAATCTTTTGTTTCATGGGACATCAGAGGTTGCAGCCTTTTGATACAAAGGCACAGAAACCTGCCCTCTGCAGCTGTATTGTATTTTCCTTCCTCTGTTCACAAATGTTGAAAAATTGTCTGCTGTCCTTGGCCACCACAAAATGGCAGCCAGAGTGCATGGGCAGAGGACCAAGGAGGTGCATTTTGAAGTAATCCACTTATTTTAGCAACAAACACCAGTGATCTCCAGCAAGCGAGACGCTCACTATTAAAAGCAATCCAAAGACATTCCCAAACACATACTTTCCGGAGCAAGGGGGAGGGGAAGAAGGGAACGTGCGCTTTTAGCAACATCAATCACTCCACTGACCAGAGTCACACGTTCAAATCAAGACCTACAAAATATGGAAAAGTTTAAATAATCCTTGGAAGCAAGCCAAGAATTGGTCATTCAGTCTGCAGGACTTGTTATGAAAAACGGTGTAACACAAGCCTGTAATGGAAGCACCAAGATCCAGCCTATTGGTTTTCTAGTCGGAGTTTCCCGTTCCAAGATGAATGACTTGGATTTTGAGGAGGGGAAGGGAGTAGAACTGGTTTGTCTCCTGGCTGGAAGGGTTTTGGCTTACTCGGCTTGCAGGAACAGGCAGCAATGTGAACTTTCTCCATTTGAGGTTTCTCTTGTTCTGGATCTCCTTTTTATTCTCTGTTATTTACACCTCTATTACAGGGTCAGAGAGTTGCCTTCACTCTACTGCAGGAGATGTTCTAACCCCTCCTGCTGGAGATCCAATTGCACCTAGCAGAAAAAAACCTTGGAGGTCCTGTAAACCTGTACATTTTTACTCTGTGGCTCCCTCATTTTTCTTCTCTCTCTCATCCATGGTGACATTTGAAGTTTTTCATTCTTGAGGCTGTGGAATAGAGGAAGAGGAGTAATTTCATTGCAACGGCCACCAAAATGACCTCCCTTTAAAGTAGGTATCTTTTCTGTAGCTCTTCGACCTCCCGTTCCCATGTGCAGCAGCCAGTAGATAGCAGGGGAGGGAGGGACTCACCATAGTGAGAGCGGCTCCTCTGCTTTTAATTAACCCCACCTTGCTCCTGATCTTCATAGGGAAACCCCCAGAGTTTTCTCACTTCTGTTTTCCCTGTTCCCCAGCAACAACCTTAAGCAGAATCCCCTTTGCCACTGCTAAAAGAAGGATGAAGAAATAGATGTGGGTGGTTGTGTTTCCCAACCACCTTACAAGTCAAAGGTCTCTGGAAAGGATGGAAGAGAATGGATGGGAGCAGAAAGCACAGAGGGTGGGTGTATTCCTGCGTTACAAAGTGCAATACACAGCAGAGCATCCTGCATCAATTCATCTCCAAACTGGGACCTGGGAGCTGCTGCATGGGGTCTCTCAATGACCCTAGATGTTGGACTGTAGGCACATATTCCACCTGCCATGAAGGCACTGATGTAGTACATTAATGCATCCTCCTTGATGTTAGGGAAAAAAAAATGAGGAGCTTTAATACAGATATGCATTCACGGACCTGCGATTCATGCTGAAGCAGCTAAGCACCTTCCACTTGGTTTTTATGTGGTTTTAAATGCTTTTTAGAAGTGTCTGTTTATTACAGCTCAATAAAGTTTTATTTTGTGAAAAACCATGATTGATTTCCTCTGCTTTAAACAACAGTCAACCTCCCCAGCTAGCACCTCCTCCTCGATTCATAAAAATGTGTTAACAATTCATTTAAAATTCATATACAAGCCAAGCACAGTTTATTCATGAAGTTACACAAATTAATACAAAGCAGCACACTGCCTAGGCCTGGCATAAAGTCAAAGCATGCTCTGAAGGCCTCCCTCTGCTGTACAATACGGCAATGTGTTCTTGGAAACTGCCCTCACGTCTGGCAGTTCAGCAATCAGCAGATAGCATTTCGAGTTTTCCCCTCCCCTGCCTGCTACTGGCAACCCACTTTGTCCTGCACGTCTGATGGAAACGTGACGCAGAGCAACAATTGAAGTCTCAGGCTGTATGAGACTTTGTGCACCTTCAAAGTCATTTCCAGAAGGTGCATTTGAGGGTTGTCTTCTACGTCATGGTGATGGTTTTTCCTTTCTGCTGTGTACATGCCCAAATCAGAGCATTTTGAGCCCAGGAAACAAAGAGGTGGGTTGATGAACAGGGATGTTTACCGGCATTGCAAGTCTGTTGGTTGGGAAGGAGTGCTATGAGGGAAGACCTTTGCTCTTATTTTCATCTAGAACAGGTACAGGTGAAACATCCTCAGCAATTCACAGACATATGTGTAACAGTGAGAAACCACTCTTTTCCTATTTGCTGTTGGAGGCAGAAATGTCACATCCCTCCCACTCGTCACCATTCAGCATCTCCACTACTTCAGATCCTTCTGTAGGCTTCCCATCAACCTGTTGCACTAGCCTGGTCAGTAGGATGCGCTCAAGTCCTTGCTGCCCTTGGAGTTGTTTCCTCATGGGATTTTTCCAATCCTTACTCAAGGTTGTCCCACCAAACTCTCCTGTTATGACAGACACTACAGTGGGAGCAGGTGTAAGCTAATTGTTTTGAAGAACTAAGTGGCCTTAATTAACCTGACAAGCTTCACTTGGGGCCTCCACCCATCCCTCCTTTTCCCATGACCCTTGAGTTCTATTTAACGGTGGCTGTGGTTCTTCAATCCCTTCTTAGGTTATGTTTTAGGTGTGTCTGGGATGTCTCTAGTCTCCTGGATGGACATCTCCTGGATGGACTGGTGATTTATCCTGTAGGTAAATTGTCTCCTGCCCTGCCTCTATAATGTACGTGGAGTCTCTGCTGTAGGTAGCTTATCTCCAACCCAATTTCCTGCATTATTTTTGGATGTTTAAGTAACTTGTTTCCTGTCCTATCTGGACCTGGGATATCTGCTGTAGGTAGCCTGTCCTCTGGATGGACTCCTCATCTATAGTTCTGTCTTTGGCTTTGTCGTCTTCTGCTCTGGGTGGGCTCTAGACTTGGTTCATAACTTGCTTTGTCTAGTATTGTCAGTGGTCCCTGCCATGTTCAGATGTACAGGACAGCAGCCCATTGGTGAGAGCAATGTCTGTGCTGGGGTCACCCTTAGCTACTAGCTCATCTCTCTGCATGGCAGCCCTGCTCCTGCTACTCCCTAGCAGTGTTACCTGCTGATGTTGAGTCACCTAGAGAGACAGCATATCACATCTGCTGAGTTTTCAGGTGCCCCCTCTAGTCACTGGAGAAGGATGGGCAGCTCCAGAAGGCTGGTCAACTCATTGAAAGAGTGATGGGCAAGAAATGCAGGAGTTCCATTTCCACTGGTGGTACATGGAAGTTAATTCCAGGTTAGACTGAACTCCAGTGTCTTGAACCAGGACAACGAGTGAAAATAGGTTTTACTCCGAATGCCAGGGGCAGCAACCTTGAACTGCTATCTATGCTGTCCTCTTCTTAGTGGTTCTTGTGCTTCCATAGTTTTACATCTCACTCTGGCTGTTGTCAGTGTCCTGGCTGCAGAGGAGCCTGGGTTCTGAACTGTGAAGCATCTGGGCCTCTGCTAATGAAGCTGGAAAAATGGCACATGACCACATCTGCCCTTGCTGCGATCCACAGCGCTGCTGCAGGAGTGACAGTGCAAGCTGGGACTGAGAAGCTTTCTGGTCTATGTGGTATTCAAGAGCACATAGGTCTGAAATGCCTTTGACAATTAGTAAAGTCTCCATGATGCATGGACAGGACCTTTATGCAAGAGGACAAAATAATGTGTTGCTGGACTGTTTGGAGGAAACTGAGATTTTGGCTTGTTGGACTGTTCGTGTCAAGCATGCGAAAATGATTCTGAAAGAGTCTAAATATTTACAGAATAAATTTTGTTTGCAGATGCTGAGGTCTAAACAAAATATTGGGAAACAGATATTTCTATTCAAGAGTTTCTTTGTATCTAAGAAAAATACAATTTTTCATCCTTTAATCTGTTTCATTGTTTTACGTTTCAGCTGGCCAAAATAAATGGTGCCATTTTCCAGGACCACTAGTGTGAAGGGCAGTTGGTCCCACTGCTCTTAAGGTAAAGCAAATGCAACACGTAGGTGACCTTATTCTTTTCTGTAACTTGTGATGTCACCAGACTTGTGCAGAGTGTTTTCTGCAAGTTTGTGCTTAAACATAACCATCGATTACCTTTCATGGAGGCATGGGGTATGGCCAACACAGCTCCTTGACATCAGCTTTCCCTTCACAAGAGCTGGAATTATGCAATTCTAACATTACAACAGTGATGCTTCTGGGGGAAAAATGATACAGTTAAATATTCTGACTAGTGTTTAGGGATAGATTCTCCATGGTGGCCTCCAGCACTGCTCTGTAATCTAGCCTGATTTGTATCAATGATTTGATCTACTGAGTAAGTGTGTGTGTATTTTAAATACCTGTTCAGTTCCATGCCTTCTTTATTCCTTTCAACCAAGAGATGAGCCAAGAAAGTCAATGCTGAAAAGCTCTTCTGTACAGGAAGCCTGGGGTTACTCCCTCTGCCTTGTCAGCACAGCACCTGCTGCTGCACCTGAGCAAAGCCCTGGGGTTGTCTCCTTCATCATTAAGGGGAGGGAGGGCTGGGATACATTGATTGTCCTTGATGAAGGAACCTGGAAGAGAGGGGAAGGAAAGTGCAAGGCCAGGTGGGACATCACCCTGGCTCCCACCGCCTGTGTCTTTCTGAGCATGGAGTGTTCAGGTCCACAGAGAAGCTCAAGTGTTGCTTGATGTTATCAATAAATTGTCAGCCTGAATTTCTCCGTATTGCCGTGGGTCACTGGCTGTGGTGTTGGAGGGATCTGCATGTGCAGCACGGCCACCTGAGCCGAGAGCAACAGCCCTTCTGCCTGGAGGGACAGAGGTGTGAATGTTTGTAGCTCTGAACTCCAGCCCCTTCCACAAGGACCTTGTGAGATTTGTGATTGACAGCATCAAATATCTAGAATGCTTGCTCCTTTTCCCCCCAGCCTTTGCTGGTCTCTTATCTAAAGTGCTTTCTCCTGCCTCCAGCAGCTGAGTTTCATCACACCAGGGAGGTCTGGCAGCCTATAACCCCCTGGTAAAATCCACAGCTCCCAGGGTGCATCAGATTGACCAAAAATGCCGCAATCACTTTTTGGCTCTATGCTCAGAGTCCTCTTCCCTAGCGCTTGAGGGAGATGCCAGGGTAGCTGAATTGTATCGAGATGCTATTTTGTGGTGCAATTTCCTTGGGCGACCAAGATCGGAGGGAATGATACTTTCTGAGGTGCTTGGTCTTGCCTGTGGTGAAATACAGTTGGAGTCTGGCCCTAACTCTGAATCAGCTGTAAACCCAAGGGAAATCCTTGGCACTGGCTTCAAAAACTCCTGTGCTTCTGGGCAAGGCAGGACCTGAGCGTGGCTTGGCTTTGCAGGTTTGCTTGTTTGCTGAAGAGCAGACTTACGCTGGAAAGTCCCTGTGGGAACATTTAAACAGTTTCAAGGAAGATAAATCTACTGCATGTAGGAGAGATGCAGGGATGAGGAGGTAGACATTTCATCAGCTTCGGCTGAGTAAAAAATAGGGGTTTAGTATAGCTGTTTTCAATACGGTTTTTTTGAGTTGAAGATTCCACCCCAAGTCCCCCACGAGCCTTGCACAGGCATTTTAAACTCCTGATTATATGCTTGCTTTCCCTAGGATCTCTCATGGATCCCTTTGTAGGAGTCGGTGGCTCTGTGAGGGCCTGATAGTCGTTGCCTGAACATTGTGTTGTTCAGGATGGTGCAGTAAAGGCCACAGGTCTGCTTTGCCTGAGCCACCTCGCTTTGTGGTTGCCGATATGCACTTGCGACCTTCAATGCTAGCAGCGTGTGTAGCTAAAAAAGCTGAAGCTGAGGACGTTGTGTTGAGGACTGCTCATTTTCCAGGTTCATTAAAGAGTCTGCTTGTAATGTCAGTACTCAGTAACAGGGAGCTGTGTTTACTGAGGTCAGACAAAAGTGTATTGGAGACCTCTTCATTCTGTTTTTTACAGCAAAGAGGCTGGGAAATACTGCAGTGATGGAGCAGAGTCCCAGTTCCCTGTGTGCCAAAGCTGGTCTGAGTCCAGAACTGTGCTCCAAGGTAAGAAATGATGTGCCATTCGTCTTAGCAAGCTGTAGCTCCAAGTGCCCTTTATAGCCAATGGAGTGATGCTGCGGGGATCTCTCTCCCTGTAGATCTACCATCTGTTGACAACAGAAGACGGCCACACAGTCAGCGTAGACAAGGCACTTTGGTGCAGATGGTTAAACTTAAGCAAAATGCATCTATATTATGCTCCCTTGAATTAAATTCCCTGTTGTTTTGGGAACCTATTGCATAGAGGAAAAAGCAGATCACATTTCACCAGACAATGCCTGAGCTGAAAAATTGGAGCTGGTTTCATAGAAGACACAGTCAATTTTTCTCACAGCATTTGTGTTTTTGCAGGAGAGGGAGAGAAAAGTCCTTGCAGATTGCAGTCCTTGATGGAGAATGGGAGTTTAGGTGAAGGCAGAATGAGAGAGATGGTTGCTCCTATGACCGCAGTAGTAGGAGAGGGCATAGAGAGCTACTGCTGCTGCTCCCAGGCTGAGCCACAGCTGAACCCTGGGAGAACAAATAATTGGTGATCTCTAGGGTAAACATTTCACATCTGCTGCATTCCAGCTGAATGTGTGATACACGAGTTGCTTTTGGGTTTTTCTGAGGGGTCTGATGTCAACCAAGGCCTGGGAGAAGAGAAGCAGGTAATGTAATGCTAGTGCTGAAAATTCAGGGAACAGTTAGGTTGATGATAAGTGTCTCTCCAAGATGAGAAGAAAAGGAAAAAAGTCAGGTGAGAGGATTGTAGGGACCTGGCTGGTGTGAAGAATGAAGCTTTGACTTGACAGAGAATAATGACAGGTTGTTTTTTAACTTCTGATCCCATTCTGAACTGGGAAAAAGCCAGCATCCTGGAATTTCTGCGTATTGAATTCCAAAAGGAAAAAAAACCCCACAACCTCTTAGAGTAGTTGACAAATTCCATTTTGGTAGAAAAGTTGATTTGTTTTGAGTTGAATGTAGAAAATGAATGTCAAGGAAAAGCCATTTCGAAGGAAGAAAGTCCATCCTTTTCGTTGGGGAAAATGTCAAAAGGGCACACTGACATTTACATTTTTTTTTTCTCTCCACTTTGTTACCGAACAAAAATTTGCCAAAGCCAACAGAGTGTTGTTTTCTGATGGAAATATGTTTTGACAAAAATTTTCCAACCAGCTTCACTAGCTACGCACAAACATTTCCGCTCTCCATTCCAATCTGGATTTGGCAGGGAGTGGGGTTAAGGATGAAGAGGGGCTATTCTTTTCAGTACCAGTCAGTGATGTATCGCCCTGTCAGAGGACACAATGCTGCTAAAAGCATCCTGCTTCCAGGGAGATCTCAGAGCAAGCTTCACTCTGTTTGACTGGTGGGCTGACCTGGACAGGAATTAAAGCACTCCCTGAATGTGAAGTGCTCACATGTGAGTCGAATTAGGGCTACAGAACTGCTGATCCAGAGTTAGGTCCCAGTTAGACTTCAAATGGAATGGGATCCCAGTGTTTTTTCTGCATCTGTTTGCTACTGCTCCTAGCAATAAAGGATCTCCACAACATCATTCTCTCTGAATTGGAGAGATATGGATTTGATAGGTGGACTATTCAATGGGTAAGGAGTTGGATGGTCGTGTAATAGGGTAGTGATTAATGGTTTGACGTCCAGATGGAAATTGGTGACGAGTGGTAACAGTCAGGGGTCTGTACTGGGACCAGTGCTGTTTAATATCTTCATCAATGACACAATAGGATCAAGTGTACTCTCAGCAAGTTTTCAGGTGGCAGCAGAGTGGTGCAGTCGACGTGCCTGAGGGACAGGATGCCATTCAGAGGGACCTGAACAAGCTGGAGAAGTGGGCCCTGGGGAACATAATGAGGTTCAACAAGGCCAAGTGCAATGTCCTGCATATGGGTTGGGGTAATCCCAGTATCAATATAAACTGGGCAGAGAACGAGTTGAGAGCAGCCTTGCAGAGAAGGGCTTAGGGGCGCTGGTAGATGAAAAGATGGACATGAGCCAGCAACGTGTGCTGGTAGCCCAAAAAAGCCAACCAGGTCCTGGGCAATGTGGTAGGCAGGTAGAGGGAGGTGGTTCTGCCCCTCTGCTCTGGCGAGACTGTACTCTGGAGCCCTGTGTCCAGCTCTGGAGCCCTCAGCACAGGAAAGACATGGATCTGTTGGAGCAGGTCCAGAGGAGGCCACCAAAATAATCAGAGGGCTGAAGCGCCTCTCTAATGAAGAGAGGCTGAGAGGGTTGGGTTTGGTCAGCCTGGAGAAGAGAAGGCTCTGGGGAGATCTGATTTGCAGCCTTTTGGTATTTAAAGGGGGCTTATGAGAAAGATAGGAACAAACTTTTTAGTGGGGCCTGTTGTGATAGGACAAGTGGGAATTGTTTTAAACTAGAAGAGGATACATTTAGGCTAGATATTAGAAAGAATTTTTTGCAAATGATGGTGAAACACTGACACAAGTTGCCCAAAGAGATGGTTGAAGCCCCATTCCTGGAAATGTTCAAGGTCAGGTTGAGTGGGGCTCTGAGCAACTGATAAAGTTGAAGGTGTCCCTGCTTGCTGCGGGGTGGCTGGACTTGATGGCCTTTATAAGTCCCTTCCAAACCAAACCATTTTAAGATTCTATTTATCATGCTTGTGACATTCAAAAGTTCATCCAGGCTCCACTCAAGCTGTAGGCCTTAAGCATGTTCTATCTGGCAGCAGGGAATTATTGCAATATTACTAGGAGGAAAGTCCTCAGAGCTTTTTGTTCAGCTGGGCTGAAGTGCAGTTGTAGCCCATCTGAATGGGCTAACATAGGTAACGCACACTACTTATGCCATTCAGGGAGTTGTTCTGCTGAATGGCAGGTCTTCCTTATGGTTTTTTTTGGTATTTTTTTTTCTTTATTATGCAGTTCCTGGACCACTGTAGAGATACCAAATGAAGACAGGGATCCTGTTGGCTCTAGCCAAAGGAAAGTTAAATTTCTGCTTCTGTTGTTTGTGCTTTTCCTACTGTACCTGGCAAAAAATCGATGCCTCTAGAGATGGCTAAGGAATAGGCAAGTATCTTCTTGAGGAGTTGATCCATCTTCTCATTACAGTTAGACTAAATATTAGCTTAGACTAGACATCACTTTTAGATTGTCAGTGCTATGTGGGATTAATTCCACTCCAAGTATCTTGTGAAAATGTGTTATAGTGAATGCAGGATGGCAAACAGTGTGGTTCTCTCTCCTCCAGTGGAGGAGATCAAGGCATGGGCTATTTTTTAGGAAGGAGGGAACAGATTCACACAACTCTGCACTTCTGGGTGACATCATTCAGCTTGTCTTTAAGGAGAGAATGTCCTTGATGACTGCAGGCTACAGATCACAGCCAGCTCCTACCTGCTGACAAGGTGCTGCTGCGATGTGACAACTGCAGATGGCTATCAGCTCCCAGAGATTGCTTGTCCATGTTCTCCTGTCCCTTTATTTCACTGAGTGGCACCAAGGGAAAGTGATGGCTGGAGTACCACCTGACCTGACAATAAAAACACTAGCAAAAATGCAAAGGGAAAGTTTCAGAATTTTTTTCTTTGTTTCTTTTATGACCTGCTCAGATGTGCTGCGGTTTTGGTACTTCACTGTTTCCCCAGAGCTGTTCCTTTGGTGTTATTCATTTGGCCAAAAGCTCCAGCGACCCAAGTTTAACTTTGTCTTCTTCCCTCATCTACTCACTCTGCTTCAAATATGCATCTGAGCTCCTGTGGCTCATTAGTTGGACTTGTGGTGGTGACGCACTCCTGTCTCAGCTTGGCTCATCTTCTTCTGTGCCAGACTCACCTGTTTTCCTGTGTGCACCTGAGATGCGGAGTTAGGAGCTTTACTTATGGCAAATTGGGAGGAAACATCTCTTCACATCAAAATGTGCAGTGCCAGTCAGTTCTGCTTCTCTGCTTCCTAGAATACTGGCTAGGTTGGAGAGAAAAGTTGTGTTATGAGTGCACAAACATTTGATGTATTTAGCTTGTTCTCATGTAGCTCTTCTCAAAATGGGGAATTGGGCATCCCAAATACTGCTACTTAGATATCTATGGGATCCAGTCACCTGCTTATCATTGGCTATTTACAGACTGATAAAAAGAGTATATTTTTGCTGCAACTCATCTGTACAACATTTAAATCCAGCATATGTGAAGGAAGAGGCTTGCAATTATCTCATTACCTTGTGGGATGGTGTCAGAAAGAACCATCCTGCTGGACACTGAGCTGAGGACCCAAGCCATGCCAACAACCTCTTTCCAGTGCCCTCCCCTTGTGAGGGGGACAACCCAACTTGTGCTTCAGCTCTGAACACAAGGGGCTTGGATGTTACCGGCAGAAAAAAAAAAAAGCCACAGCGGCAATAAAATTAATTTCCCTCTCTAATATATACAAGAGTTTCTCCAAGAGAATTATGACCCAAGCTGATCAAAGTCTGTAAGTGGTACTTATGCTATCAGTTTCACCCCCTTAATGCCCTCCTGTCAAAACAAAATCCCTTGGAAAGGCTTTGAGGAAAATCACATGAGCATAATGGCTTTCAAAAAAATGGTCCTAAGTACTCAGTAACATATACAGAGAAGACTATTAGATCGGCTGGTGTAATTGTACTTATATTCAAATGTAAACACTCTTATATGAGCAAGTTACTGCTTAGCCACAGAGCTGAGCACAGGCAAATTGGGCTGAAAATGCTTTGGGTTATCGAGAGAAAAGAGGGGAGGGGCTGGCAGTGGTGGGAACTTTGCCCTGAGACAGGATGGTGACTTTAGGCAGAATAAGATAAAAGGAGAAGTGAAGGGGCGGGGGAAGGATGGGGCTTATTAAAGAGCCGTTTGCAGAGAGAGAGAGAGAGAGAGAATGAAATTCAAGCGGGGTACAATTTTGCTGCTGTGCTGCTCTCAGGTAGGAGCTGGAGACATCAAACTATCTGATCCTTTATCTGCTGTAATGTGTTTGTTTGAACATGTTCTCCGTGGATTTAGTGCTGCTCTGACAGCTCTGGGAACCAGAGTTCTGGGTGTTTTCCCAGAATAGATGCACCAGGCAGGGCTGTGTCTGGAGTGACAGGTGATGGGGAGGGTTCATCTGCCCAGACCAGGCCATGACTATTCAAGCCTGGTGGGTATAATAAAGATGATCTCAAATGCCCCATTTTCAGTACTGTTAGTACTGGAAATCTGCACAGACACAGGTACAGTTAAAAGCCACTTTCCACCTTCCAAGTATTTGTTGATACACCTGTAGGAAAGCATGTATATTGGTCCTCAGCAGCTTCATGGAGGTGTCCCAATGCCCTTTGGAATGATGACAGTCACAGCGCTTGCTTCGTGTGCAGTTTCTGGTGCTGCAGGCTCCACATGTCTCCTGATGTGGTGCTGAACGCTCCTGATGTAGGATGTGCCCTTTTCCAATCATTATTTGGGAATGTATCAGCTCTTCAGGTTTTCTTTGTGATGAGCAGCAACACCCAAGGTGTGTTAAATAGCTGGGAAAAGAGGAACAGCATCAGTGGATTCAGAGTCTGGATGGTCTTAAATGGGGCTGTTGTTTAGGGAGATGCTGATGTTATGGTAGCAAATCATTGGTGGCTTGGATGTTTAAGTGGAAAAGCAGCTTCTGAGAGTCAATGTAATTTCAGTTTCATCCTGTGAAAGGTGGAAGTAGGTAAGAGAGTCTGCTGCAGAATTCAGCACTTACTTCTTCAGTCCTTGCTTTCCCCTCTCCCATTTTTCCTTGCTCACTGCTCTCAGGCTGAGACCAAAATGTTCTTCATTGGAGACTCCTTTCTCTTTCATAGAATCATAGAATCACCAGGTTGGAAGAGACCCACCGGATCATCGAGTCCAACCGTTCCTATCAAACACTAAACCATGTCCCTCAGCGCGTCATCCACTCGTGCCTTAAACACCTCCAGGGAAGGTGAATCAACCCCTTCCCTGGGCAGCCTCTGCCAGTGCCCAATGACCCTTTCTGTGAAAAATTTTCTCCTAATGTCCAGCCTAAATCTCCCCTGGTGGAGTTTGAGGCCATTCCCTCTTGTCCTGTCCCCTGTCACTTGAGAGAAGAGGCCATCACCCTCCTCTCTTTTCCCATGGGTTTCCACCTTTTCTTAGTGCCCTGCAGACCATACAACCCCTTTGCCACATGAATTTTTTTCCTTGGGGGTACTGATTTAGACTACCACTAAGTGGGACCAGACCAGCTGGGCAAAAGGGTTTTTTTGACAAAAGCCTGAAATATTTCAAAGGCTTTCTGGAAAAAAAAAAAATATACAAAACAAACAAGCAGAATATACCAATAAACCCATACGGTTTCTATTACCTTTTTTTTTTCTCGTGAGTTGAAAACAGATCTTCCCTGGCCATCCTTCTCTTGTGCTAGGGCAGAGAAAAAGTCTGCTGGAGTCAATGAAAAGGTACTCATAGATCAGACTTGTCCAGATTCCTAACATCTCATAGAAGCATTTCCCTATCTGTCCCTCTTTCCTGGACTTACTGCCTTGCTCTCCCTTTGGAGGAAATTCCTTTCCTGGTGATAACCAGGTCTAGCTCATATTTCCTCTTTCTTGTTGACAGTTTTAAACCAATAGATTTATGAACTTTGAAGTAATAGAAATATTTAAGGCATACCTACTCTTTCCCTTATCTAGAACAGGCTAGGATTATTCTTCTTCAAGACACCACACTTGTAAAGGGAGAATTTTGCCTTTCAAGCCATCTTCTGGAAATCCAAGCCTAGTTTGCTTAATGAGGACTTTAGTAACCTCTGATTATTCAGGTATAGCATCAAGTGTTGCTATCGGTTTCATCCTAGTGGGTTCCACAGATCTTTTGCCAGCTTGTATCCCAGCTGGGACCAAAGAGGCTGAACCTATACTTGGAATAGTCCCAGCGAACTGCTAATGCCCAGCATCTCTGATAAATGAGATGGGGAGTGAGGACATGGTCAATAGAGCACTTTGCAATTATTTTCCAACATGGCTGCCTAGGACATCAGGCTGATTAAACAGGTTGCTCCTTCTTGCAATCCCTGCCCAAGTAGAATGGTTTGGGTTGGAAGAGGAGTTAAAGCTCATCCAGTCCTAACCCTCCCTGCCATGGGCAGGAACAATCCCACTGGATCAGGCTACTCAAGGTCCCATTCAGACTGACCTTGAAATACACTCATGTCTCATCTGAGAATGCCACAGTACTTCTCGAACTTCAGCTCCTTTTTTGAGTTTCATCCTTGAAAATTTGAGTAACCTCACTCAAAGTGACATAGGTTGGATGGCAGGGCCAGAAGTATCCACAGCAGTGACAAGGAGCACGGAGCCGCTCTCATGTCTTGACTAAATCAGGCAAGGAGAGTTGCAGCCTGTAGCCCACCCCCAGAGGGTCTGTCCTGTGGGCACAGCTCTTTTCAGGGCTAAGTATGTGAGACCATCACCCTCCTTTCCAGTCCAAGAGCCTGTTGAGTGTAAATTCCTTCTTCAAGAACTTTGTGGATGGGGACAGACTTTCTTCACCTTTTAGCTTGCTCTCTCTGCTGGACCCCTAAATAATGAAAAAGGCTGGAGGGAGGATACTTCTCGCAGAAAGTGGTTGTCTCTGTTATATAGGAGATGGCTGGACAGGTCAGAGCTATATTCAAGGCATGTTAACCTGGGTGCTGATTGAATGTAGCAAATCCCACAAGAGACTGGAGTAAGAAGTAATTACAGAAGCAACACCATCTTCCTGCATTAACATGAGTGCTGTGGTCAGGGGTGTGTGAAATTACTTGGCACTAGTAGCTGGCACCTCCCAGTATTCCCAAGGGGTAAAGGAGTAATACTGCAGGTAAGACAACTTAGGTGTTAATTAAGATTTTGCATAGCTGTAACTACCGATGAGCATAATTTAGCAAGCTCCTGTGCAAAAGTATCTCTAGGTATAGCTGGGGAGGTTATATCTTAGTTCCAACAATTCCAGACCCCAAAATGATGCTGCCAAAACAGCTGTGGATAAAGCAATAACATCCCTGCAGTGAGGTGGCCAACCTGGCCTTGAGCACCTCCATGAACAGTGTTTATGACCATGATGAGCAATGGATTCTGTGGGTTTTTTTGTTTGAGCATTTCTCCACCTTCTGTATTGCTGGTGTCTTGGAGATGCAGTGCTCGAGCAGGAGGCGGTTCAGGGAAATCGCATGCTGGTGTTTCCCCAGCTTTATCAGCTGTGGGCTTAAAAAAAAAAATAAATCATTTTCCAAGGCTATAAATCCAGAATGTTTCACCAACTCTAACAGTAACTCACATGTGCAGAACAACAGCTGTTTATCCAAAGTAGCAAAAGCATCTGTAGCAAAGTTAATGATTTTTTTATCAACACTGGTCACCCACTGGCTGTAGGGGTGGGAGCTGTGCTTCTGCCCGGGGCGTTGGAGAAGAAAGAAGCTTCAAGGTAAAAATAACTACATTCCCCCTTCCAAAAACCAAGCTAGTGTGTTTTTGAAGTTGAAGTCTCCTACTTTTTTCCTTCTTGCTTTATTCCACGCTGTTTCTTAGCTGTGATTTATCCGGATCAGCTTTCAGAGCTGTAGAAATTGGTACTGTAAGGGTTAACCTGATGTGCTGGGATGTTCCTCTCTCCACTTGATCCCCAGGTCTTGGCTCTGTTAAACATCTTCCCCTCTCTTTTACATTCAGATCCTCTTTTACAAGGCTGGGCTTGGGAATTTCAGCCCAGCCAAGAGCCATCTTCCCATCCATTAAGGATTCAAGACAGCAGGTAACAATACCACTTCAAAAGGACAAAGTCGTACCATTTCCCCCCTTCCCAAATTAACCTCTGACAACAGCATCTGAGCACAACATAGGAAGAAGCAGCTGCCTTTTTTCTTTGCAAGATTCATCTGTATCTGCGTCCAAATGGGCCCATTTTGGGGAGTGATGTCAGAGCTGAGCCCAGTGGGCACTGACTCTTTGGGGGATGCCAGGCTGTCTGCTCAGAGATTTTTGCGACCAAATTTTAGCCAGCTCGCCCGCTAAGAGGAGCTGAAGATACTCCGTTTTATCAGCCTGCTGCTGACCTCTTACCCTGCATCAGGCCAGCGAAGGCTGGATCATGTCTTGGCTAATCACTGTGGCTGCAGACCCCTAAAGGTCTCCACCTACTCTGGGATGCGCTGAAGTCGCTTTCTCAGCCTGCCTTGTTCTGCCCCTGCTCCCCCATTTTTTTTTTTCATCTCTGCTAACTCAGTCTCACATTTCTCACATCTCTATTTCCACGCTGGCTGCCATCTCTCACACATCTTCTGCATCTTTGCTATCTTCCGCCATCTCCCAGGGCACAGGTTGCTCTCACACCACTGGCCGTGCTCGTGTGTGGTCTTCCACCTGGTAGGAAAAAGGGCTGAGCGGTGTAATTTTGTCTCTCCTGCTTGGGCATTATTTAGTGATAACAATAACAGTCGGAAGAAGGTCTCTTGTGAGGGGAGATCAAACAGGAGGTGGAATGTTGAGTTGAATGGTGCTGTGAGGGCAGACCAGGTGCCAGCACACAGTGTAGGCAGGGAAGAAGGCGCTTTCTTCCTTCCCTTCCAAACATCTATTTTTTTTCTGCAAGAATTATGAAGAGAAATAAATAACCCTGGTACCTTTTTAGTCTTCCAAAAGCAGTTTAAACAAAGTCTTTAAACCTGAAGGCAGGCGCGCACACACAGAAGCTGGGATTGTTTAGCCTGGGGAAGAGGAGGCTGAGGGGAGACCAACTCTCTACAACTATCTGAAAGGAGGTTGTAATGAGGTGGATGCTGGTCTCTTCTCCCAAGTGAGAGGAAATGGCCTCAAGTTGTGTCAGGGGAGGTTTAGATTGGATGTTAGGAAAAATTGCTGTACTAACAGTGGTGAAGCCCTGGCAGAGGCTGCTCAGGACAGTACTGGAGTCTCCAGTCCTGGAGGGGTTCAAAAAGCACGTAGGCACGGCACGGCACTTCAGGATATGGCTCAGTAGACGCAGTGCTGTTGGGCTGATGTTTGGAGTGGATGATCTCAGAGTTCTTTTTCACCTTTAATGATTCAAAGCTCCTAGACTCCACCCAAAATTTTTTAATATTTATTTCTCCTAGCAAAATTAATTTAAAACACTTATCTTCTTAAGAGTCCTTCCCCCAAACCCTTTTAACTACAGAACTCCCTTCAGCTGCTGCAGCATCCCCTCATAAACCCCTCACCTGAATTAGGGGCTGCTTATAACTCACACTGCTTTTGCTCTAGCTGTGAATTGCTAAGCCTACCAATTTCCAGTGAAATCTTCTCTGGAGGAGCTGCTGTTCTCCTGTGCCTCCCCAGAAATCTTCACCAAGCCTAGATAGGTTGAGAAGATCTCCTCTAATTTGCTAGTAATGAGTTACAGCGTGATTGAACTTGCAGAGTACCAGGTCACTGTGTGGTATATTAGGAGACACAGTTGTACAAGTGTTGCAGCTCAGACCCGGGCTGTGCCGGCGCTCTTGCTGCAATTAAGGGGCTGAGGTTTATGGCTTGTCCTTTGGCTTGTAAATCAGCAGAAAACCAGTCCCAAATGCCCAGAGCCCTTCACAAACTTTGCTGTGAATGGCTGGAAAGACTTATGCTGAGGGATGGAGGGGCACCTGTGGTTGTGTTACCATCCCATCTCCCTGCTGTGTCCCAGCTAGCTGCCATGGACACTTTGTGCTGTGCCTTTTGGATTGCTGTTGGCTCTGGAGGAGACCTTGTGGCTTCTGGCTTGTGGATCTTGGCCCTACTAAAATCCCCACATCTTAAAGCACACCCACTGCTGCTGCAGAAGTAGCTCCTGTGCCTTCAAAGGCAGGGAGGTCCTCTGGCAGCATGGCTCTTAATAAGTTATTTAAAAGCATAAACAGATTTGTACCCCTTGGGCAACTCTTCCAGCCTGCCCTCAGGCTTTCCGATATCTTTTTTCCTGTGCTTTTAAAGGGAATTATCTAAAGGATATCGATCTCATTCCAGCTTATGGGGTCAGTGTTTAAAATACAACTTGACTGGCAATTCGATCAATTCATTTGGTTTGTGGCTGCTTTTGAAAATGTTTCTTTCAGGACTTTCCCCAAACCTGTGATTTCCAGAGGCACAGTTTCTTCTATCCCTGCACTGGTCCACGACTGATTTATCTGCACTGAATGCCCCTAAACACAGGATCCTCCTCCAGCCCTGGGGCCAGGAAGGATGGGGCTGGCATGGCTGGGGGCTAATGCAGGTTCCCTCTGTGTCCAGGCAGGTGTGGAGTGCCAGCATATTTTGGCAGAAGGAAAGGTAAGCTGTTTTCCCCACCCCATATCACTCCCCCAGCACCTGCTGGATCTTTTTCACCCCACTGAGCTCCAAACACGTCACACAGAAAGTCAGTGTTAGTATGCCCTTCCCTCCCCATATTTTCAGGTGGGGAAACTGAGGCACTTGCAAACTAAATGAGGCTCCTTAAGTGCACTGGGAATAGCTGACCTTGCTGGGAAATACAGCAATGCAGACAAAGGCAGAATTGAGCGGCTAAAGTAACTTAAAGCTGTAGGACACTCATACAACATCTGATTTTTTCCCTGTAATCCAGCCTTTAGGGTGCTAGAGAAGAGGCAGGTCCCCCTACCAACACCAATGTGCACAAAATTGCTTATTTTCAACAAGCTCCTTGCAGTATCAGCCTCTCCTCCAGCTACAGATCATGACAAATCCAACTTTTTGCAATTAACATTTCCAAAAGTTGAATGCCAAGTTAAAAAAAAAGGTGAAAAGAGGGTTTGGATCCTAGCGCTGCTCTTATTTTAGCACACCTTGCTGTCTGTGGGGCTGCTGCCATCCTTCTCCAGGCTGCCTGCACTGCAGCCAGGAGGGAGCATCCCGTCCGTCTGTCCATCCCCGTCTGCCCGCAGGCTGACAGAGATGGATGGAAGTGCTGCTGGGAACGTGCTGTCAGGCTCAAGCTTTCCTCCCAGGAGAAAGCTGAAGGCCTTGAGGGAGCCCCACGATGAAGATACAAGAGCAGTGTTTGACACGCCAGCTCCTTTGGTGGGGCAATCGTGGCTCACATCAGCCACCTGCCATGGAGGAGCACAACGATCCCCTGCCTAAAAGGGTCCCCATGCTTTGTGGCCCCTTTGCTAGCTGCAAGAAAAAGCTGGAGCATCACAGAGGGCATTCCAATAGGAAATCTGTTTGTAGAAAAGTTGCAAGAACAACTTTTTTGGGGGGGCAGCATGGGGTAAGAAGTTCATAAAAAGAGCCAGGAAGGATTACAAAGGACAAATCATAGAATCACAGAATCACCAGGTTGGAAAAGACCCACCAGATCATCGAGTCCAGCCATTCCTATCAAACACTAAACCATGCCCCTCAGCACCTCGTCCACCTGTCCCTTAAACACCCCCAGGGAAGGTGACTCAACCCCCTGCCTGGGCAGCCTGTTCCAGTGTGCAATAACACTTCCTGTGGAAAATTTTTTCCTGATGTCCAGCGTGAACCTCCCCTGGTGGAGCCTGAGGCCATTCCCTCTCATCCTGTCCCCTGTCACTTGGGAGAAGAGCCCAGCTCCCTCCTCTCCACAACCTCCTTTCAGGTAGTTGTAGAGAGCAATGAGGTCTCCCCTCAGCCTCCTCTTCTCCAGGCTAAACACCCCCAGCTCTCTCAGCTACTCCTCTTAAGGCTTGTTCTCCAGCCCCCTCACCAGCTTCGTTGCTCAAAGATATGGAGAAAAATGCTTGCTCCCTCTGAAAAAGGGGAGAGGGATGTGCAACGAGCAGCCAAACCCCTCCTGGGCAGACAGCCTTGTGAGTCTGCACCTGAAGGAGTTAATTCCCCTGCTAGTGCACTAAGTGGTCAGCAGCCCAATAAATTATGCCCTCCAAAGACAAACCACAATCATCATTAGTCACGGCTCATTGGCCTGTTAAGGCTCCTCAGTGAAGTTTATCTCTTCCCTCCTGTCCACCCGCAGCCATATTTCATGCTCCGAAAACAGATGACCCCGGGGGTCAGCGAAATGAAAGCCCCATTCAACAGGTCTGTGAAGGACTCGCCACGGAAAAAAACGGCCGAGGTCAAAATAACATTGAGATACGGCCAGACCTTCAGCCGCTGCCCTCCTGGAGCAGACACACACCACACGCTCAAGTGACCAAGACATGTTAATCCGTTTCAGGATCAGGCAGGGTCAGGCTGGGGCTGGGAGGAACAGTGGCATAATTAGGTGAGGGTGACCTCCATAAAACAGTAATGGGCTTCCAGAGGCACGCTGGCTTTGCACCCACTTCCCTGCTCTTTGCAAGATGGAAATGGCCAAGTGGGATGGAGAGAGACCCAAATATTGTCCTTGTCCCCACAGGCAGCTGACTTCACAGGCAGGGAGGAAGCCAAGCACGTGGGGACTCTGCACTCAGCACGATGAGCATCACAGCTCAATGTTTCACCATTCAGCGTGGTTTCACTCTGAGGTATTTTAGAAGAAAAGTGGATTTTTTTCTTCATTTTTATTAAAAAAACAGAGAAGGATTAGGAGCGTGTGAAGTTTTAAGGTGAAAAAGGTGGTTGAAAGCCCCTGCCTGCTCACAGCGCTGCTGGGCAGTAGGTAAGAATAAAAAAAGGGTATGCTGAGAAGTTAGGGGGTTTTGAACAACCTTGTTGTGGGATATTTTTTCTCAATACCCTGTGAGATCATGTGCGTGGGAATCTACCTGGGAAGAGCTTGGGGTAAGATGAACCACTGCATCCTGGAGAGATGGAAGGGCAAGAGCTCCGGGCCAGCCACAGCTTCAGCTTCCTACCTGGGATGATCATAAAAGTCAAAGGTCACATGGTGCCATGGCTCAGTAAAATTTCATGTTTTCCTAACAATGAGAAATCATATGGCCAATTGAAAACTCCAAAGGTCCTTTTCTTAAATAAAACTTAATGTTTGAAGTTAAAATCCCAAGCACCAATATCGTATGAGAATGCACACTTCACTGGCACAGCAGGGCAAATTTTTATTCTAGACAAGTGTTTCTACGTGGTGGAGAGACAGAAGATCGTGAGGAAAATACTGTGACTTTTTGTGGTTTGTATATGTTGGTCTTCAACCAGAACAGCATTCAGTTCCCAGCTAAAAAGACCAGTAAACATTATGACCAGCTGTTAAACGTGAAGTTGTAAACATTTCAGAAATGCTCCTCGTTTACATTAATTAATTCAGACTCCAAGGATTTGACTGAGAAACAATACTTTTCAGAGATCAAGTCAAACTGCTTTTCTATCAGCTCTTCTGTGGGTCACACAGCATCATCTTTAGGCAGTCAGAGTTGTGCTAACATAAGGCAGAAGAACCTTGTGGAAGAGAGAACAGGTATTTATTTATAGGGACTATAGATTTTCCTCTACCAGCAGGAGATACTGGCACAGGAGAATTCCCCTTGCTGGTGCCAGCTGCCTCTTTATCACACTGCACACACAGCCTGTGCCTCTCCAGGTGCTAACAGATACTTAGACTCTGGAAGACATGCTGTACCCAGTAATAAAATTTTCCTAGTGCTGGAGGTCAAATTTGGGGCTGAACCTGCTTTGACATCCGTGGATGTCAAAGGAAGAGTTTTAAAAGCAGCTCCCCTAATGACTCTGATTTGTGTCTTTGAACACAGTAAATCAGGATATGCTGGCTCAGGGCTTTTCCAGCAAAGGAGGCAGAAGATGAGTGAGCAGCAGAGGTAATTCTAGCTAAATCTCTGCTGAGATAATTCCTTTTCAAAACAGCTTGCGGGGATCACATTTTAAAACAGCTATTTGTCTGCCTATTTATTGCAGCATGCACCATGGGATGGTTTAATGCAAAGCAATAGAGATGATGTGATTTGGGACATTCAATCTCCCAGCTCCCTCCCTAATTACAGCTGTGCCTGGGCACGGATAGCGGCTTGAGCACGCTGCAGGCAGGTGCAGCGCATCCCAGCCCTGGATCTCTGCCACAGCTGGAGGGGAGCTCAGCTGGGGTAAAGGGATCTTATAAAGGGCAGCAGACCTGTATTTTCTTCCTTTCCTTATTGCTGGTGCTAAGCTTGGGCTCGCTGCTGGGGCAGCCCTGGCTCTGGACATCGTTTGCAGCTGGTGATTTGCAAAGGTGACCTGCAGGTTTTGGGTAACCCACTGCAGAAGGCTGGTTTCTGAGCGCTGCAGCTAGCCTGGGATGGTGGGGATGGAGGAGAAGGAGAGGTGTCCCTTTTCTCTGCAAGGCTGGTGTTGGATCTGCCTCACCCAACTGCCAGAGATGCAGGATGGGATCCCTGTCTCTGCCCAGGGAGGGAGTGCCTGCTTGGGATGTACTACCTGTGGGATTTCAGGTAGCACAGAGGTGCGAGGGAGGTATTAGGGAGCTGAGCAAGAAATGTTTGCAATGGAGCTGTGAAACAAAATCCTGCCTCCTCCTCCCTGCTATCTATCTAGGGTCCCCCAGCCCTTACCTCTTCTGCTGTGTAACTCAAATGACTAAATTGAGCACTGTCATCCCGCTTCCCTTGTGTTGAGCTGCCAGGAACGCTTCAAACAAACAAAAGAGTCTGTTCCAGATAAAAATTGTGGGAGTTTTCACCGGATTTTTTTTCCTCTCCAGTTGGAAATGGAAGTCTTTGTTTAAAATTGTTTTGGGAGAGCTTTCTGCAAAGCCCACACCCTACCTGGAGCTGCAGCCTCTATTCCCATCTGCCGAGCCCTGGTAGAAACCTTTTTCTCTCATTTTGGCTGGTGAGGTGGCACCGAGTCCTGGAGCTGGGGTGTTGCACCACGAATGCCATTAGCAACGTGGAGCTGCTGGAGCAGGTCTGGCCCTCCCAACCTATAAAAGGTCACAGCAGTTGTTTGTGGCAGCCCAGGGGACGGAGCTGTGATATCCTGCACCCTAACTGAGCATGCCAGGCACCAACCCATGCTTCCTCCCCGCTGGCCACGAGCTATTTCTGATGACAACCTACAGTCGAGACAAGGTGCAAACTGATGTGGTATTGATTTGTTTCTAGACAAGAGAGATGAAAATGGATAGCAAAGTAAGAGCATGAAAGACGTGGAGCTGGCAGCAGGTAAGACTTTGTTATTCACATCAATTTATTTACAAGGTGGTCGAAAGCAGACACAGAGACGAGACTGGGAAGTCGGGACAGTATGTAATACATATGGCTTTTTATTCCCCAGTATGTAATGAAGCCATTAGTGAAGTTGCAATAATTAGCTTCTTATGGTGGTGTTTCCAGTGCTGCACGCGAGCCAGAGATGAGTGCTGCCAGGCTCTTCCCTCTAGCTGTCTGCATGGAGCACAGCAGAGCCTGTTCTGTGTATCAGATGTGCTTCCCTCACTTCACTCACCTGAGCCTTGGCAAACACAAAGCCTCTCCTATTCTTTCTGCCTTTCCCCCAAGTCATTTTGCCCTTGCCAGAGTATCTATTGAATTGAAGCCCATTAGATCAGCTCCTTTGAAATGCCTAAACCAGCAAGGCAAAGTGACAGCACACAAGTCCCAGTGGTGGGACCAGGCAGAGCAGGGAAGAGATGCAGGAGAAATGTCTGAGCAGGACAGCAGGCACGGTGCTGGTGGAAAATTTACAGCCTTAGGCTTGGGCTCTGGGCCCCCTTTTTATTACATTTTACACCGAGCAAGCTAGATTGAGTTACCATTGTGTTTTCATCTGCTCTATCAGGGCTACTTTCAGATCCAAAACCCATGGGGTTTGAAAGAGGGAGCCACAGAGATGTCGGTTCTGGCCGTCAGCAAATACATCAGATATATAAATAAAGAGCAGGCGATATTTCATAAGCTTAGAGTGGGATTTAGCTGTCCAGCAGGGTCCGGAAGAAAAGGAGCACAGCTAGCATTTCCCCAGTCCCCAGGACTATATAGCTTAGATGAATCTCCACTTTTCTGTTGTCCCTGGATAATAAAGGCATTTCTAAGTGGTGTTTGCTGGATCCTCCATCATCCTGCCTTTACCAATGCAGAGTGGCTGCTAGCAAAGCTGGCAGCGTGGAAGCAAGCCTGAGATTTTAATAGCTCATTTCCAGAATAATAGTTATGGCTCTGGAATTTGGAAGGAGAACTAACTTAGGCTTGGGACTTTTTGCCGTGATGCACAACTGGATCTTCTGCATGAAGATGCAGAAGAAGAGGAATATACCTTAGGGTTACTTGCAGGTGGATACGCGCCCTCCTAAGGCACTCTGGCAGGATGAAATGAGGCTACAGTGGTTGTGTGCGTATTTTTATGGCTGCTCACCTTTGAAAGACTGAAGTTGGTGAATGCTGGTAGATATAGAGCAGTCCCCACTGAGTGAGTATTAGGCTTCATGTCACATGTAGTAGGAGATACAGCCTCAGCCAGAAAATACTGTCCAAAGGAGTTTATATTAAAGAAAAATAATAAATGAATGCCTGTTACATCTTGATCTGTGGTGGGGAAATTGGCCATGGATTTTGGCCAGGCTCTGCCACAGTTGCAGGAGGGGAAAGTTCAAAGGTTTTTAGGGCACCTGCTGTAGTCTGGAGGACCCAGTGATGTGGCCTGCTGTCCAAAAAGCAGCCAAACCTGTATGCTCCTGTAATTATGGACCCTCTCCTTCTTTTCTGGAGATACTTTTTAACAGAAATCATCTCCTCAGCCCCAACCTCCTTCCATAGTTGGGATTTTTGGCAGCAAAAGAATGAAATTGGGCAGAAAACATTTTTTCCTTTGGGGGAATTCAGAGGTTCAGCTCCCACCTGTCATTGCGCTGCATCAGGGTGAGTCCCGGGCTTAGTCTTGAGCCAGAGCAGTTCAGCTGCCAGCAAATTGGCTCCCCTTGGTTAGGAGCGGGTTGTTAATTGTACAAGAGGCACCAGACAAGCTGGAACATGGGAGCTAATGTTGGAGATTAAGAAAAAATTTTTTACCTTGCTCTGGTCAGAAGCTGGCAGTGCGACTGCCAGGAATTGTTCTAGAGACCTCCAGAGGTCCTTTCTAACCTACATGCTTGTCTAGATCTCAGAATTAAATTGCCTAGTAGCTTGCTTGTAGTCACTTGTTTTCCAGTGGAGGAAAGGCTGGTGTTAGGATGTTTCCTTTTACTTGCTCGAGTGATTTCACACATGGCACTTTGACCCTGACCTCTCTCCTGCTCTGCCACCAAGTCCTCCACTGCTCTTGCAAGACAGCGCTGCTGTAAGTTTTGTTGCTCCCAGGGTGCCTTCCCATCTGTTATCTTCTCTCCTAGACAAGAGCTTCCTCTTGCATCTCTTCACTTTTCCCCTCCTCATGCTGTGACTGCCCAGTACTCTCTTATTTCAGTTCCCGTTGTGACCTACTGTTCCCTTCCTGAGCATGGCCCGTGCGGGCGTGTTTGTTAGACCCTTTAAAAGCAGGATGGAGTTTACAGTCTTCAGTTTGGCCTGCCTTGACTTACACAAAGTGGGAGATGTCCAGGAAGCTGCCAAGCACCTCCTGGAAGCATCAACAGTGAGACCTGCCTGGAGCATCTGTTCCCAAACCTCCAGAAAGCGAGAGCTGCACAGCCCAGTAGTTACGCACCCCTGCTCAACCATCCCCTCCACAGGACTGGCTCTTCTGGAGTCTTCCCTAGTCTGGCTGGTCCCTCTGCTGATTAGTCCTGTTCTCTGACCTGTTTGGTTGTATCACTAGATGCCAATGCAGAAACCAAACTATCTCCTCACCCACCTCTCTCTCTTTCCAAGTCCTGAGTTTAATCTCTGGCTTCCAGCTTTGAGTTGCAATATTTGCTTGGACTGTAAGCCATCTGCTCTGACCATCACTACACTCCTACAAAGCAAGCTGAGTTTGGCATCCCATAATCAGTCAAGTTTCATACGGCTTCTCCACTTGCAATTTATCATGGCCTTATCAGAACATCTGCATCCTGGCCTCTTATTAAGCCCTTAGAAAAACAGAAGTATCTAATGCCTGAATAGTTTTAAATTTGGAAGCAGAGTGGGAGTAGATGGAAGAAAATACATTCCCCTTCATGTAATCATCAGAGGAGGACAGTTCTGAACAATGACCAGATCATCCTCACACTGATGATGACAGCAATTTCAAACTTATCACACCCCAGCACTATATTAAGGCACTGAGATTACATTGTTATTCATTAGCACAACATCTGCTAAAAATCAGCATGGAGAAGGCTGGTGTGGGTGCTAAAAAGCTTTATGATGGGAGAAGAGAATATATTCCCCCACAGGGAGAATGTCTTTGCTGTCCTGGGTGTTGCTTGGGGCAGCTGTTCCCTAGGAGCCATAAACAAGTGATGCAGCCACTTGCCTCTGGTCAAGGAGGACATTGGTCACTGGAATAAGCAGATCCTGGGTCTGCCCAGCCATATAAGTCTTGGGTGAGTCTCTTTCCTTTTTCTTGCCTATTCCAACTGGTGTCTTTTAATCGTGGGCACAGCTCCTTGCATGGCACGTCAAGTTTAATGCATGTCACTGCTGTACTTGCCATGACATAGGACAAAGATCCTGTTTCCTATATTTTGAAGTTCTAACATATTCCCAAGCTGGCCAATACCTTCATACCAAAACACTTTGATTTATATCAAACCCAGACTGGTGTAGGAACTTTCTGCCCTTTATCCTGCCTTGCACTAAGATATCCTCTGCTCTGGCTATTGTAAAATAACCTCAACTTTCTCAGTTTCCTCCCATAGAATCACAGAATTGTTTGGGTCAGAAGAGATCTTAAAGACAATCCAGTTCCAATTCCCCTGCCATACTGCCTTGGGCAAGGATGTCTTCCACTGGATCAGGTTGCTCGAAGACTCAACCATCCTGTTCTTGAACACCTCCAGGGATGGGTCATCCATGACTTCTCTGGGGAACCTGTTCCTCATAGATGGACCAAACTTGTGGGTAATTTTAGGATTGACTTTCTGACTTGGAGCCCCTCCTGCCCTTGTGTGGTTAGTACCTAATCTCCATGTCGCTTCATATTTATAGCCTGGAGGAATACCTCATTGTGGTATATATTCTGATTGGAGCAGCATTAAGCACTTCTTTAGCCTCACCACTTTGATTTTTACAAGCAATTTAAGTTATCCAGAGTACAAGGAGTCAGGAACAGTGGGGCTGCAAGGGTATTTCATGGTCTTGTTGCTAAAAATGCAGAAAAGGCTCTGAACTGTGAAGATCTCCTGGAACTGCATTGGTGGTAGATTTTCTTCTATCTTAAATATGTAGTCCCTGAAGCTGTGCTGCACTCCTGAAGGTGCGATCTGAGTGTCTCCAGTCATCGCAATCTGTCACAGTCCATGATTTGATTTCATGTAGCAGAGGGATGATTTGGAGGATGAGGAGCATTACTGTCAGGCGTTGTGTTGATGTGTTGCTTTGCATGATAGTTCAGAAACCCAGTTCAGCCTTCTTCAAGCTGCCGTGCTTCTACTCAGGAGTCACTGACGCTGATCTGCAGTACCTCAGTTCAAGGAGTTTTCAAAGCACTACTGTAGCAGCTAGTGCAAACCATCCATCAGTGCTCCAGTCTTCACTCTAACTCGCTCCATTCTGGGTTGCCTTAATTCAGTCATAATGAAATTTAGAGGAACTGCTCCTGACAAATGAGACTGTCTCTAGTGGGTTGCTTCTTTAAACTGTTCGCACATGCTTAAATATTGTCAGAGCTTAAAATGAGAACATTTAAGTTTTCAAAGATCCTTCATTATCAAAGGCAGCTGCTGGCACGCAGTGGATCACTGCTACCCAACAGTGTATCAGGGTGAGGGTAGCCTTGCACTGATCATGAGCCCCAAGCATGTTAAGAGAGTTATAGGACAGATGGCTACTGCCCTTGAAAAGTAGCTGGAGGTTGTAACAGCAGGGGTGGAGGGGAAGGAGAAAGTCATGGAGATGCAGAGTGGGCAACGCTGACTTCAGACTACTCCACATTTCTTGTGCATCTCAAGGAGCTCTGGTTTTCAAAGACAGGTTTTGCAATGGGAACAAAGGTTTTATGCAACTCCTCTTCCAAGATCAGATGTCTGACAACTATTGCAACTAAGCCTACCCTCCAAGAAAGAACGCCCAAGAGATTTCCTTTCTGCTCCCCTCAACGTTTCCAGCAGCAGTTTCCACTGGTGCCGCCATGACCTATCTCTCTAGAGGGCACCAAGAACTCTGATGATAAATAGTCATTAATTGATTCACTAGGACCAAGGGAGCATCCAATCCAATTAGAGATAAATAATTTATGCCATCGAACGCTAAGATTGGGACACTATTGATCAAGGGCAAAAAAGGGGATGACAGCTGTTCCTGTTGTTGGCGTTATGGAACCTGAACTGAGATGATGATCCTTCAGCAGTGGCTGGGAGTGGCAGGGGACCACCAGTCTGAGATGAACCATCTGAGGTCTCTGGACACCACAGAGTCAACCATTTTTATTCTTTAATTCTTAGCCTTTTTAACACACCAAGAGCCTTGAAACCCATAGAGCTCCTGAAAGTTTTAAAGGACGCCTACCTCAGGTACAGTATAGGCTTCAGGAGGTAACTTTTTTCTATGGGACCTTGCAGATCAACCACCTTAGGTTTCAAATGGACACTGGGCATCCTACTAAGCCCATTCCCTGTAGAGAAATTGTCTGCTCCAGAAGCACCAACGAGGAACTTTGTTGTAGTAATAGGACAAGGTAAAAAATAGTTCTGCTGACACTTCACGGGTTGATGTCTCCAGGCAACATGAGAAACTGCAAGATGGAAAGTCTTAATGAAAGTGCAGGTATGTGCCATGTGTCAGCAGAAAGCACTGCATCTGCTTGGAAACTGCAGACCAGACCACAGCTCAGTGTGCGCCTCCAATGCAAACAATCACAAAGTGCCTTTGGAAGACAGAAAAGCCTGGTGAGTGCTTCCTAATTTTGCCTTAATTCTCTTCTGCTCTGTATGAAGCAGCTGAGGGAAGAGGAGGTTGTTTTGTTATCGAAAAATCCTACTTTTACTTTAATCCTAAATCTAATATATCTTTATATCCTTTAATCTGAAACAGATAATCCTTTTATGAAAAAGATCCTTGTATTCCTTTAATCCTAAAGCAAATAGATCCTTATATCATTTGATATATAAAAATCCAGATGAGATCTCACAAGGGCAGGGGGGCAGGCTGTTCTGCCATTTTAGGGGGTGCCTGTGCCCTTAACGGTACCCTACAGTGCAAGGAAGAGGAGAGTCAGGGATGCTGAGGCTTGCTTCCCTGTGTCCCTTCCTAATAGAGGGGCATTTCAGGGTTTGGGTTTGAAATGTGAGCAAATATTTTTCTGAGGAAGGCCAGAACTGTTTGGACTTTGCCCACCCATCCTTTTCAGCTCTATTTTCATGTCCAAGGGATTGTTAAAAATCTGTGTGACCCAGACCTTTCACCATCTTTGGTGGAATTTGGATCTGGCCCAATGTAAGTGGATCCTTACAGAGCTCAGGGAGAAGAGGGGGAAGCTTTGAAAGGTCTAACTGGTTCTGAGAAGCGAGGATCGCTCAGCTGACATCCTTCTGGAATGAGCACATGGTTATTTCAGGCAAAGGAAATATGTTATTTCCACTCCTGAATGTTTATTTGGGTCAGGGTGGGAAAATCCGAGTTAGTTGCTGAAGTCCTGCTGGGATGGTAAAAATATAAATACCTCATATCATTATGTGTGTATTCCAAAAAGTGGTTAGTGACTGTGTTTATTACATTTGGCCACTCGTAGGGAGTTGTTCCCTCTTTGCCCCCTCTCCTAAGTTCACAAGATTACACTGAATATAAGTCCCGCTGGGACCTGTAAAACCACTGTGAGGGGATGGAGCCAGAGTGATGCTGTACCCAGGTGCTTGCAGGGTTTCCTGCAGCACAGCCTGCAGAGAGGAAAGGTCCTTTCATGCTGTTGGCCCCTCCTGGCTGAGCTGCTGTATGGATGTGATGTGATGCTTTCCTAGAGCTAATGTTACATCATCTGTTAAGGGACTCGTTTCATGCCTCATCTGCCAAGGATGTGAATTGTTCACGGCGTCATGCTTGGACCCTTATCTCCAACAGAAGCAGGCCGTGGATTTCATCCAGACAGCACTGAGTTTGACCTCTGATGGATCATAGAAGGCAGAGGGCAAAGACTCTATGAAGATGCTGTTACCTTTATGCTTCCTCGGTAGAAGGATCTGCTGCTGATTTCTCAGGGCGGACAGCAATAGAGCCCTGGACATGATCCACATTTGGCTACTGGGAAAACAGAGGGAAGTTTTCCCAACTGTATGTGTGAAGCCACACACCTTAAAACACAGCAGCTGTCGATCCATGCCAAACGCCCCAGTGCTTTGTGCCCAGAACTGCTTACACTCCCAGTTCTCAGCCTCTCCCAGTCTTGGCCAGACAGGGAACAGCAAGAACCTATTGCAGTTTTGGCTGTCCTAGGAATGGAGCAGATCCATGCTTTTCCAGCCCTAGAATACATCATCTCCATCCAAGAGCTACAACTGCCCATTCCAGTGCTGTTCCTGGATACATCTTTCCACTTGAGGAAACTTCAGCTGGAGAAGATGATCTTTCTAACCTTTGTATCTTAAATGATGTGACTACACCTTGGTTTCTGGGTGTTAGATAGGACAAATGCAGCATGTCATGAAGCAGGGCCACTGTGAAATTTAAATTTGTTTTGTGACTTGTGAACCTTCATCTCCTGCACAGGACTAGGCTGTGTTTGTAGTCTAGACAGCCTCTGATAGTCCAAAATATTCCTTTTTTGGCTACTCAGAATTGCCAGTGGATCAGTGCTTCTAGTCCAAACTGTGCTTTCCAGCCCTACATTCCCGACTTTGGATCAGAGCCCTTTGCGTTTGGCTTCTCAGGCCCTAGAACTGCCTTATAAGCTACACTGGATCTTATTAATTTGAATCCGTGCCACCCCCTTCTCTCATTTACCATTTATTGCAGGGAGCTTTGGTTGCGTATATGTCAGCATCAGGATACCACGAGTTCAAAGCTCCTGCCTTATGCTGGCTGAAACCTGCTGCCTCTGCAGATTGGGACTGGCCTGGCATTTTTCAGGCAGGAGAAAGGTAGTTCCAATACTCTGGTGCTATTGAAAAGCATCAGCATTTGCGTTATAGCAACACTTAGGACTCCTGCTGAGTTAAAACCACCAGAATAAGCAACTGTGAAAAATGCACAAGCTCCTGCTCTCAAGGAATGTTATGTCTTTCTAGCTAGCAAAATCCTTCATATTTGGTCCCTAAAGTGGCCCAAGGCAACAATTGGTTCCTTGCGTCTTCTGCAAGCACAGCAGCTTCATCTCCAGCACTTGCACAACAATCCGAGGTGAAAGAGATGCCAAGATACAAATAAAATGCAACTCCTGCATCTGTGTTCACCAATGCATCCATCACAGACCAGTGGCTGCGTGCGAGCTGTTGATGCCAAAACAAGACACAAAAGGCATTCCCTCACCTGCCCACGTTCATGATGCAGCATTTAACTCACATTCAGCATGCTCTACGAAGTATTGAAAGGCATAAAAGCAAAGGGAAGTAATCTCTAAGCCTGACCCTGGGCTCACAGGACCCTATGGACTTGCTCACTTTTCTTCTGCTGCGAAAGCTGGCATGCACGCTTCCAGATAAGAGCTTTTACCAAGACAATGCAGCATCTTTAGGAGGAGCTGAGAGGTATAAAAAGCAAGTGCTGTGCAAAGAAGACAGCACAGACTGCAACTGGAGAGTTCCCTTGCAGGCGGATGGGAAATGCATCCTGCTAGAAGGAAAGAGGGCTAGGGGAGGTTTGCTCACACCAAGGTGGAGCTGGTTACAGGGCTTGTTGATTTGCATATTTTGTGACTTAGTGCACATCTCCGTAATGTTAGCTCACCCACTTCCTTCCCCAGACTCCAAGGAATTGCTTGTTATTTGTATTCACGGCTAATTAAAACCTCTCTGAGCTCACTCCCCTGATTATGGAGAGAGGGCTGAGACCACAAGCAGCCCACAGTGGAGGATGCCACAAGCCCACAGGCTGACCCTGCACCACTCTGCAGACCCCATGTTTGCAGTTAGGACGTTATTTACTCTGATACTAGCAACGTTCTCTTAAAATATATTGAAGGAGAGATTGGGAAAATGAAGTGTATAAGATTTATCCTGCACTAGAGGATTTCAGCATCCAAGAAAGTGAGAGCGTCCAGTCCTTCAGACTTAATAGAAACCTCCTGCTTTATTAATGTTGCCTTAGGATTTTTTTTTTTTCCCCCTTGTCCACAGGTCCTGGGCAGAAAGTCAAAGCTGTATTTGAGGAGCTTTCCTGGAGTTTTTCATTAATAACAGGGCCAGGGAATCCACTGCAAATGTAAAAATAATAGATTTGAGAGTCCTAGAAGGATGGAGATTTACTCACTGTGGAAATGCTAGGGAGAAAGTGGGAGTGGGATATTCCCATGGCTCAGTGTTGTCTGCCTGCAAGCTTCGAAAGCTGCCTGAAGGCCAAGGAAATGCTGGGGAATGGGAGAAGGAGGGAAGGTTGCCTCCAAACAGTGTGGAAAGGCAGCTGTGATTGCTCTGCTGAGCACTGGTTTTCCACTGCTGGTGTGTATGTCTGAACCTAGGAGCATATCAAGCTCCTCCTCAGGCTAAGGAGAAAAGGAATAGGTGGACAGAGAGAGCTCATGTCAACCACAAGATCTACTCCTTGTTCACCCCTTGGAGATGAAGGTCCAGGATGATGCTGATCCTCAGCAAGTCAGGAGGGACACAGAAATGTGGGCAGGAGAGCAGGATGCTGCTTGATGCTGGACAACACCAACAGTGTCTACTTCTTGTGGGGACACTGAGACAATGTCCTGTCCTCCTGTCCTTCCAAGTGACTGTGAGGCTGTGCCCCTTGCCTGCTGCTGGCAGGGGAGGTTGTGCTCTTCCTCCAAATGCCACTGCTCTGCCAAGACCAGTCATCTCCGGTGACACGTGCCACCCGCTATGTCCCATGTGCCTCTGTAGCCCTGTCCTTGCCTGCAAGGACTAGATGTGGTCTGCTCCCGCAGTATCACTTTGGAGTGAGAGCATCCATCCCAATGCTGTCCCTTGGGGGAGCTGAATTCAACACCTGAAGAAAAGGAAAAAAAAAAAATCAGAGATAGCATTCAAAAATTTTCAGTCTGAAAGGCACCAGACACCCAGGGCAGAGTCCCTCTGATCCATGGACGAGTCCCTATGAACCAGTTATTTAGGAGGCAACAGTGCTGCTGTGGTGCCAGGTAATGCTCTTCTGTCTTGACACCCACCAAGATTTGTTTCAAGATGTTTATGAACTGTGCCAAGTTTCTTTAAATTCTGCAACCACCTGGCTTCAAAACCTGCAAGTGGTGTGGTCTCAGGGTGCAGGTTGGAGGGTTTTTTTGAGTTTGGGTACTCCTGTGCCCACTCCAGCAATAGCACCACTTATTGTGTGCCTGAGCTGAGGATGTCTCTTCTGATAAGCCTTCTTTTCCAGAGCCTGTATGAAGAACCTTGAAAACCATCAGTATTTCCAAACCTGAATCTAGATAAATCAGTGCCAGATGAGGGGTGGGTGACAGGGTCTCAGCTCAAGCTGAGCGCATGCACAGGAGCTGCTGCAAAGAGCCCTTTTTCCTTGATGACAAGTTGCTTGAGGGGTTTGCACTCCCAGTTCCACATCAAATTATATCATGCAGGGAACAATTGGCTAAACCTTGTGCTTGGTTGTTTTTACTGTTGGAAGATGGGTTTTAAATGGTACAAATTATTATGAAAGGAGAACCACAGGCTCTGTGCTAGTCCTCTGGGTACATGCAAAGAGAGGTCTGTATGGAGAGCAGAGCTGCAGAAGAGCTAAAACACAAGCAATGTGCTTCCAGCCAGCTGAGACCTCTGACCACCAGTGGCCTGGCAGGGGGAGGGAGGGAGAAGTGGATTTTCTTACCAGCTGGGAAACAAAGGCAGTGAAGGCTACGGATAAAGCTGGAGACTGACTGCAGGGCTGGATGCCAAAGCAGCCTTCCTAGGGCTGCTGCTCAGACCCCCTGACAAGCCTTGGTACACCGGGAGGCAGCAGCCAGCCCTGCAGCCTGCCAGTGAAGCACTTCAGCTCCTACACAGCTCCTCCTTCTGAGCTTTTCAACAGCTCTGCAGCCCCCCAGCCCCAGCCCACTGCGCTGGTGGGCCGAGGGGCTCGAGGCATTTTCCCAGAGCTCTAATCTGACAGCACCAGTGGGAATGTTTACAGCACGCTGCCACTTGAGGACTTATCAGCCTCCCTTCCTATCTCCCACCGCCCCAGCCTGATAAACGGAGGGGATGGTGGCACCCAGAGCAGGGGATGGAGATGAGGACAAAGCCAGCGGAGCCGGGGGGCTTCTCCTGCGAGCCCCTCTGTGGTGGTGAGGAGGTGGTGGAGGGCATGCAGCAGATCACACCCTTCTCCTGAGAGCAAATCATAGAATCATAGAATAACCAGGTTGGAAGAGACCCACCGGATCATCGAGTCCAACCATAAAGGGTTGTACTTGGGAGCAACCAGCTTCCAGGTGTGGGGCAAAGGGAATTTCCCCATGAAGAGGCAATGAGGTACATCATGAGAGCAAGGAAACACATCCCCATGAAAATTAGAGGCACACCAGAGAGAGCAGCTCCAATATTTCTAGGAAGATGAGAACCAACTGCTGAGACCTGCCGGCCTTGGGCGGGAGCAGGTTTTTCCCTAAATTAGCCTAATGAGCAGGAGATAAAAGGCTGCTCACCTGAAGCTGTACCTCTCCCCTTCCTGTTGGAGGGATGGCTCTGAACTCCAACAACCTGGCGTATCCTGGATGCCACACGGATGCTAAGGCGCTCCCCCTTTCCCTTGCTCACCTGCAGTGCTTAAACGAAGCAGAGAAGTCCCGAAAGTTCTTTTTTTTTTATCTTCAGGGAATAAAGATACTGGGATACGTCCCTGCTGCTCTTAGCCTGGGACATAGCGCTATTGCCCTCTAGCGTCCCCGGCCCGGGGAGGGACCGCTCCCGGGGATGCTCGGGTCCCGCATCCCCAGAGCTCCGGAGTTTGTCTCAGAGTACCCCTAGCTGTATTTTAAATGTGTTTTGACTGATGAGAAGCACTGTATTTTGGTGATGCGCATCCAAGAATCCTGGTGCTGCTCGTGAGGTGCATGGGAGCTGGTACCTAGCTCCTCAGCATCACTGTGCATCACCCCGACACAAGAAATGGAGGTGACTGAGAGGGAAACTCAGGGAACAGAGGGACGTTTGTGAAGGGAATGGACTTTTTTAACTCCTGGGATTGATGGAGGAGGCTTTCCTGCATGGAGGTCCTTCTAAAATGCAGAGGAAACAAAGGGTCTAGAGAATCACTAC